>NC_062281.1:175703369-176006399 GCF_902655055.1 Lutra lutra
GGAAAGCCACCCACAACAGCACTAGCCTCTTGTTACTAATAAAGAAGGGAAGACTGGATTCTGGGCAGATGACTAGCACCTTTTCCCATAACCAGCAACCAGGGGATTTAAATACAGACAGAGAGCCTGAGGCTAGAGTTCCAATGATAGAATTTCCTCCAGAAATCCCCTAAGTGGGAGGAGGAAAGAATCCCTTCTCACTCGAGTCTGCTTTTTAAAATAGTTTAAAATAATAAAATAGCAGCAGGAGTTCATTGCAGAACAATTTCTTTAAATAGAAAAAAAAATCCCTCTTAGTCCCATCATCCAGTGTGATACTTGTTTATCATAAAAAAAAAATAGGTATTTGTTCTTCATCTGCTGTTCCAGGCACAGAATTTCTTAAAACCCTTGTCATTTCCTATATAAGAGCCAAAGGGGCATCTTTTGTTACAATATTTAGTTTCATTCCCAGTTCCTGAAATAGCTCCAGAGCATAAAGGTGAAATGGGTGTCTTTTGTTTTTCCGAACAAGCCCCTTTCAACCACACCAGAGTTTATGTTAATGAATGACTTTTGGAAAGCCCCTCAGATGGGGACTTGTTGCCAAGGGAACTAACCACAAGATTAGAGGGTTGGAACTTTCAGACCCACCTCTAACCTCCTGGGAGGGGAGAGGTGCTAGAGATTGATTTGATCACTAATAGCCAATAATTTAATAAACCCTGCCTACATAATGGACCCGGGATAAAAACCCCAAAATTAACAGGGTTCTGAGAGCTTCTGGGTTGGTAAACAGAAATGCAGCCAAGTGCTGGGAGGGTGGTACTCACTGACTTCCTAGGAGATGGAAGGCCCTGTGCTTGAGACCGTAACACACTTGGCCTTATGTATCTCTTCATCTGGCTCTTCACATCCTTTAATATCCTTTGTAATAAACCAGTAATCTAAAAAGTAAACTGTGTTTCTTGAGTTCTGTAAGATACTCTTAGCAAATTAATCAAACCCTTGGAAGGGGTTCTAGCATCTGAAGTGGAGGGAGTGGTTGGGAAGTGGAGAGCAGTCTTCTGGGATTGAGCCTTTAACCTGTAAGATCTGATGATGTCTGCAGGTAGATAGTGTCAGAATTGAGTTAAATTGTAAGACATCCAGCTGGTTGATGGTGAAGAATCACTTGGTGTGGGAAAAACCCACACACCCGGTGTCAGAAGCGAAGCGTTGCTATAGCAGAGGATTGAGAGCAGAGGAGCCTACGGAGGGTGCATTCCCTTTACATTAAAAATGGATTCAAAACTGTTGGTATTCCTGCATACTTCCTCCCGGGATTTCTTTTTCTCTGTGTATCTTTAGAAAGTACTTTATATCCAGATCATCTATATGTTGTTTTTTTCTCTCACCCCCTATTCTATCAGTATCTTCCCAGCGTGAATTACTTTCCAACTGTCGTGTCTTTAATGCCTACAATTACATTCCATCATGGGGTTATTCTAACAGTTGTAGCTAATCCCCCATTGTTAGGTATCTAGATGGGTTCCATCTGACCGTGTCTGTTGGAAATGATGCTGGATGACTGACGATTCACATAGATCTTTGCCTCCATTGGATTATTTCCTTATAATGGATTCGTGGACTTATCAGGGCAATAGCTATGGGTATTTTCCAACTTTTTTATTGAAGTAAAATTGAAATACAGTATCATATTAGCTTTAGGTGTACAACATAGTGATTCAGCATTTGTATGTACTGGGAAATGATCACCATGATAAGTCTAGGTACAATCTGTCCCCATAAAAATTTAATACGATATTATTGGCTATATTCTATTCCCCAAGCTATGCAATATACACCCATGACTTATTTATTTTATAACTAAGTATTTGTAGGTGAGTCTTTTTTTTTTTAATTTTTAAATTTTTTTATTTTTTCAGCATAACAGTATTCATTATTTTTGCACCACACCCAGTGCTCCATGCAATCTGTGCCCTCTACAATACCCACCACCTGGTGCCCCCAACCTCCCACCCCCCACCCCTTCAAAATTCTCAGATCGTTTTTCAGAGTCCATAGTCTCTCATGGTTCACCTCCCCTTCCAATTTCCCTCAACTCCCTTCTCCTCTCCATCTCCCTTTGTCCTCCATGCTATTTGTTATGCTCCACAAATAAGTGAAACCGTATGATAATTGACTCTCTCTGCTTGACTTATTTCACTCAGCATCATCTCTTCCAGTCCCGTCCATGTTGCTACAAAACTTGGGTATTCATCCTTTCTTTCTTTTTTTTTTTTTTTTTTTTTACAGCTTTATAAACATATATTTTTATCCCCAGGGGTACAGGTCTGTGAATCGCCAGGTTTACACACTTCACAACACTCACCATAGCACATACCCTCCCCAATATCCATAATCCCACCCCCTCTCCCAACCCCCTCCCCCCATCAACCCTCAGTTTGTTTTGTGAGATTAAGAGTCACTTATGGTTTGTCTCCCTCCCAATCCCATCTTGTTTCATTTACTCTTCTTGTAGGTGAGTCTTTTTAAGGCTTTGGATTTGTTTGGTCAAATTGCACTCCCCGAGGCTGACCTGGGTATCACTCCCCATGTGGGTCTAAGAACGTCCTCAAATGGGTTTCAGAGGCCCTCCTCCCCTCCTTGGACATCAGCTCTCCGACTCCAGCTTCAGACCCCTCTCCCCTCTTTCCCTAAGGAAACACAATGGGAAATTTTATATTCTGAAATATCTAATCAGGTATTTATCTCTAAGTACTTTAAAAAGTCAACATAATTACTCTAGTCCCATTAAGTTTAATTTGCAGCAAATTATGTATTTAGCGCGAAGTTGGGGTTGCTTTCCTGGCTGCTGGAGATAGGGTCTGGCTGTTCACAATGGGAGCCCACAATGCCAGTGCAGGCTGGGGGCCTCTCTTAGGAGGGTGTTATTCCCATGGTGGCAGTGGGTGGAGCCTCAGTGCCTCTGATACCCTGTTCCCATCTCCAGAGCCTGCTCTGCATTCACCTGCAGCAGATAACCTAGTAGTGGGTGGTTCTGCTTCTCCACCTGGGGGATTCCCCAGTGCTTGGGGGTTTTTCTAGTGTCGGGGGCTTGTGTAGGGCCTATGCAGAGCAGCCCGGAAACTCCAGGGACTTCACACCCCAGGGGCAACCCTCCACCAGTGAGAGATGGAAGTGAGTAGATAGATGCCCAGCTTGACACCCAGCTTCCATCTGAGGGATAAATTTGAGGCACATCCCATACACACCCTCAGAGGGTCCCCAGCAGGACTGGGCCCACAGTGTGGCCTGCTCTGATTCAGTCTTTGGGGCTTTTCTCCCTCCTGGCCCCTGGCCCCTCCTCACTATGCCTCCTGGGATCACCTCCTACATCAGCCACCTGCATTTTCAGAGGAAGCCAAACCCAGAGAGTGCTGGATCATTCCAGAGCAGCAGCAGCAGGGGGTGGGTAGAGTGGAGGGTTGCAGAGGACAGGACAGAGGCCATGAGGGTGATGGGTAGAATGGGGAAGAATGAAACCAGATTTTTCCCCCTTCAAGCCTTTGAGACCCTATGCACAGGGTACAGCTAATCAGCTGTACCCCGAGCTGTGGAAACAACACTCATTTACTACCTCACCGTTGTGGCTATGGGTCTGTCTTCCCACAGCCTCACTCCCGGTCCAGCCACTGGACACCTACCTTCTCCCAAGGGTACATTATCCCTCCTAACTAGTGTCTGAGGCCCTTCTCACTCCCATGCTCACAGTTCTTTTGCTTCCCAGGCCTCCATCTGGGGCCCAAAGCCTACTGGGAGGTCTGTCTGATGTTATCTTTCAGCCAGGTGGCCTGGCCTGACAGTGGCCCCATCTCACCCATTCCTTGGCCAGGCACCAGGTCTTCTTAGGCAATTCTCTAACCCCTGTCCTGGGCTGACCTTCCTTCTCCTGCTTTTAAGGCTCCTGCCCTGCATATCCTCTTGTGACAGCTCATTTTATGGGTCGACTTGGAGGGTGATTTGGGTGAGATTAATGTTTAAAGCAGTACACTTTGAGCAAGGAAATTGCCCTCCAAACTAAGGGTGGGCCTCATCCAATCAGTTAAAGGCCTGAATGGAATAAAAAGAATGGCCTCCCGCAGCAGGAAGAAATTGTCCCTCAGACTGCCTGTCTAGGTTTGCTGGTATGCACGACAGATTTTGAACTTACCAGCTTCCATAATTTCATGAGCCAATTCTTTATAATAAATCTCTTTCTACATGCATATACACAGCCTATCAGTTCTGTTTCTCTGGAAAGCCTGACTAATACACCTGCCCAGACCAAGAGCCCAAGGTCCCCAGGGCTGTTCTGATATTGAGCAGGCAGCCTCCCAAAGCCAACTGTCCTGGCTCCAAAGGCCACATGTTTGCTTAGCTCCTTCCCTTGTCCCAGAATTCTGCCCTCACTCCCCTCCTCCCAGTAAGCCACTTTTTCAAGAATCCTCATCTCGGGCTCTGCTTCTAAGAAACCCAATGCAAGCTAATTGGTAGTAGGAATGGTCCTAGGAAGCAGGCTCTAAGATGAAACTTTGGAGACATCCCTGATGATCCCATCATTGGTGACAGGTAGATAGCAATAGCCCCTGACTTCTGATAGCAGTGACATCGTGAAGACATCCCCCTCTCGGGAACAGGGGAACAGAGGGGGTGCACTGGCTTGGGGCAGGGTCTCTGGCACCAAGATGTGTAGGAGGGAAAGTAATGAGAAGGAAATTATAATTGTCAGCTCTTGTTAAGCACCACTGATACATGAAGACTGAGAACTATAGACTCAGATTTATTAGTCTGCAATTTGAAGCAAAGTGTTCATCAGAAAACCTACTTGGCGACATGCAAGAGACTCCAACTTTGTAGCCAGAGACCAGGCAAAGGATGTCATTGTAGGAGTGGCCGAGCTTCCAAGAAGGATAAACTCTCTGCCCAGGAAAGTCTCCTGTGCCAAAGTCAGGGCCCAGAGAGGTCAGGAGTAAATGTCTGAGACTTGGGGTGAGGATATCTGGATGGATGGATTGGAGAACCCAGACTCCCCTGCACCTCCTGGGCCTTGTTGAAAGACGAAAGCCCCCCTTGCTGGAAGACCATACAAGGCCTCATGTGAGGAGGTGCCTGACCCCTCTTCTTCTTCAGGATTGGTCCCCTACCTCTCCTTTGGCCACCACACCCATAACCAGGCTCAAATCTGAACATAATCTATCTCCTAAAGCAGCAGGCATGCCAGGGAAGGGAAGAGATTATATACCCAAGGAGCAGCAAGACTTGGTGACAAGGACCAGGAGGAATCAGGGAAGTGGCCTGGAAATGGACTGTGGAGGTGCCAAATCAAGAAGGCCAGAATCCAAAGCTGGACAGGGCAATGTGTTGCTAATGGGGGACTGCCCTGGGACACTGGATTGATCATTCTGGGAAAGGTCTATTCTGGAAGAGGCCACTCTGGGGATGCCAGGACCCCACAATGGTAGATGCCATAATTATCATGGTGGACAACAAGCTTGGATGGCAGCGTCATGGAATTTAAAAACTTGAGCATGAAAAGACACTGGTAAAGGGCACCTGGCACACAGTAGGTGCTCAATAAGTAATTGTCAAAGGGGGCACCTGGGTGGCTCAGTTGATTAAGTGTCTGCCTTCAGCTCAGGTCATGATCCCAGAGTCCTGGGATCAAGCCCCACACTGGGCTCCCTGCTCAGCGGGAAGCCTGCCTCTTCCTCTCCCACTCCCCCTGCTTGTGTTCGCTCCCTCACTGTGTTGCTCTCAGTCAAATAAATAAAATCTTTAAAAAAGAAAGAAAGAAAAGAAAAGACACTGGTAAGAGATTGAAAAGACAAGCCACAGACTAAGAGAAAAAGATGTGCAAATTATGTATCAGATAAAGGACTTGTTTCCAGAATATATAAAGAGCTCTCTAAACTCAATAAAAAGAAAATAAACAACCTGATTTTTTTAAGTGTGCAGAAGACTTGAACACCTATGGATGGCAAATCTGTACATGGAAACATGGACGGAAGCCACAGCAAGATGCCACTGCACACGTAGAGTTGTGACCATCACAGACAATGCTTGTGGAGAACCACAAGTCCACACACTGCAGGTGGAGACAGGAAATGGTGCAAGTGCTCTGGAAACCAATTAGGCAGTTTCTTAAAAAGCTAAATCTGCCTCCTACTGTGTGACCCGCCATTCCACTTCTAGGTATTTTACCCAAGAAAAATTAAAACATGAGTTCACACGAAGACTTGTACACAAATGTTCATAACAACTCTATTTGTTAACATCAAAAAGCTGGAACAACCCCAAAGCCCAACACCTAGTGAAGAGAGTAATAAACTGTGGTCTATTTGTATAATGGATTACTACTCAGCAATAAAAAGATACAAAATATTTATTCACATACCAACAATGGATGAAGCAAAAAATAATTTGGCTGAGTGAAAGAAACCAGACAAAAGAGTACATGCTTTATAACTAGAATATAGTTTTTAATATATAACTAGAATAGTTATATAAAGTCTGGAAGATGTAAACTACAGTGACAGAAAGCAGAGAAGGGGAACAAAAAGGGAAAAGGTAGATGAAGGTAGATGGCTATCAACTTGTGGTCCACTGGGACTGGGAGCTCTTTCTCTTGTTGAGCTGAGTTTCTGCCTATCTCATTGTCTTTCCAAACTATCCTCTCCTGAAGTGCATGTCAGAGGGACCAGGCAGGATTGGTCCGCCTGGACCGCCACTCAGGCAGATCTCCAGGAAAGTTACACCGGCTGCCAGCCCAGGGCCATCCTGGGTAATGGACAGCCTCTCCTCTATGTCAGCTGGGAGATGGGCCCCTCCTTAATCTACTGCAGTGTCATTAAGACAGAAAATGTTTGCTCCATGGGGCTCCTGATGGCCTTTAGCAACTGTAAATTAAATACCAACCAGGAAGGGCTGCTGGGGACTTAACCCTCTCCTTCCTGTGCAGGCCTAGGCCTCCATGGATGGGGCCACAGATCACTGGCTTGGACTCTCAGGAGCCCCAGGGTCTCATTTCCTGGCTCTTCTCAGCCTGGAAGTGAGTGGGTGGCCATGAGAGCAGAGGGAGGACAAAGGGAGAAGAGGAATCTTTGAGGCTCTCCGTTTGGGTGTTTGTAGTTAGAGGAGCCTCCCCCAGGCTGACCAGAAAGCAGAGCACTGGGGGACCCACCATGGGAGCTGGGTGACTATGGGGCTCTCCCTGGACCTCTCTGTGCTGGGTTCCTACAGGATGGAGGGGCTGGATGGGCCTCCCGGCTTCGATGTTCAAGGGTCTGTGTTTCATGGCAAATAGAGCCTGATGATCTTCCCTGAGAGGACTGATGTGACCGTGTCCTCCAGGTCCCTGCACTGAAGGGGTGCATGTGGCAGGTGGGGAGGCCAGCCCTGGGGACAGAGGAGAGCAGGTGACCTGGGTGGGCTGACAGAGGGCAGAGAGCCCCTGTTACCCCCCTGGGAACCCATCATTGTGCTGGGATTCCCCCCACCACACACACACACACACATGCATACGTACACACGCGTGCACACGCGCGTGCACACACACACACACACACACACACACACTGTCCAGGGCCAGCCTCACAACACAAAAGAGAGAGGTCTCACCTTGACACCTCACCTCTTTCCTCCCTGCTTTTGCACAAGCAGACTCCCCCTTGCATGCCTTCCCCTCCCCTAGCCAAATTCTACACAGCCCAAGGCCTGCCTCCTCCAGGAAGTCTTCTCTGATGTCTCATAGCCAAACCCCTCATATCTGCACCCAGCTGGCCCTCTGGTTGTTTCATTGTCCAACCCAGTTTTAGATTTTGTGCTATGAGGCCCAGACCCAAACATCAGCTCATCTCATTATCTCTCCAGGTTAATCGATATTTCCAGGGCACTGGCTTGGAGCCAGGCACTGTGGGGGCCACGGAGGGGATGAGAATAAACACCCACCGAGCACCTGCAGATGCCTCCGGGCCCAGTCAGCCCACGTGGGGTCTGGGCAGGCTCCTCACCCTGTCGGGAGGATGAGGACCCAAGGCCCAGAGGCAGGAGAGGCAGCTCAGGTCCCACAGTAAGTCAGAGGCTGGGACGCGAACCCAGACCAGAATCCACCCCACCCCCATTACCTGCCCCTGAAACTCTCTTTTAGAATTATTGTTTTTTTATTCATTGTTATCCATTAATTCATCCCTTCATTTGGTCAACTAATACTTATAGAACTCTGATATTGTATTCCAGGTGACATGAAAGACTACATGAATCAAGTTGGGTTGGTTTGGTTTTGTTTTGGTTTGGTTTGGTTTGCATTTTTATTTGGGTAAATGACATGTAGTATTGTATACATTTAAGGTATACATCTTGCTACTTTGACACATTTATATCTTATAATATGGTTGCCATTGTAATGATACTTATCACACTTCATACTTTTAGTACACTACTGCTGCCTGGGTTCCAAACACTGTACATGAAATCTCTGACTATTTCAGTAACTCATTAGAATTCTGTAATTGTCTACACCATCAACACTGTACCCCCACCCTGAGCCCCCAGGAACCACCATTTCACTCCCTGTTTTTGTTCTTTTCACATGTTCTACTTTTTTTTTTTTTAAGATTTCAAATATAAGTGATATCATTCAGTCCTTGTCTTTCTCTATCTGGCTTATCTCCCTTAGCATAATGTGCTGGAGGTCCAGCCACGTGGCCGCAAGTGGCAGAAAAGCCTCCTTTCTCACAGTTGATGAATATTCCATTATGCAGATGGACATTCATCCACGGATGGGCCTTTGGGCTGCTTCCCCATCTCGGCTATTGTGAATAAGGCCGCAGTAAGCATGGGGGTGCATACATCTCGTCGAATTCCTGTTTTCGTTCCCTTTGGGTACATTCCCAGAAGTGGAATTGCTGGCTCATATGTATGGTAGATCTATTTTTACTTTTTTTGGAGAAAATTCCATATTGTTTTCCATAGTGGTTGGACTGATTTGCATTCCCACCAACAGTACTCAAGGGCTCCCTTTTCTCCACATTCTTGCCAACATTTGTTATTTCTTCTCTTTTTGCTACTAGCCATCCTGAAAAGGGTGAGGGGGCTACTCACGGTGGTTTTGGTTTTCCTTTCCTTTATGGATGGTAGGGAATGCGGAGCGTGTTGACCGTGTTGATGTCCTTTTTGGAAGAATGTCCGGAATTCCCTAAACCCCCTCAGCTGGGGCAGGATTGGTCCTAGAGCGTGGAGCTCTCTGGTCATACAGGTGTGGCTCAGGTGGCTACAGCTGTGCAGACAAGGTTGGAGGTGGGCACAGAGCAGCAAGGCAGGGTCCCTTGGAAAGACCAGGGTGGGGGGAATAAAGCACCTGGGGGGACTGCAAACTTTTAAGGGGGTGCTCCCTCTCAGTAAGAGTCTGCTTCTCACTGTCACCCCTCTGTGGGCTCTCCAGTGATCCACCAGGGACTCCAGGCCCCCTGGCTGTCTACTTGCCTCTCCCCTTTCTCTAACTGCCTCAGGGTCTGTCTGTAGCCACGGGACAGGATTAATCTGTCTTTAGGCTTCTGGTTCCAGATCTTCTTTTCTCTTGCCTTCCTGGGCTGGTCCCCACACCACCAAATTTTTCAGAGAAATATTAAAAAAAAATTTTTTTTTAAAGATTTTATTTATTTATTTATTTGACAGAGAGAGATCACAAGTAGACGGAGAGGCAGGCAGAGAGAGAGAGAGAGAGAGGGAAGCAGGCTCCCCGATGAGCAGAGAGCCCAATGCGGGCCTGGATCCCAGGACCCTGAGATCATGACCTGAGCCGAAGGCAGCGGCTTAACCCACTGAGCCACCCAGGCGCCCTTTTCAGAGAAATATTAAAGGAACAGATGGTGGTCACGGATCCCAGGTGGTGGGAGAGACAGACCTGGCCCCAGGACTGGCTCTGGATGATAAATCCCATCACTTGGAGATGGTAATGGCTTTTCCCACAGATGTGTTGCAGCATGAGAGCAGAGCCTGCTTGTGTGGTAGTGTGTGCGCATGCGGGGCCCTAAAGCTTTATGTTTGCAGGCCCAGACTCCATCTCAGGCACTGTCCTGGGGCTCCTAGGGTGAGTTGCCAGTTTGTTGATAAAAGCTAATCATGGCTGACAGCTTGTCACCCCACTCTCTGCTGCCCCTGGGTCAATGAGAGAGAGAGAGGGAGAGATGAAAGAGAAAATTAAACCCCAAGATCCCACAGCCAGAAGGGTCCCAAAGAAACGGAATCTAACTCTCTTGTTCAGTTGGGGAAAGATCAGTGACAATGTGTGTGAGGTGCCCAGCAAAGAGGCTGAAGCCCCAAGTCCAGGACCTCGTGCTGGGCCCCAGAGGTGCTGCTGACCCCCACCCTCTCCTGCTACTTACTGATCAGGGTCTCTCCAGGACTTCGACATTGAGCCTGCAAGTGGGGCCAAGTGACCTCAGGTATAGTCGGGGGTGGGGGGAGCAGACTGCCAAGCTCTGTGGGCAGCAGTTCACATGGCTCAGGTGGTGACCAATAGGCCTAGAGGCTGGTCACAGGTGCCCAGGGTGAGTCGGGGCAAGGGCCATGTGCCTCCCAGCATCTCTCTCAGTCCCTTGGCCAGCAACTCCATAGCACTCTTGCAATTGTCCTGGCATTTTGCCTTCTCTGGTTTCCTAGGATCATTCCCCATCCTTGTGCATGGTGAAAAGGACTCAGTGATTTAGGACATAGACAGGACCCACCATCAGAGAGGGACATGAGGAAAGGTTTGTCCAGGAGGCCAGAACAGGGAGCCAAAACCTGACCCCAGCTCCTGAGGCCTCCCTGGGTCCCATGATGCTGGAGAGGGTACAGCCCTCTGATCCCACACCCAGGAGAGAAGAAAAGTCCAGGTAAGACCAATAGTGTGATGGTTAAGAGCTAGGGTTCCAGAATCAGACAGACTGGGGTTCAACTTGCTTATGGTGTGACCTTGGGCAAGTCCCTCCACCACTCAGAGGACAGACATCTTATCTGCATAGGCCCCACTCTGAGCTCTGGAACATTGGGGCTCCATTCATATTCGCAGAGAAAAGAAATTATTCTCCATCTAATTAATCTAATTAGAAGTAATCAAGTTCTGGAGATGTGTGCAGCAGGGTGAGTGATTAGGAAAAATTACCTCCCTACAAACAGTTTAAATGTAATTTTTTTGGTTCCACAATCTAAAAACCAAATAAAGAAGAGTGAGTGAGCTCTCTGTCCCAAACCCCTCTGGCAGAGAGCTCCCTGAGGTGGGGACACGAGACCACAGAGAGGGGGAGACTACCACCAGATCAGCAGGGGGCATGGTAGACCTGCTGAGACAGTCCTCCATACGTTCTAGAAGAGCTGTACCATCTTAAGACTATGATCCACATCTTTGGGGACAACCCCAGTCACACCTCAGGCCAGGCATCTCCCACACACCCAGTCATGTTCATACACACTCATATTCTGAGACAAATGACACATCTCTCCTTGAATTTCAAAGTATTCTTATATTCTACTTCAATAGACCTCAAGAGAACCCAGAATTCTTAGGAGCCAGAGAGAGAGAGTAACATCATGTGTGTGTGTACTCCTGTCTCTGTTGGGTTTGTCTCAGTTGGAACAAGTGGCTAGGCAGCAGTACCAGTGGCCTTCATTAGAAGAAGCTGGGGAAAGCAGCCTGAGGGATGACACCAGAGTAGGGCAATGCTTAATCCAAAGGGGTAACTCCCTGACAGCACTTACACTGTGTAGACCTTAAGGGACCTTAAACCATTCCTTAAATCACAATCCTTCCTACTTCTTCACTAAGGAGTAAGTCTTCAGGTTACTTCAGGACTCAAGACCTCTTTACTGAGAACAGTGCCCTGTCCAGGCCATCCATCATTTAGGGAAGGGCAGAGCCTGGAGATTAATTATTTTTAGCCCTGCTGAGTCAGGTAGACTGGTGCTTCTAACCACACCTTTCTCAGCCTGCCCCAGTCTACATGGGGAACCTCATTAGGAGCAGACAAGCTGGAAGGAGGACTGTAGAATGGAGTGGGGGGCTTCGCTTGGCCAGTTTTCTGTTGGTGGGGAGAGGAAAAAAAACATTCTTCAGAGGAGCTGGAAGGATGTCAGGACCTCCTCTTCCCCAATATGTGCCTTTGGGTTTAAAGAAGAATAATCATGACACTACTCAGAACCATAAAGCCCAGAACCCAGAATCTAGAATTATATAACCCAGAACCAATACTCTAGAATCCTAGATCCCAGAACTACAGATTGTAATACCTAGAACCACAGAACCTAGAGGTAGAGATCTCAGATTCACAGAATTGTAAACCCAGAAATTTAGAACCTGGAGTCAGAGAATCCAGAGCCATGGAATCCAGAATTACAGAACCCAAGGCACAGAATTGCAGACCCTAGGGCACTAAAACAAGGACTTTTATTTTCTCTAAAATGCTTTCTGCATTCAATACCATCTTAAATTCTTCAGTGCCCACTCAAATTCTCCTTCCCACAGGAAACCTCCTTAGTGCCTTCAGCTTTGGTAGGGCCTTCCTTCCTCTGAGCTGTCCCGGGCCTCTTTGGATCCTGTGATGCCATCCATGCCTATCCTCTCCTCAGGTCTGATTCTCCATTGCATCCTCTCCATCCCTACACTGTAACTGACCCAGTTACTGCTCATGGTAGACACTCTAGGCATGTATGTGGAAAGAGTAAATTCTTGAACTATTTTGCCTGAACTCCCTCATGTTCCAGAGGAAATGCCTGAAGCCCAGAGAGAATATATTTTTCCCATGGTCACAAAGTATATTTGGGAAATCCCAGGGAAAAATCCTAGTTCTCTTCATTCTAAGCCTAGGGCTCCTTCTCTTCCCCAGATTGGATCTAAAGGACTGGAGTGTTGGCATGGAATTCCACCATATCTTATTGCTTTTTAATATCCCCATTGTTGTTAGTTTCATCCTCAAAAGCCTCAAAAGTTTAGGATAAACTACTTAGTCTGGTGGAGGTGATGATGGTGGTAGGAATGACAGTAGGCTTCCTAGAGGAGGTGGCACCTGAGCTCAGAAAACATGTGGGAAGCTATGCCAGTCAAAGAGCAGTATGTGAAATAGTACAGTGGCAGAAGAGGATGTATCCTGTGCTCAGAGACTATAGGTACAAAGTAGTCATAGAGACAAAGATTCTTGTTAAAGGAGACCCTGTAGGGTTATATCTGCCAACCTAGGATATTTAGGCCTTACCTAATGTATATCTTATATACATTATATCCCTAGATTGCCTATGGCTCCTTGAGGGCTGAAACTATGTTTTCCTCCCTAAGGCCCAAAGATAAACACAGACTGGACCAAGAGAAAAAAGCAAAAATGTTGTGGCTTGGAAATACCACTTGCCTAAAGTTCAGCTGGGGCAGCTTATAAGAAAAGGAATGAATACCAAGTTAAACCAAGTGTGTGTAATCAAGAATAGCCTGAACATGTTGGAGGGTGGGGGATGAGTCAGAGGGCAAGAGAAGGTAGGTGGAGGTCAGGAGAGTGAAAAGAATGTGAAGAAGATGCCTGTATCGGTTATTTTCCACGTGGGTGTAAGAACCACGGACAGCTCCCAAGGCAGCGCTATGTCTTTTCTCTTCAGACTCCTGGGATTACTTCTTTCCTTCTGTCGTTTACGTGGAATTATCTGGACTGTAACCAGGAATGAGGGGATGGGCTTTAGAGCCAGACTGTCGGAATTCATATCATGGCTCTGTCCCTTGCTAGTTACATAATCTTGGACAATTTTCTTAACTTCTCTGGGCCATGGCAGCCTGATCTGTCAAATGAGGATAATATTGGTACCTACTTCATAGGGTTGTAGTGAAGAATAAATAAAAAATAATGAAAGTAATAGCTTTGCATTGTGGCTGGACATAGGTGATGCTAAAATAAATCCTTCACTATTATCCTAAGATATTTCTGTGCAAGAGGGGGATTCTTGGACTCAGTTCCCATTCTTTAAAATGAGGCCATTTGTGGAGTGCCTGGGTGGCTCACTCATTAAGCATCAACCTTCGGATCAGGTCATGATACCAGGTTCCTGAGATCAAGCCCCGCATCTGGCTCCCTGCTCAGCGGACAGCCTGCTTCTCCCTCTCCCATGCCCCCTGCTTGCATTCCCTCTCTCACTATCTCTCTCTCTCAAATAAATAAATAAAATCTTTTAAAAAATAAAGTGAGACTATTTGCTTCATCCATATTATTAGACTTTTTTTACCATAACAATGTATTTTTACATTTTATAATTTATTTGGTCAGTTATTTAAAATAAAACAAAATAAGGATACTGGACAAGAAATATTATGTTCCATAACTGCCCAGTTGTAATGGTCGCTGGGTCTTTGATTCAGGACTTCCTGAGTAGATACAGAGTTGAGCATGAGGCATGATAAGAAGTGAAGACTTGGGAACAGGTCCAGGGGTACACCAGTTGTAAAGAATTAGAAGTTCTTACTAATGATTTTAGCCTCCACTTTGTTCCTTTTCACTTTCCTCAGTGTATGCTCAGGTTTCTTGGCACCCTGATATGATATGCTCATATTCACCACTCTCCCCTCACATACCACACTTCAGTCCACTGACATTCTTTGGATTTTTTGAATAGACCATGATCCTTCTCTCCTTTGAGGCTTCTCACATGTTTTTTCCTTTGTCAGGAAGCTGTACAGTATATACAGGATTCTTTGTAAATCACAAAACCCTAATTCAAAACTCAACTCAGCTTGTCTTCCACAAACTAATAAAAAATGGAAAATAATTTGGGCATTTCCCTGAAAACTCCAGGAGTTAATGGCTTCAGGCATGGCTGGATCCAGGAACTTAAATGATGTCATCAGGACATTGTCTTTCTACCTTCTGCATTAGTGTCATTCGACACTGGTGTCATTGGAAAACACAGTCATGTTTTCCACTGTAAGCGAAGAATGAGAACTATTAGCAGTAGGATTACATGACTCTAGTTTAGCATCTCTCCTGATTAGCTAAAGTTCCTATATGATTTTCATTGTTCTGGTTTATGTCATCTTCCCATGACTAAAATGATTATTACAACCAGGAGGTAAAATTAACTTAATGGTCAGGCCTCAGTAGCAGGAGACAGGAGATGGGTCAGCCCCACCTGGATGTACTGAGAGTGGATGGAAGTTGTTTTCAAAGCAAAACTGGGGAGTGATCCTACCAGAAGAGGAATGAGCTCTAGACAGGCAAGAAAAGGCAGGGAGGCATAACAACTTTTCTCCCTTCTTCTTGACATGCAGATCACCTTTCAGATCTCAGCCTATGACACACCCCTTCAGAAAAGACTGTCCTGACCCCTGAGCTGAACCACAGCCATCTAATCCTTTGCTTTACTTTTTAGCTCTTTTATATTCAAAGTTGTAATTTTTTAAGTACTGTCAAAGAGAACCAAAGCCAGACACTAAAGTGATACAGATTTTATTCAGAAACTACTGCAATAGGAAAAAAGACTTTGGTATAGAACTGAGCACAATTCCAAAGACAACAAGGACAGGTGGGGATTTCTATAGCCACGGAGCTGGGTGAGGGTGTCAGTGGAGACATCAACCTGAAGGGATTTTTGTTAAACTGACCAAATAAGATTCTTACTGATCAGACATCAAGGCTGAAAGATTCTCTCAAAACTGACTTAGCAGGATTCTTGCTAAAATTGAAATATGCAAGCTCATCTGGTGAGACCAGGCTTAGAGGAACCTGTCCAAAGTTCAGTCAGAGAGAATCTGTCATTACTTAACTAGGCACCAAGTACTTTCTAAGTGATTTGGACACATTACCTAATTTAATCTTCTCAACTTCCTTATGTAATACATACCTTAATCTCCATTTTAGAAATGAGGAAACTGAGGCCCAGAGAGGTTAAGTAACCTGCTCAAGCTACCACAGTGAGAATGTGACAGGCCTGAGATACAAATATACCCATTCGTTCTCCAGAGCCCACTTCCTTAACTACTCTGCCACACTCCTTCTTCTAAACATAATCATGTAAATAATCACAAGCTCAACGGCCCTTACATGTATTCTTGATGTGATTGTTTACTGTTTAGTCCACTAGACTGTGAACCCCACAGAGGCAGAGACATTATCTGCCTTACCCATTCTGGGATCCTCTCTGAATCATCCATCACCTAACACAATGTGTAGCACATAGGAAAACCCTCATGTCCTCACCTTTCCAGTGGGAATCATGAGCCTACCCAATGTTCTCCTCCCTACAAACAGGATTTGGAGAGTCAAATCCAAACTCAGATCCCATCTTGCCTCTTCCCCATTGTTGGCTTACTCCTTTCCTTCTTTCACCCTCTTCCCTCTTTTCTGCCTTCCCTCATCCTCTCTGCCCTTACCCTACACCTGTCCCCCACACCCTCAAGTTCTCCTCTTCCTTTTTCTTTGTCCCATACTTTCTCCTCCCTCTCCCCATTACCGCCCCCAGCTAATTAAATAATACTGCGGAATGTGTTTCATTTGCATTTGGCTCTGGGGCCTCTGACGAGGGTGGGCAGCCATGTGTTCATTAAGCAACTGTGTGGAGGAATGTAATGTACCAGTTTTACTGCAACCATTGTCTTATCTTGGCTCATCCTAGAAGACAATTATATATTCACTGGGGGGGGGCGAAAAGCCCACAAACCTCAGCCACCAGTGTTTAAGAATTGGGAATGGGTTGAGGAGAGGAGGGCCCAGCTCTGAATCCAGGAAAGATTCACCTGCTTGCAGGGCAGGGTGGGGGAAGGATGCAGGAGAGGAGACTAAGCTGGACCCAGGAGACTCCCAAACTTCTGTTATTGCAACACTGCCATAGCTAAGCAGGTCAGAGATCCCCCTTGGCTTTGACTTCATCCAGGTCAGAGTGTAGTTATTAAACTCCTGGGGGTGGTTATTGCAAGGTGTCCTCAAATCCATCTGTTGTGTACCTAGCACCTAACAGCACAAAGCACTGTGTGTACATGGACTACTTAGCTTAGCACCCAACGAACCACTATTTTATTGTACTGTGTGCTACTGCCATTAGAGTGATGGAGAAATTCATGGAAAGCATTTCTGAAGTCCTGGTAGCTTTTCCCCATTCTGCACTCCCTCAGTCACTGGTATTGAACAGCGGCATTTGTAGCAGTGATAATGGAAGCCACCATCCATTGAGCACCTAGTGAATATAGGCATTGGGCTTAGTGATTTAGTAGGTTATCTCATTTAATCTTCACAGCCTGGTGGGGTGGTAATTATTGTTATTATTCCCCTTTTGTGGTTAAGTAAACTGAGGCTCAGCAGTAAAGTACCAAGACCTAAACAGTGAACATTAGACAGTGGAGGACAATGATCCCTGAGAGATGAGGCACAAAACAGTGAGACCAGGGAGTCCCCACCTTCCCACTTAAAGAGAATTCTAGGCCATGATGGAGGAAGAGGAAGCAGGTAGAGCTAAGTTGAAGAGACAGAGCTAAGAAAATGGGAAGAACAAACAAGACAGAGTTCATTGGACAGAGTGGCAAGAGGAAAGAGAGGAAAACAGAAAGAACTCTGAAGATCTGCAGAGGACCCCTCTCAAGTATTCAGCTGAATGCCCCCATTTCAGGAAACTGTCAAATACTGGGGAAAGCACAACCTAAAAGGATGAAGTGTAAGAATGCCAGCACTCACACAGTGCTGGAAATAGAACCTGTTCCCACTAGCCAGACTGGAAAACCTCACGGTTCATAAGGATTTGAGAAAAGTACACAGAAGGGTCTTTGCCTAGACAGTGGGCAGTAAATAGCCCTAGATTAAGGACTATTTCAGTTCCTTCTTGCTTTTAGGAATTAAAATTTAATTCCTAAAAGCAAGACCTGAAAAGATCAAACTGTTAATGAGTAATGACACCCCAAAATATAGCTTGAAAAATTTTATAGAAATACAAAACTGTCCAGTATCCAGCAAGGTAGATTCATGATACCTTGGATTCAAATAAAAATTAGCAGGCATTCAAAGAAGTGGGGAAATGTAACCCATAATGAGGAGATAAATGAATCAATCAAAACCAACTCAGAAGTGACACCAATAATAGAATTCGCTGACAAGGACTTTAGAAGTTATTATAATTGTATTCCATATGTTTGCAAAATGAAGTAGAGACATGGAAGATATTAAAAAGATCAAGTGGAACATTGAGAGGTGAAAACTACAATGTGTGAAATGAAATATACACTACATGGAATTGATAGCAGATTAGAAATTGCAGAAGAAAAGATTAATGAACTTGACACCACAGTGGTAGAAACTGTTCACACTGAAGCAGAGAAAAAAAGAATTTTTCTAAAATGAACAGAGCAGCAGTGAGTTGTAGAAATAATTCAAACTATCTAATGTACGCATAGAATTGGGTCCCCAAAGGAGGGTAGGGGAGGTAAAATATTTGAAACAATAATAGCAGAAAATTTTCCAAATTTAATGAGAACTATGATCCCACAGATCAAAGGAGCTCCACAAAGCTAAGCACCGGAATTATGAAGAAAGCTATAGGGTTTTGTAGAAATTGACAAATTGATTCTAAAATTCATAGGGAAACAAAAAGGAATTGCAGTAACTAAAACAACCTTGGAAAAAAAAAAAAGAACAAAGTTAGAGGATTAACACTCCATGATGTCAAGACTTATCATAAAACTACAGTAATTAGGACAATGTGGTGTTGGCATAAAAGGAAATAAAAAATACATCAGTGGAACAGAATTTAAAGTCCAGAAACAGACCCACAAACAGATAAAGACAATTGATTTTTGACAAAAGAGCAAAGGCAATTCAATGGAGAATGGATAGTCTTTTCATCAGACAGTGCTGAAACAACTCAATGTCCACACACACACAAGAATGAACTTCAATCCATATCTTATACCATACTTAAAAATTAACTTTAAGTGAATCATAGACCTAAACATAAAACCCAAAACTATAAAACTTCCATAAGAAAACATAGGAGAAAACGTCCATGACCTTGGCTTAGGCAAAATATTTCTTAGATGTAACATCAAAAGCAAGATCTATCAAAGAACTAATTGACAAGTTGACCATCAACATTACACACTTCTGCTTTTCAAAAGACACTGGTAAAAGAATAAAAGGACAAGCCACTTCTGGAAGAGAATATTTTTTAAATCATAATCTGATAAAGATTATACAGAACTCGTATAATTCAATAATAATCTTCAAATTGTTCACTATTAACAACTGGTTGAAAATTTTTAAAAGGCCACACTGGATGCCCTTAAGGATGAGTCCAAATTCAGTGAAAAGATGAGGCAGCTCAAGGAGAGATGGGCAGGGGTGGGGAGAACCAGCCCCACCACACCCCTGTGGACACCCACACTGCTTTGAGAATGGGTGCCCTGGCCTGGTTCCTGGGGCCTCTTTTTACTTTGTTAGTGGGATGAACCTGGAAAAGTCCTGGTCCCAGTGAGTCACACAGTTGAGCGAGAGGTGTGTGTGCGCAAATGGTCAAGAGAAAAGCCTGGATGGTGACCATAGTCATCACAGCAACCAGACACCTCACCTGGTGCTGATTTGTGCCCAGCTCTGTCCTAAGCCCTTTACCCACACTATCTCACTTATTCCTCACAATGACATTATGAGAAAGATATATTATTATCCTATTTTACAGATGAGGAAACTGAGGCAGGGAAAGATGAGGCCCCTTCCTGAAATCTCAGCACTGGTACAACCCAGACAGGGGTTGAGGCCAGCGGATGGACTCCCAGGTCCACACCAGCCCCCCTTCTGTGGAGTGGTATATGGTTGCATCCTCGTCATGGCTGTCCTCCATGGAGGACATCAGATAACTTCTGTAGTCACGTTACTTACTCTGCACACCCAAGTGAGGAGGGATCCCTACTCTCATTTTACAGCACTCCCCCTCTTCCTGACACTGTACCCCGAAGGCTGCAATAGCAACTTTGAGAATGGAAGCATTGTTTAGAGGTCCCTGGAGATCCCTTCAGAGCCAGTGGACCTGCCTTCCCACCCACCCCCTCCAGGGGTCCAACCCCAGCCCCATCAGACCCTGGGGCCTCAGCCCTAATAAGGTCAATGTCACTACTCTTTCCCTCCTGCTTAGAATTCAGACCGGCTGAAGAATTCTGCTGACCCCTTAGATCAGCAGAACTTTGGGCCCCAGAGGCCCCTTATTCTGCCAAGGGCCCTCTCCAGACAAGAGTTATTAACTCATTAGCAAGGAAACAGCCACACTGCTAATAATCCCAGGACATTCGAACCATCTGTGCCTGGCACCCTGGCACAGGGCCACTCAGTCCTGCCAACAGGACCATACCCTTCTCTTTTCCAAGCCACAAGGAGGCAGAAGCTGTCAAACCATCAGGGCTTGCTCTCTCTGAGGGCCCAGTCCGGTGTCATGGGGAATTGGAAGAAATTTGGATGGAAGACCCTGAGAAAGTGATCTAGGCAGGGATAATGGAAACCTCGAATGGGCCAGAGGGGAGAATTCAACTTTTCTGAATACCTACTATGTGCCAGGCACTTATCTATACCATCTCACCCAAACCTCATCACCTTGGGGGCAGATGGTGTCACCAACCCTATTATGTGATTACATCCATTTTGCAGATAAAAAAATTGAGGCCCAGAGAGCTTAAGTGACCTGCCCAAGACATACAGCTTGACCATGGAGAGACAGCCTCCCTATAACCCCTAACTCCATCTTCTCTCTCCCAACCACACTGTTTACTCCTCACTGCACAGGTGTCCCCTCAGCTCCTCTACCTCTGTTGCCTCACCAAAGCCACCTGGCCACCTTCTGGGGAGGAGAAGCCTCAGCAAATCCCAGCCTTCAATGAGGAGGGGCCCAGAGGATCCCTCCTGAGAAGCAAACATTTCCCAGCAGAGTAAATCACCAGGAGCGGCAGCCACCCTCCCTCCCCAGCAAGTTTGTAAATCAAACCTTAGACCTGGGTTTGCAGCATCTGCTTCTGGGAAGTGAGGCAGCAATCGGGGAGAAATCCAGGGAGAAGAGCAGGGCCCCTGGTCAGGCCCTGGGGGGCTTCTGGGCTGGAGGGGAGAGGTGCAGTGTGGCCACTGAGGGACAATTGTCCCCATCTGTGTCCCTAGGGGGGATGGACCAGACACTTCCTGGGGCCCCTGCCAGCCAGACATTCTGTAGGTCTCTGACCCCTTGTCAGGGGAGCTGGAGCAAAGGGTCTGGGCTCAGGGATGAAGCTGAGCAAGAGATATGGGGTCAACAGCATCACTGAGCTAAGCCCTGGGTGGGGGGTTTTAGGAAGAAAGGGCTGGTGGCTGCTGAGGACAGGCCCAGGGTCGGTGTGCCCAGCTGGGGGCCTGGGCCAGGGCAGCAGGAAGGAAGCCATAGGGGCAGTACTCCACACCCTGGGCTGGGAGTCAGAGCCTGAGTCTTTTCTGGTTCTGAGGCTGACCAGCTGTGTGAACTTGGGCAGGTCACATGGCCTTTCTGGGCCTCACTGCCTCATCTGCACAATAGAGATGATTGTTCCTACCCCTCCTCTCCCTACTTCTTCATCAGTCCTGTGACTTTGGGCAAGTCCTTCAAGTCTCTTGAATCTCAGCCTCCTCCTCTGTTGAATGGGAATACGCCCACCTCATGGATCTGTCCTATTCATGGATACAGCCCTGTGGTCCTTAAACACATGTTTCTTGGGGGCCTCCTGGGTGCCAGACCCTGTTCTGGGTGCTGAGGACAGGGAGAAGGGCAGTGGAGACAAGGCTCTGCTCTCTCTGAGCTTCCATCGGTGGGTTGGCAGGTGGCCATGGGGAGGAGCTGGCCAGGAAAGTATAGGTGGCCTAGAGCCAGGGCCATGCCAAGTAGGAGGGTGACACACCCAAAGTCATAGGCCAGGCTGGCAGCAGAGCAGACAGGTGACTCACCCCCGCCAGGGGATCCATGGGTGGATTTCCTGACCCACAACCCCGTGAGGACACCCCTTCATGCAGGGACAGCTGGGTCCCATGGCGTCAGCTCAGGGTGGAGGCTGAGAGGCCTGGGTGCCCTTATTTCTTTGGGCCCAGACACAGGCTCTCAGGCCATACCTGGGAGGTTTGTCTGGTCATGTGGGTCCCTCTGGAAGAATGACCCACAGCTTCGCCTTCCTGAACTCTCTGTCACCCTGGCCAGTAGCACCGAATGTCCAGCAGTCTCATCTTGGAATCTGAGGAGGTTTGGAACTGGATCTTGTCATCAGAACATTCTGCCAGATGATCAAGCTGCAGCTGGCTATGCGGGCAGCCCCTTCCCCCCACCAATGACAACAGATGTTTTAATTATTATAATTATCAGTTGAAATATTGCTTTGTTGGCACTGATAAGTGAAATGGAATTTGGCTCCTCTGCCTCTCTCTTCCTCTTCAAATCTGATGGCGAGTTTCATAACAAACCCAGAAACGGGGGTTGGTAAGAGGAGGTTCCTGAGGGGACTTCATGCAGGAAGAAGTCCGGGGTTAGTGGGTGTGAATGTGGACATGGAGAGGCCTCTGGTGGGGGAGGGGAGCTCATGCATGCGTGAGCCTGCACGAGTGTATGTGCTAGCACGTGCTTGTGGGTACGGGCACTGAGGGGGGTGCTCACAGAGGGCAGGGGGCCCCTCCTTGAGGACAGGGCGTGGGGGCAGGGTCAGCTGAAGGTACCTGGGGAGCAGGTAGTGGGACAGATGTAGGTCTGTTCCTGGGGGTGACAGCTGGAGCCCTGGAAGCAGGTGGGCCTGTGTGCCTGCTCTTTTATTGCTCCCCACCTTTCCTCATCTCCAGCCAGGCACAGAGCTGGTTCCTCCCACACTGGACCATTAGCTGTCAAATTAAGTGTGAGTCGAACCTGGGTGGCTCAGCTGGTTAAGCTCTGGATCTCAGCTCAAGTCTTGATCTCAGGGTCATGAGCTCAAGCCCCACATTGGGCTCTGTGCTGGGAGTAGAGCCTACTCAAACAATAAAGAATTAAGTGTGATGGGCCATGAACTCATCAGGCACAGGGTGAGTGCTCAGGGAGCGTTAGTTGTGCTTTAGGCAGGGTGCGAGGATAGTGTGGTGACCGCATGGGTGACAGAGCACAGCTGTGGGTGATGAGGACTCTGGTCCTAGGGTCCAGGCAGCAAGGCCCAGGCAGCAGGTTTGCCTTGGCTGGAGGCCCAGCTGCCCTCTCTAGAGAGACCTTTCCATCCTCCCAAGAGGTGGCTGGTGGACTATGGCGGTTTGCAGCCCAGCTTCTTCTCCTGTCCCAGCATCCCCCCAGTGAGAGCTTAACACCCCATAGAGGGTACTAAGATGCCCCAGTGTTGGGCTTTACCAGAGCCTCAGTCTCAAGGGGGGCGGGGATGGGAAGGCACAGCCATCCCTGAGCACCTACTATGCACTAGACACCTGTGCCTGCCTCGTCCTCCATCTTCCTGACAAGCTGCCACTGCCCCCATTTTACAGAGGAAGAAACTGAGGCTCAGAGCACCTGAGAGAGAGACCCAGGACCACAAGCCACTGAGTGGCCAAGGAGGAACATGAGCCTAGGTCTGTCAGAGAACAGGAACCCACTACTTTCCCAGGGCTCCTCCATGGACTACTCACTTGGGGTGGAACCCTGAGCATCCTCTCCCTCTAGGGTTGGAGTGGTAGAGAGCACGTGAAGAGGGCAGGTGCCCCCTCCCCATCCGGGGGACTTTCCAGCGTGACCTGGGGCAGGTCCCTCCCCACCTCCCCTCCTCCCTTCCTCTTAGCCTCAGTCTCCTCACCTGTCCCACGAGGAAGAGGATCCCCACTTTGGGAGACAGACAGGGCTCTTCAGAGATGGTGCTGCACCCAGTGCTTATACCCAATAGCCTGGGTCCAGAGCTGGCTCTCAGCACCCAGGGGCTGCCTGGCCTTGAGTAAGTTGCTTGACCACACACTTCTCTTATCCATAAAGTAGGAGAGTCATAATAAAATCATAGCTGTCTAGCAGAGGTGTCACGAGGATCTGAGAATGCGGGGACAAGGTGGAAACAGTGGTGCCAGGTGCAAGGTGGAAATGCAATGAATGGGAGCCACTCTGATTTGACGCTGGGTGATAGCCCACATTAAGCATAATGGTAACAGCAAACCCGTAAAGAGTGTCTGGAAAAAAAGATAGGATGTTGGTGAGCATTTTATTCAGGACGAACTCAGTGAATGTCACTGTCCCTGTCACTCCCCACCCACCTCTGCCCACCTCTCCAGGCCTCAGAGCAGCCCCCACCCCCACCCCAACCAAGCTCCTGTCACAGGATCCCCCTCACATGCCCAGAGTCAAGCTCCATGAGCCTCCTCCGGGGTCCCACACTCTGAACTCCAGAAACAAGAAGGACCTTTCAGTCTAATGTGCTCTCCAGCCCCACGTGCATCCCAGAAGTCGAATGACTCAGACCTTCAGGGTCCCTGCCGCCCCTGCAGAGATGCAGCATATCTGCAGCATCTCTGGGCCCCACGGCCCAGAGGCAAAGGGCTGAGCTTCCTCTCCTGGGCTGACTCCTCTCCCACCACATAGCCCCCATCAAGAGAGAGAGGGGGCGAGGGCAGACCCTGGCTCCCAGAGGTGGGATGTTTGCTTTAGAATGAAGCATTTAGATGATTGAATTCAGAGTCCCCCCACTCTCCTTTCCATTTCCAGATGGGGAAACTGAGGCCCAGAGAGGGCCAGAAACTCCCCACTATAAATCAGCTGAAAGCAGAAACCAGAACTCAGGTTCTCTCTCCAGCTGGGCTCTTCAGATCACTGTAAGAGGGATTTAAAAAACTTGAAGTCTTGTTTAAGGGAGAACAAACAGATCAGTTTGCTGCTGTGTGGGAAAAACAACTAAGAAGGGGGGCTTCTAATCTGACATTTGTCAAGATGAAGACGTCGGACTAGATTATGTAGGCAACAGGGAGCCCTGGGTGGTTCTTGAGCAGGATAGTGACACAGTCAGAGCTGGCTTTAGGGAGCTGTCTCTGGAAGCCTCGTGGGAGCACCATCAGAGATGATGAGAGAAGAGGCAGGGAGGCTGGCGAAGAGCTTGGAATGATGTCAGGAGGGTAGTGACATGGTGTGACCACAGAATAGTGATGTCACACTAGTGACCGTGTATTGAACACTTGTGGCTCCCAGAAAATGTACATGCTCCATCTTACTGAATCTTCAAAACTGTCCCATTAAAGATTCCACTTTTCAGAACCTGAAGCTCGGAGAGGTTAGATTAGTCTCCAAGAGTCACACATCGACAAAGTATTGGAGGCTTGAGTCCAGCCCCACTGGCTCCGCACAGGGCTGACATGTCTTGGACTGTGGTGGTGGGTGTGGGGAGGAGAGACACTCACACAGAGATTGGAGATGACAAACTGACAGGGGAGGGAGGCAGCCAGGTTGGATGAGGGTTGGAGAATCAGCCTGGGAGTTTGAGCTCTTGAGGGGATATTGGGGAGGAGCCTGAGTTTGGGGAGAAGGTAGAGAACCTGTTGGATTATGTGTAGCATGAAGCAGAGACCTTGAGGGCCATGGCTGTCCCTACTCTCTCTCCCAGTGTCTTCTAATCTAAAGGGGTTTTAAATCAATGGCTGATGACCCCCAGAATCACATGAGCTCTTCTCTGAGTTCCAGACTTTGAGCTTTGTATCCATCAGGTTAGGTGAGGCTCTGCTGTGTAACAGACATCCCCCCAAATCTCAGGCCCTTCTTCCTCACCCGTGCTACCTGTCCTTCTTGTAGGCAGGGCCCTCTGATCCACATTATTCTGTCTCCAAGCTTCAGGCTGATGGGTCTGAATGGGCCTGGTGGGTCTGGTCATTCGGGCAGAGAGAAAAAGGAACATGGGGAGTCGTGCCCAGATTCTTAAGTTTTAGTCTGCATGGGCTGCTTCAACTCACACTTCACTGAGCAAAGCAAGTTCCTTGCTTGGTCCAAATTCAGGTGAGCAGAGAAGTGCAATCCACAGGTCTGGGAAGAAAAAAGGAAATTTTGGTGCACAGTACAAGTGTCGCTGGCATGTCCAATATCCCCAGCTGTGCACCCAAGAGGTAGCTCAAACTTAGCATATCCAGAGAACTTCCTCTCCTTCAAACCTACCTGCTCCAAGCCTTCCCTGTGCCTATAAATGGCATCTCCGTCTTCCTGGTCAGTCTGAGCATCTGAGAGAGCCATTCTTGACTCTCCCCTTTTCCCACCACCCACATCAAAGCCATCACCAAGTTCTGTTGATTCACTCACCACAGTGTATCTGCCTTTCATCTGCTTCTTTCCACCTGCCCTGCCTGCACCCTGGTCCTGGCCACCAGCTCTCCCTGGACACCTGAAGTGGCTCCTGCCAGGTCCCTCTGCTCCTTCTTGCCCCTCCACACTCCATTGTCCACAGCAGCAAACATGACCTTTAAAAGCATACACAATGGCCGTTTTCTGGCTCAAAACCCTCCGGGGGCTAACGCTGCTCCCAGAATAAACCGCAGAGTCCTCACCATGGCCACGGGGTTGTGTGTGACCCAACAGATGTCTTCAGCCACTTCTATAGCCTCCTCTTATCCCACAGTCCCTTGGGTCCCCCAGCTCAGCCCTCCAGCACTTTCAGACACCTCTAGAGGGTGCCAAGGAGTTTGTATTCACCATCCCAATGCCTGGGAAGACCATCTCATCCGCAGACCTCAGCCTGGAGTCAAAGCCTTCCCAGACCCCCTAGCAGAAGGACCCCAGTCCAGGGCCCTTCACCCTATGATCTTGCTTTATCTCCATCACAGCATCAGCCACTTTTGGAAATTATCCCTTCACTGGCGTGTTCTGATACAGCTTCCCCATGAGGCTGCAAGCTCCATGGGGCAGGGACCTTGTCTGTGTTGTGCCCTGCTGCATCCCCAGTTCCCTGCATGGGGCCAGGCACTTAGCTGGTGCTCACTGGACACTTGTTGGATGAATGAATGCATGGATGGATGCATGGATGGATGCATGGATGGATGGATGGATGAGTGGATGGATGGGATGGATGGATGGATGGATGGATGGATGGATGGATGGATGGATGAGCTGGACTGAAGAACAGACCTCCTGCCTCCAGGGCTGGGCTCTCCCTGATCCACAGTTATCAGGAAGAAGGGGTTTAAGCATCATCAGGGGCCATCTGGCCATGGCTGGTTCCTCCTAGGCTGGATGACACAGTGGGGGCCTGTCCACGTGATCCCTGAACATTAGTCCTCCTGACAAAGACCTTCCCCTGTATCTGAAGGGTTTGAGAGGCAGCATGCAGCTTCCCCTCCATTTCCAGCTTCCTGCCTATGCTCTGTCTGCAGAACCAGCCTGCCCACTGGGACTTCCACAAACTCTGCCCTCCCTAGCCCTGTTAAAAGGGCAGAGGAGAGGATGTCTAATGGGGGAGGCCTCCGGATGGTAAGGAGAAGAGACAGCTCTTCTCCGTCCTAATTTTAGGAGATCCTAGTCTAGAGAGAAGACACACAATTCTTAGAAGCCACCACCTTGGAAGAAGATTCAGAGTCCCCAGTCTAGTGAGGGAGAGCCCTGCCTTCAGTCCTGCCCCAACATTCCGTCAAATGGGGGAGTCCTAGTTCTGATTAGGAACAAGAACTCTCCCACAAGGGAGACCCCAGTCCCTGCATACTCACAGAGGCATGAGCTCACATTGTATTGACAGACATCATTGGTAAGGTGGCCCCCTCATAGGTAGACACCCCACCCGGTTCTGAGGCAGAGGAATAGCCTGGGGGCAGATAGAGGAACAAACCCTGGGGCAGAGCTGACAAGAGCATCCCTCTCCTGGGAGACAAAACTCCCCATGTCCCCTAGCCTGGGGGAGGGAAGAGGGAGCCCAGACCACAGTCCCACTGTGCCCTGAGCATCCTGTGTCATAATGGACTGGTCCCTGCCCCTCTCCTGGCCCACCTTCTCCCCTGGGCCTGGGCTGGGTGACACCAGATGCTGCCCCCACCTCCACGCCAGAACCTCTCTCCTCTCCTCATTTCACGTCTCACATCCCCTTGCCCCCAGCCCTCTCACCCATCTCCCCTGGTTCCTGATCCTATAATTGTGGGGGATCACAACCTGGTTAATTTCTGGGGCCCATAAATCGTCCAATGGGGAGGCCAGGTGGGCGGCCCCACTTCCGGTCCATTACCCACCCTAATGCATCATCTGACACTTTCAATTTATTTTTCAATTCCTTTACCATCAGAAATGACGATTGAATTTCCAGCGTAAATACCGCTTTACCAAACTGAATTAATCACGGGTGAGGAGGGGCTGACTGGCCCCAGCAGCCGGCAGAGGATCTCAGACATTAACTCTTCAGTCCTCACCGAGGCCCCCCAAGGAGGGCAGAGGCTGCCACGCAGACCCTCACTGGGGTCACCTGACCTGGACCACTCCACCCTCCTGCCTCCGGTCTCTTGCAGGCAGTCTAGGAAGAGAGTCTTGTCCAAGGTCACCTTCCCTGTCAGGGCAGAGTCAGGGACGCCCATCCCTCATCCCCCAGACCAGCTCCTTCCTGCCCTGCATCCAGCCTGACCTGGATGGGGGCCACCCAGCTGAGAGAGGGAATGATGTGGGGAGGGTCCGGGGCTTGGGGTTATACAGGCCATCTGTGAGGCCAGGGCTCCTAAAGGCGTGAGGGTGGGGACCCCAGAGGATCACAGGACCTGGACTGACAGGGGTCATGGAGGGGCGGAGATGGGGGCCTCTTCCCCATCATCTGGTGATGATACTAATAAAGAAGCCACTAGTCCTGATCCCCAGCTCTGTCAGGCACTGTTTTAGGCATGACCTTTGCTCTTGCCCCCTCCATCATGGCCACAGATATCAGTCCAACCAAGAGCTGCATTGACATCTGTCTCCCCCTGTCCTCCATCTCCCTGACCCCGACCACAGTCTTCTCACCGATCTCTCTACTTCCACACCTGCCCCCCAGTCATTCCCCATCCATGGGCAGAGTCATGGTCTCCCAGTGCAAATGTTGCCCCATCATTTCCTGACTCGGAGCCCTTCCTCACTTTCCTCTGCTCACAGATCAGGTCCCCACCCTCTGTGGCCACTGGGACCACAGGGACCAGGCTCTGATCCCATTAGTGGTCCTCCCACCTGAAGGGTCCCCTCTTTTCTGGACACCAAATTTGATGTCATTACCTCAGATAACCCTCTCTGACCATCACCCCCCAATCCAAATTAGTTTCTACCTCCTAAGATTTATTTCTTGAGGTTTCTATTTTCTTTACTTCAGAGCACTTAACACAAATGATAATTATGTACTTATTTGTGGTTTATTTGTTTAATAGGCTCTTTGGTGAAAGGATTCTGTCTGACTCACTCAGTGGTGCAGCTGAAGCCCCAAGAACAGGACCTGGAATGTTGCAGATGCTTGGTGCAGACTTCTGCATGAACGAATGAATGAATGAATGAATGAATGTTAAATCCCTCCTATTAGCAGGCTGGGCTCTGAAGCTGAAATGGGCATAACCTCAGCACTCACACTCTTCACTGTCTTACAGGATGCCAAGCATGTAATGACAGCCCATCCCTGGGGCTGCTGATGAGGGCTTCAAAGAGGATCTAAAACCTAGCTGGGCTCTGAGGGATGAGTAGGAGTTCGCTTATCACTGAGGTCATGGAAGGGCATTCCTAGTAGAGGGAACAGAAGACGCAAAGGGCAGGCTTATTTGGAGAATAACAGGTTGGGTGAAATTGAACCTTAGGTGGGGGGGCAGGATAGGGGGACAAAGGGTAGTCCCCTCCATGATGCTAGAGGGACTGCAGGGGCTGGACCTAGAGGAACCTTAAGCACCAGGATGAGGTATGCAGATTTTACCCTGAGGATGAGGGAAGGAGAGAGGTTCTTGGGAGAATTTTCAACTGGGAAATGCTCAGACAGCAGAGGTGCAAAGAATCGTTGTGATATTCAAGACTATAGACGTAAATGTCGAACATAGTGCCTGATGGAGCAGGGGATGGAGGAATAGTGGCTTCTTTATTAGTATCATCACTAAATGATGGGGAAGAGGCCATACTAGCAACTCTCGGACCCTTGGACACACTCTGCCCCACCTCAGGGCCTTTGCACATGCAGTTCCCTCTGCCTGGAATGCTCCTCCCTCCTTGTAGCCTTGCTAATGTCTTCACATCTTTCAGGTCCCAGCTCAGCCATCATCTCCCCCAGAGAAATCTCTCCTCATTCCCTCCTCCCTGTGACCCCTCTCGCTGCATCCTCTCTATTCGCTGGTGGGCAATGATGTTCTTGGGTGATTATTTCCTTCACATCCATTCCCTGCTGGTTTCTGACCTCCAGGAAGGCAGCAATGGAGTCAGCTTTGCTGTCCACAGTAATCCAGCACAGTGCCAGGAACATGGAGAAAGGGTCCCATGAATGGAGCAAAGAGATCAAGAAGCTCTTTAGAGAAAGTGAGTTTTCCAAAGGGCATTGACATACATCCTCCAGTGAGGATACATCCAGGCAGTGAGCAGACCCTGACTCCTGGTCTTGTTGGCATTGTCTCCCACTCCCCACTTGCCCGCATCTGGCACTTCTCAGTGACCAGCTGGCGCAGAAGGAGTTAATGGCCCAAGTCACCAGATGGATTCCATGGGGCCTGCCAGGTGGGCTGAGTCTTGTAATTCAGCCCCACATTCTGCGCACCCTGCAGAGAGCAAAAGCAAGCCCCCTCGTGGAGCCCCAGCACTGGCTCCAAGTGCCCCCTTCTTCCTTGCCTCCTTGGAGGGGGCTGTCCTGTGTTTACACACGAGCAGGCCCAGGGAGGGGAGGTCACAGACTGGACGTCCCACAGCTGCTTGGTGGAGGAGATGGGACCAGGATCCCCTTCTCTGAGCCATGCTGCAGCCTTCATCCTCCACCTGCCCCCAGCACTGCTGATGGTTGAACACGGTGATTTCAAGCACTTCCCCCACTCTCCCACCTCCCTCCGGGACACTCTGCCTGCCTGTCCCCCAGTCTGCCTCCCAGACTGAACTGCTCACCCCCAGGCCCCAGTTTCCCACTCTGAAGATTCCCCTAAGAGCTGTCACTGCAACAAAACCCCTAGAGAGGAGTCGTAACTCCTAGCCCAGTTCCTCCATTCGGAAACTTTCATTAATTCATTCGCATCATGCCGGTCCACCCTCCCAACCTCCCGCCCTCCCGTCATTTGATGAGCAGCTACTCCAGACGCTGCTCGAAGCACGGGAGGGGGCAGGCACAGGACACCCAGCCCCTCCTCACAGCCCACGTAGTCATGGGAAGAGGTGACAGACACACCAACAACTGACCAGCTCCACGACAGGCCCGGTGGTAAGGAGCATGTAGGGAGGACTCTGACGGAGACAAGAAGGGCCCCGTGGACAGGACGGGGACATGAACAATGTGAGAGTCACTGTGTAACCGGAGGGGCCATGACCTCAGGGAGAGGTCAGGAGGGACCCAGGGAGGGCCGCTGAGCTGAGACGGGAAGTGGAGGAGGCAACGTGCCCAGGGGCCCGGGAGCAGGAGGAGGTGGTGTGATTGTCCGAGCCCCTGACTCTCCAAAGTGTTCCAGGTGTGACATAAGTCGGGAGGTCACCTCTGCCATAGGGTTAGCTGAGCTCATGTGCACAAATCTGACCCCAGGGTGGTCCGTAGTCCGTAGTCCGTTGGCACCAGGACAGGAGAGCTGTGACGTCCTCACTGCTGTCACCACACACTTTGTTTCATTCCATCTGAACTCTCAGGCTTCCCAGCCACCTGCTGTTTCGAAGTCTCAGAAACTGGCAAGGAGGGGTGTTTGGGTTGAGCACTGCCTCCCCTGGACAGAGCTGCCCACCCCCCCCCAGGGCTGTGGGGGGAGCCTGAGTGCCCCGAGTTCCCACCCACAGGGGCGCTCCCAGGTGCACGGGGTCAATCCATCCCAGTCCCTGTCCCCGCAGACCAGGGTGGCGGCTTGTGCTGACAGACCATCCTGTCAGAAATGTGGGGAAGGGCTAATTAATTATGATCATTGACACCTTCACCAGGTCTGATCCGATGGTAAAAGGTTCAGGTAATTCTGTTGGAATAGCACTTTCCAAGCAATGTGCTTTTATCTGGCTTACTAGGAAGCTAGGTTTATTTTGGAGGACACTGCCTGGGGTGGGCCAGCCAGTACTTGCTCACCTCCTAGCAGGGTCAGAGGGTGCCTGGGCATCAGTCTGTCTCACTCTGGCACAGGGATGTCTGCTGGGGGAAGTACATTCTTCCTGGGACCTCAGCGCAGTTCAGCTCAGGAACTCTCCCATCTCCCCTCTGCCTTGTTTTCCTGTAGTCTGCAAAGTCACCTAACTGTGGGGGGACTTCAGCTTTCAATCCCTTTCCTCCCACCCTTGCCCCTCATCACATGGATCTGGGTCTGATGTGCCCCGAGCTCCTGGAACAGTGTGTGGCACACAGTAGGTGCTCAATCAATGAGCACATCTTTAATAATGACAGAACAGGTGCCAAAGTCTTGCTAGGTAATTAACCAGAGTTACGTGCTGGCACCATTCTAAGCACTTCCAATGGACTGACCCCCTAATCCTCACAAAGCCCCCTGGGAAGGGTACTCTGATCCACTTCCATTTTAAAGTAACTTAAGTCCCTTGACAAAAGCCACATGGCTGCAGTGTGGCAGAGCTGAACCTTGAATCTGGGTGTCCTCCAGGTGCCAGAGTCTGCCTCTGACCAGCGTGGAGCCCAAGACTCAGACAGTGCTCTGATTCTCTACCGCTGTGAAACAAACCACTCTAAAACCTGGTGGCCGTAAAGAGCCCCCATTATATTTTGCTCATAATTTTCAGAGCTAGGATTTGGGCACCTGGAGGACAGTTTGTCTGCTCCACAGGGACAGGCCTTTGCAGGGTGGCCCACAAGACTCACAGCGATGGCACAATGGGGCCTTGTATTTGGGTCTTAGCTCTGGCTGTTGGCTGGCTACTCCATCCTTCCCCCATCACACCGGCCAGGGCTGTGACGTCTGTCACATGCAGCCACCTGGCCTGGCTCAGTAGCCACTGTGGGGTCACTGGACATCTCTGTCCCCGTAACATCTTGGCTTCCTCAAGGCCAGTCGCACCTGTTCTACTGGCCTCCCCCCAACGACAGGAAGGTGGAGCTGCCAGTTGTTTAAGTCCCGCTCCCGGAAAGCAGCACAGCATCCCTGCTGCCATCGTCTACTGGTCACAGCCAAAGACCACCCCCTGTTTGCAGGGGTACAAACCACACAGGACTACAGCCGTGGAAACATGCACCCTAAAGTCCATGTGAATTCTGAAGGACAGACACTACCCAGAGGCAGGTCCCATGTGTCCCCAGAGTCTTGAACACCCATGCTGTCCCATCTGTCTTTCCAATAAAGCACTCTTCTCCCCACTCCGTGAGACTTCCACACCTTCACCGATTACCTGCCTTGGCCCTTGGCTGCTCTGTGTCCTCCAATTCCAGCCCTAGGCCTGAGACAACCCCTAGGGGCCCCCAAAGTGTGGCTGACCACCTCCTGAGTGGGGGAGAGTCTTGTTAACATGCTGACCCCCAGGACCCTCCCCAGTCCCCAGAACTAGGACACTGGGGTGGGGGGCAGGGGATCTGTGTTCAACATCCCCCCTGGGCAAGTCTGGCACTCTCCAGCATCTAAGAATCACTGTCAGGGTTTATGCCTCCTTGCCCACCACCCCCAGACCCCCGCATCTGTGCCATCTCTGTCCCACGCCACCCCCCGCCCCAGCAGCACTGGGCCCAAACCGTCACCGCCCTTCCATGAAGTGTCAGATGGGGCTCGAGGAAGAAGGACCTGTCCAGTCTCTGCCCTTGGTTCCAGCCGCACCACCCTGCCCCTCCCACTAGGACCCTAACCCCCAGACCTGAGGGCACAGATGGGTGCAGCCTCTGGGGGGCCCTGGGTGGGGAGGCCCTGCCAGCTCTCACACTGGCTCCTCAGGAGGGACTGAGGGGCCAGGCTTCGAGTCCCCAGGCCAGGACCCTCAGTCCTGCAGTAGCAGGAAGGAATCCAGAAGCCCCCCGTGTGTCTATAACTGAAATGATCCCGCATTGAGTCACCTGCCCATCCACAGCCCCTCTCCATCCACACCAGGCCCCAGTCCAGCCATATGACTGCACCCCCAGCAGACCTGTGGGAGCTCCCACAATCAGAGCCCACCCGGTGCCTCTCAGGCTCCAGGTGGGCAGCTCAGTGAGAGACAAATTCAACTGTCCTATTTGTCTCTAGACTGTCTGCTATCAGGAGCCTGGGGCGTGATGGAAAGTTCTGGAACCCCTGAGTTTGAGATCCCTGAGAGCTGGCTTTGTGCCAGCACACAGACTTCCTCTGCCTCCCCTCACCCAAGCATCACAACAGCCCCTGCCCATTGCTACCAGCCCATACCACGGATGAGGAAACTGAAGCAGGAGAGATCCGGATCCTGGCACCCCACCAGCAGGCCGAAGCTCCGACCTCCCACCCCCCAGTGCCACCCCAGTGCCACCAGCTCTGCAGGCCTGGAGCCATCACCAACCCCAGGGCAATGACTTCGGGGCTCCACCACCAGCACACCTGGGAACCAGAGGTCATGTCCAATGGCCCCACAGACACATCTACACCTGGGGTCCTGGCACCGGGTGAGCTCGGGTGAAGGTCCTTTCCAACGGAGCCACTAACTGGGACCTACAGGTGCCGGTCCGAACCCATAACTTAACTCTAAGTTTGTGTCCAGCCCATGCTGTGCTCTGTGAATGCTGAGTGGCCTTTGGCCAAAAGCAATAAAATTCTGACCTAGAAACGTGAAAAGGACTTTGAAGTTATGAGCCCCGAGCCCTGGCCTGCAGTCTGGCTGAGGACACGAAAGGAGAAAACCAGACCAGCCATTTCCCCTGTGTTCCTCCCTCCAGGCCTCCAGGAACCTCTGAGATGGAGAATAAAGGAGAGGGAGGCGCCCAGCAAAGGGAGGGGCCCTGGCAGGGTCACCTTGCCCTTGAGAACTTCCAACCATCTCCAGCGGGGCAGCCCAGGGAGGAGGAGCAAAGGGGCGGCTGAGACCCTGCCAAGGTCACTGTGTCTCCCTCTACACTTATGGATAGAATTATCTAGCTTAGGCTCAAAGCTTAGATGGGGCCTCTTACTCCAGTCTGACATGAGTTTTGAGATCGGTTCACCTCTGGCTGACCGTAGAAGGAAAGCATTTCAAGAAGGGAAGCAGAGAGTCATAGGGCTAAGGTTGCGATCTCTGGCCTAACTTACCCACCCAGTGGTTTCTGGGACAAAGTGGAAAAGTAGAGGCAGGTCCTGTCTGCATGCGCTCATGACGCTGAAGATGCTGGGGTTCGGATCCCGTGGCCAGAGAGAATTCTTGAGATGTCTTCTTTGTAAAAACATGGTTTTATTAAAGCATGGGGACAGGACCCTTGGGCAGAAAGGGCTTCACTTGTGTTGGGACGGTAACTGATTCTATACTTTCAAGTTGGGAGGGGGTTAGGGACAGCACAAGCCTCCCAGGTATTTTGGAAACAAGGTTTCCAGGCCCCTGAGGGGACTAGCTGTTGTTAGAGAAAGGTCATTCCTTACTGTCTAGTCCAATCCTAGTCACGAGACCCTTCAGATGCATATCGGTGGGCCCTATGCTTGGGGAATGATTGCCAGGATGTATCTTGGGGGGTAAATAAAGGACGTTTCCGAAGCAATTTTTATACATTAAAGATGACTTCCGGGATCCTGGAGGTCAAGATAATGTTAAGCTAAGGTTGCCTTCAGCCTTTAGTTAAGTATTAACTGGGAGGCAGTTGAGTTCCTACAAGAACGTCACTCCACCTGTTTCAAGGACTTGTCAGTGACTGTAAGTAGTAAGAAAATTCAATTTTTTCTTTTGCTTTTGTTTCCCATGTCACTGACCGCAAGAAGCACAGGAAAAAACCTGCATGGGCTCCGGCCTTACGGAACAGTGACCTTGGCCCCAGTAACCATGGCTCTGATAAATTAGATCAGAGCTCCTCCTCCTTTGTGGGTTGGGGGTGGCCAGGGAGGCAGTGGTGGGCAAGGCAGGAATGGAGGAGAAGGCCCTCTCCCCCTCCGTCAATCATACACGGTGGCCAATGCTGTCCACATCCCAGGCAGAGCCCTCCTCAACACTCCCCATCCCAGACCTTACCACTAGAACATTCCAGCAAGTGCCGGTGAGTCTCCATTTGAGGCCTCCTCTTGGGCTGCATGCCAGGCAGACAGCCTTCCGCCAATGACAGGGAAGGACCCGGTAAGGACCTGGAGGACATCCCCCATGGCTCCCTGGCCCATTGGTAGGATAGCTGGGAGGGGTGTTCTACAAAGTCTCCTAGCATTCCCCACTGGAAGTGAGTCCCAAATGCCCTCAGTGGTAAGTATTCAAAAAATGCACTTTGGCGTGCGGACATTGAACCCTCCCTACCTAGCGGTGTGGACTTAGGCACCTCATCGCAAGTCCTGACTCCAATATCCTCTTCTGTGAGGATGCTCACTGCCCCGGGGAGATTTGTGATCGCTGGTGCCAAATGCTTGGACCAGCTTCTGTGTGCAGCTGGTGCTTCATCCAGCGTGTGTACCCTGGGTGGGGCGGACATCCGTTCTTTGCCTCCCAGTACCCATGTCCTCTTATTTCAACAACAGCCCTTGATTTGGGAAAGGATCAAAGAAAGATACCCCCAGTTCTTCCATCCTTTGTCTGTGGTTCTGGGTGAGGCTTCCCCCCAGGCTCCAGCTAGCCAGGCCATGACATTAACCTGGCCATGGTTATTGGCTCAGGGATGGTCACATGGCCTAGAAAGAGCCAACAAGGTACAACAAAACACTGGCCAGGAAAGCTGGGACAGAGGTGTGTGGTCTTTGCTTCCAGAATTGAACCTGAGGGGACAGAAAGCCTGCTGGTAACCTCCTGCCAGCACCCAGTATCTGAGAATGAAGCCAATGGGACAGAACCAAGGCAAAGAGTGAGAGAGACTCAGAATCAGGGACATTGTCTTAGCTCCTTCCTGATTAAGCCATTCCTGAAGCCCCACTCTTCAACTTTTCACTCACCTATGTTAATACCTCCCCTTTGTGCTGAAGCCACTTGGATGTGGATTTTCTTCTTATCATCTGCAACCGAAAGTATTGACACAGACACTCATTATTACTAATATTATGGTTGTTGCTATTATTTACCATCAGTCTTGTTTCCCAATCTGTGTGAACGGGCTGAGCCTGATGGATTCCTAGAGTCCAGCTCCAACATGCTGGGATTCTAAGGACCCTGAGGGCCTGATGAGGCTTGGAGCTCCCAGAGGCATGAATGGATTTTCCTTGCTCAGTCCACAGGGAGGACGGCAAGCAGTGGGAGGGATATTGATAAAGACAAGTCAATCACAGCTTTCACTTACCCTCCTGCTGGGGGATTTGGTTCAAGAAAAGTGGTGTCAGGGGAGGGAAGAAGAACACCTTGCTGGGTCCGAGGATTGCTAGAAAAGAGGAGGAGGCCCTGGTGACAATGAAACCCACAGGCTCATGACAGTCTCCCCCAACTCTCGGGTTTGTAAAATGTATTCTTAACCATTTGAACCTTCTCATTGCATCAGAGCCCAGGAGAAAAAGGCAGCTCAGAGACGTTAAGTGGCTTGCCCAAGGTTGTACATCCCTCAGAGAGCTAAGCCAGCACTTGCCACCTGCCCAGTCCTCAGTCTCCTCAGCCTCCTGTCTCAGGTGTCCAAGGACAGCTGAGCTGATGATGGACACTTCTGGCTGACCACACACAGCTGCTGGGTAAAAACTTCCCAGGGGCTTGTTAAGTGGGAAGAGGGCAGGAAGAGAATAAGGGGGGTGTCTGTTGTGTGCAACAGCACTGTGGCGTCCTGAAGCTAAGAACTTAGGCACTGGAGCCCCGGAGGTCCTAGCTCCACCACTCAGATCAGTGGGACCTGGGACCCATGACTTAACCTCTCTGTACCTTACTCCCTACCCTGTAAAATGGGCACTAATAACAGTCCCTACCTAACTAGTCAGTCACCTAGTATTTACAGAGCTTCTCAGGGGTGCCAGGCCCACAGTGGGTGCTACATAAGGGTCCATGAGTAACCTATTTGTAGAGAGAACATGCCCCAGGACAGATAAGTCCCCTTGGGTCTCGGACGTCCTCTAAAACCTTGGCCCTGACTCTGAAGCCTTCACCTCCCTCACCCTCCCCTCTTGACTATTCTGCACAATCCAAATGGCAAACAGCCCTCTTTTCTCTTGGGCTTTGTGCCTGAGCTCATCTCAGCCCTCGGGTCTGGCCTCCTTTCTCACCAAGCCTCATCCTTTTGGTCCTCTTAACCCAGCCGCTGAGGTTGCCTCTTTCAGGAAACCCTCCCTGATTCACCCTTGAGCCTGCATTCCTTCCTTCAGCTTCTCTCCAGTGTTCCTGAGCTCTGAGGCCAAGCCTTCAATCCCGCCTCCACCCCTAGACACACATACACATACACACACACACACACACACACACACACACACACACACCCCGACTGGCTCCAGTCAAATCGCTGCCTCTTCCTGGGCCTCAGTTTCCTCATCTGACCAGTGAAGATGATCATGCCTGCCTGATGCATTTTACAGGATTTGGATGAAGAACAAATGGAGGAGCGGCTGGGTCAGAAAGTGCTCTGAAATGCCAGGAACCATGCGGGGGCTGTGGTTGCGGTGAGCTCTTATGGGGCTGAGGGTCCTGGCCACAGGTCCTGGGAGCCGACAGCTCCATGGTCAAGCCTGGGTGAGCTGCAGGCTGGTCTGGCGTGCATCCGGGCTCTGGCACTGGGAGACTGGGTGAGTCACATCCTTTGCCTCTGGTTGGTTATTTCTCATCTCTGCAAGGGGGAGACCTTCTGCCCGCCTCCCAGGGGAGGCACAGCAGGTGTTGGGTGGGGGGTGGGCGGTGAGGGAAAGTCACAGAGGGGGGGCAGGGAAGGGCCTGGTCGGAGCGGCATGGGAAGTGTCTGAGGTCTCTGCAGCCAGTCTGGTTGCACTGTGGGAAGAGAAGCGGGGCCAGGCAGGAAGGTTTAAGTCTGGTTACTCAAGGCGCTGGGGCCTGTGGCAGGAAACAGAGAGCCTGGGAAGGCAGCTTTCTGACAGGTTTACCCTGTATTCCACCCTGTCTTCCCTCTCTGTCTAGGGAGCAAAATTGAGGTTAGGGGCTAGTGCAATGCAAACTAGCCATCAACTAGCCATCTTGCACCCTTGTCTCTGTGCAAAAGTGATGTGGCTGTTAAGAAGGTGATCCCAGGTATGCCGAGGGGAAATGTGTTTCTCCCCACATTCCTGCTTCTCAGTGCAAAGCAGCTCCAACTTCCCTCTGCCATGGCCTGGGAGGGAAGAGGGACCAGGAGCTGGGCTGCCTGGACTGAATGTACCAGGGAACACACAGAAAGGCATGGGAATGCGTTAGAACCAGCCTGGTCCCGCAGCACCTCAGCCCCTCCCCCCCACCTCCCTCAACCCCTCCAGCTTCTTCTCCAGCTCCCACCTCCCTCTTCCACCAGGTGGCCAGGGCAATGTCTGAAAAAGTAGATTAGATCACATCCCTCCAGGCTCAAAATCCTCCAGTGGCTTCTAGCAGCACTTGGGGGAAAACTTGCCAAAACCTCCTGTACACCCACAGTCTGGAATGCCTTTCCCCAGCTCTCCCTGCCCCCCCTCCCCGGCTTCCCCCATGTCTTTGATGTCTCCCCTGAACCAGATTCAGCCCCCACTATGCACCTATCATTCTCTATCTGGGCCCCTGGGATCTGGCTCCTCAGCTCCCAGGCACCCTGGGGGGATAGGGGCTCTGTCTGTCTACCACTGAAACTCCAGTGCCCACCACAGGGCCTAATGGGTGTTTGATAAAGTTTCATTTAATATGCAAGTGAAGGAATGAGTCAAGAGATTCATGTAATAGCGCATTCCTGTTTTATAGAGCAGGTCTTACTGGGTCACGGTACTGGGACTCAAATTCTTGTCTCCCAGGCCAGCCTCTGACTTACAGTTGCTCCTAATTTCACTAGGAACCCTGGGGACAAGGTGGTGAGAAAGAGAGGGGCCAGAGGAGAAACACCAAATCCATTTATCTCTTCCTAGGTGAAGCTCCCCCAGCCCAGCTCTCCCCAGCATAAGAAGAGCTGGAGGACATCAGACAGGGGTGGGAGACAGGCTGAGGATCTTGGTCTTTGATAAGTAAGTCCACAGCCTCTGGAGCCAGACTGACCGGGTTCAAATTCCTCGTCTTACAATTACAGGCTGTTTGACCTGGGGCAACTCACCCAACGTCTCTGATGGACAGAGAGCAAAAGGAGCCCAGGGAAGGCTTTCAGCAGGTAGGTGCTGGCTGGTACAGTGGCTTACAAAGTAATGAACTGGAAGGAAACAAGTTGGACATAAGGAGCCCAATTGCCATGTGTAATAATAGTCCAGACCCCAATGCACCTGTAGTGAATGACAGCTAAGTTGGAGTCTGTGAGTCCCATCCTTTTCCCACACCTGGGTGACAAAGAGGTGTTCAAGCAGCATGGCACCCTGCCCCCTATTCCTCCCCTCGAAAAAATATTTGCTACTCATCCCAGAGATCCCATCACAGCTCTTCCTCCCTGCAACCCTCTGAGCCATCCTGTATTTTTTGCAAAGATAGTCCCCAAAACCCCACATTTGTCAAAATCCAGATTGGAGTCCATTGAGCAAGACAATCTGAGATCTGACTGATACCACTGAAATAATTGAAAAGTAATGAATTTTAATTTTGTAAAAATGAATTTTAGTTTTGTAAAAAATGGCAAATGTATAGTGTAAAATATTCAAGCAATGCTGAATGTTACCAAGAAAAAGCTCAATATTTGCTGAATCTCATTCTAGGCACTTCTCCATGCACATATGCAGCATAGAAGGAAAGATAGATGAGGAAAAATGAAATTGTACATACTATTTTTAATTAAAAAGTACTGGAAGTAATTTTACTTAAATTTAACAGAAGGATTAAAAATTACAGTGAAATAAAATATTAACTTCAGATAAATGTTGCTTATACAAGAGATTTTTTTTCCTTAAAAAATATAGTTAAAAAAAACTTATAAAATATTAAGATGTTGTGGACATGCTTAAAAAAACTGTTTTTATTATTACACTTTAATTTTAGATTGAATGTATTGACTTCTTGGTAATAAGGTCAGGAAATTAGCACACTTACACTGTTCCTTGAAACATTATTATTACCTTGTCAGGGTTCATAACATTTCACGCTATTCTGGAAGCACAATTATCATGGCAACTTAGAGTGAGTTCTGCATTTAATGAGAATCCATTCTCACCCCTAGTCCTTCCTTTCTTCCTTTTTTATCTTAACGTTTAACCCTACCTTTACCTTTCCTTTTTTCTATTTTCATTTCAAATTTTTGTTAATAGAATTTTTTTTCCCCGAAAACTCATGAATGTTGTTTCCTGAGCTCTGCACATTTGTGAATGTCTCTGTTACCTTTTCACTAGAAAGACAACTTGGCTGAGTGTAAAATTCAGGGTTGTACTTTATTTCCCTTGGAACTTTGCAGACATTGTTCCACTGTCTTCGAGCATCACCATGAAAAGGAAGATATTTGTACCAGCCTAATTTTCTCCTATGTTCTGATTTCAACTTTTTTACCTGGACGACCAAATGAATCTTTTCTTTTTGAAGCCCAGTGATTTCATTCAGACTTGTCTCGGAGCTGATATTTCTTTGGCAATTTTTCCTTCAAGACTATGTGCACTTTAGATCTGGAAATTCATATTTTTATATCAAGGCTACTGTTTTAGTATGTCTTTGAATATTTTTATACCATTTGTCCCAAGCAAGGCTGCCTTGTTGGATAACCTTTGTTTGTCTTTTATGCTTCTCATCATTCCAATCTTTGATCAAAAAAAGCTCTTCTTTTCTATGTAATGTTGTATCACTTTCTCTAGCTTATCCACAAAGTTCCTTATTGTAGCTTTAGCCATACTCATTTTGTTTCTAATATGGTTTTCATCTCTTCTGTTTCTTTCCTCTCTCTGTCTCTGTTTCATTCTTAAGAATAGCCAGCTTGATTTTCATCTCATGATGGTATTTTATAATCACTTCTTTCATTCCTCTTACTTCTTATTTGAGTCTTTCTAAAGAGACACTGTGTCCTTTGAAATTAAAGAACAAAGTATTTTTCCCCATTTCTTTGAGCAATTCCTCTTGTGATATATTTTCTCATCTGTCTTTGCTTATGTTCCCTTTCTCCTTTCTGGCAGCATCCATACATGTTCCTCAGTTGGTTTCTTATTAGCTTGTTTCGGATGGGACCAGCTTTCTGTAGAAGTGTAGCATGGAAAGGAGTGGGAGGATGGCCTCAGGAAGACTACAGCTTCCCTTTGGGTTTGTCGTCTTAGACTCTCCCTTACAGAAGCCTGTGTCATGGGAACACAGCTTGGTGTTTGACACCCAGCAGTCAGCGTGAACCCAACAAAGTCCCTGGGGCATCTCAGTACTCTAAGCTAAGGATTTCTGGATAAACTTCTCACGTCTGGAATACTTCCTCTGGGATGTGTCCCATAAAGCCTCAACTTTTCCAGTCCACAAAACATATGGGGAATATTTGTGTGGATTCTCAGTTTCTTCTGTGTGCTGGTCTAGATTTCACAGTTTGGGGGCAGAAAGGCTTCAGGATTTGTGGTTTGGCGCTGTGACAATTTCTGATTTCAAAAAAAATTCATGAAAAAAAATTTCCCCTATCTAGCTTTGTTGTCAATGACTTTCATCAATTTCAAGAGAGAAACAGGATTCAAATGTCCTTAGGCCATCATTTCTACCTGAAAATTAAATATTTTTTCATCCTTTCTCTCTCAATTCTGACACCATCCCTAAGAGGTGAGCAATGCTGTTGTCACTCTAGGCTGCATAGTGATGGCAGCAGGACTGATAGCTAGAGGACTGAGGGCTTGACTATAAAGCCAACACACTTGTCATTTTAGGTTAAGAGCAATTGGTGCTCACAATCACCCTGCTCTGCCTCAGTGACAAATCCTAATATGTTTGTCAAAATTCTCTCATACTTTAGGTTTTGGTAGACTCAAGACCTACATGGTAAATGCGTAGCACTCACTATGCTGTTCCCATACTCACCACTGGTGGCAGACATCACTAATCACCCACAGTACTCTTTATTGTTCCTCTGCATCTTTCAACACTACCTTACAAGCAGACATTATTAAATGAAATAAAACCTAGTTGCCACTTCCATATTAGAAATTCTTCAGCCACATTAAACATTGACAGAAAAGTCATAAAGACCTGGGTTGAATATTAGCTCTGTGACCTAAGCAAGGTGACCTCAAGCAAGTCTTTACTTCTCTGAGTCACAGCTTTTTCATCTGTAATATGGGGATCCTTGTTATCACATATTATTATTGAAGTGGGGGCACCTGGGTGGCTCAGTCAGCTGAGCACCCAACTCTTGGTTTCTGCTCATGTCATGATTTCATGGGTTAAGGGATCGAGTCCTACATCAAGTTCCATGCTCAGTGTGGAGTCTGCTTGATATTCTCTCTCTCTGCTCCTTCCCAATAAAATAAACAAATCTTTTAAAAAATAATTTAAGGGAATACATTAGCTATATTAGTCATGGCTACGTTTAAAAAAAAAAACTCCAAAACCTAGCAACTTAAAATAATACTCACTTATTTAGTTCATGAATATGCAGCATGACTAGAGGATTCTTCTGGTCTGCACAGGCTTGGTGCATCTCACCTGGATTAACTCACCTGTCTGTGGTCAGCTAGCAAGTCAGCTGGAGTTGGCTAATCTTTGATGGCTTTACTCAATGAATGACAGTTATCTGGCTGTCACCTGGGGTGATGAGGGTGATCACACTATAGGGTCTCTCATCCTCTATCAGGCTAGCCCAGGCTTATTCCCATAGTGGTGATAGTATTCCAAGGGATCCCAATAGAAGAATGCAGGGTCTCTTGGGGCCCAGGCTCTGCATTGTCATACTATTATTTCCATCCTGTTCTACTAGACAAAGGAAGTCACAAAGCCAGCCCAGGTAAGGGAGGTAAGGGACAGGAAACAAATTTCACCACTTAATGAAAAGAGCTGCAAAGTCATATTGCAAAAGACTTGATTGCTGGAGGTGGGGAGGATTGTGGCCATTCTTGCCATGAGTCTATTGTGGTATTTTTACACACTAACAGCCACAGCTGATACCCCATAAGGGGTTTTAGGAAAAAATTAAAAGTCACAAATTGCCTACTTTTTCTCTTGGGGAATAGAGCTTATATAGTCTAGGTATGGCAAATAGATTTCATCTCATGAATTAACTCCTTTATTGAATGAGATTGCAAGGCTCATCTTTGGTGGGAACAGTGCTGAAACCAATCTAGTCTTCCATCAGTCTGTGACAGGGTGTGGTGTGAAGTGTGCCACCATGTGTGTGCTGGACAGTGAGACATGAACTTAGAGGAGCCAGGCGCTACTTCATCACACCCTCCCCACTGTTTCCCATGGATCACTCGACCATGAAAAGAAGGATCTTCTTTTGACAACAGAGCATTTTTTGGTGACCCTATGACAGTATAGTTGTCCACATTTTTTTCACCAAAGCTGATAAGGACCAGGATTAATTCATACAAGAGGAGGTCACTGGACATAGCACCAGAAAGCCTGAATTCTGATCCTAGGTTCCCGTGGAGTAGCTATGTGATGTCAGGCAAGTTTCTTCCTTCCTGGGGGTAGAAGGTAGTAGGGAAGGGATGGTGGAGGAGAAGGAATGTTTTCTAGCCTGGAAAATGGGGTTCACCCAGATGAACTCTGAAATGTATAGAATCAGTTTGTCAAAGAGAACTGCCACTGAATCACCACACATAGCCTTCACTCCTACCTCCACCTTCTTCCTGGTTTCCTAAACAAACCCCAGAAGGTCACTGTCTGTCCCCATGAAATTAATGGGCATGGACCTGCCTCCTAATTTCATGCAAATCACAGCCTACCTTATCATGAGGGGGGTTTTGTTCATCTGTACTTTTGTTGACACAATCCATCCCTGTCTCCAGTCGAGTCTCTAATCCCTGCAATTTCCATAGTGCTAGTAATTAGGGAAAAAAAGTTTGAAACACAGAAATTTTTCACCATCTATGAGATTACACACTTTAATGGAGTTTATTAAATTTAGTTTGCAGTTGCTGAGCAGATTAGATTAAGCTCACTGTGCTGCTCCAGAGGGCAAAACAAGGACCGTTGGGAGAATCTTCTAGGAGGTAGACTGGAATTCAAAGAAAAGAAGCACTTTCTGATGTCAGAGCCAGTTGGCAGCAAGCGAGTCACCCCTGGAAGGCAAGGGACCAAACCAGTAAGGTAGAGAACTTGGTATGGTCACTGAATGGGGATGATGAAGAATAAGATTAGTGGGTCATATCTGGGTCTATTTCCCAACTTGCACCTCTCAAGAGTTTGGACCAGAGTTAACTTTTCTAAGCTCCTGGCTCCCCAGTTTCCTCCTATGAGCTGGTGACAGTGGTGCCCAGCACAGAGCAATGCTTGGCATGTGGGCATTTTATGATTTCGTTATTTAGAGTTGGAAGGGATCTTCTTTCCACTCCAGGTTTCCCCATTAACAGTTGTGGAAATGGAAGCAGAGAGAGGTTAGGTAAATTATCAAAGGTCATACAGCCAATAAGTGGTGGAACAGGGATTCGAACCAGGGTACTCAGGTTCTGGAACCTTAAGTGTCCTTAGCCACTAGACTGTTCTTCAGCAACAGAGGGGTGAGTCACTTGACTCTTGAAAGAGTCCTCTACTGACTAGTCTGGAGGTTAATTTGGAAACACAAAATATGAGCCCTGTGATAGACCATCATTTTGTGAAGAATGACCCAATGACGCTGGTCACATTTACTGGATTGGGGCTAGCTGTGGAGCATTTGCTTGGCACCATCCCTGGACTCACATCAATGTATCAAATTTCCATACTGGCCTTAGATCAAACTACTGGGGAAAATGGCATGGGAATTCCCCAAGCCAGTGGTTAGTGACAGATATGTCACCGGGGGCAAATGTGCTCCTTGAGACCACTGTTGACAAAGACTCGGATTTAGGGCAAATACTAGAAAGGCCTATGTTATAGGGGAATGACATCAGGAGACAGAGTAGTATGACCAGAAGCAGCAGGGACTCTCAGAAGCGAGGACACATGAAACCTGAGCCAGGCAAGAAGAAAGATAACAGAGACCTTCCTTGGAGGAAAACCTCAATAAAGTATTTTCACTGGTTGCCTAGGGAGGAAACATCAGAAATTCAGAGACTTTGTTCAGTCATTCATCAGCGAATTCTCTAGCAGCATCTACCTCTGCCTTATGTGCTGGTACCACTGGGATGAACACGACAAGACCTTGCCCATGGGGCTTACATTGTCCAGAGCTTCCATCCATCACAATAATGAATGCTGACCACCGCCATAGACACACCCCAAAATCTCAATGGCTTAACACAGTAAAAACTTCGTTCTTACTCACATCACAGTCTCACCTGGGTGGTTGGCTCTTCTCCATCTTGTAGATACACTGTCTGAAACAGGTGGACCCTGAGGTTCCCTGAGTGGGAAGAGAGAGATGGAGGAGTCACATTAGCTCTGTGTCCCTCAGTGACACCTGTTACTTCTGCTTGCAGACCATTGGTCAGAATAAGTCACATGGTGTGACCTCAACCACATGGGAGGCTGGGAAATGTAGGGCGCATGGGCTATTAGGTGACTAAAGTCTTGGCCATGGGCTCCACTGAGATCGTTCAAGTTACATTTAGTCTTAAATTACCTGTACAATTATTTTCAACAGCTCTCTTCTCAGAGGTTGATAAGAAGGAATGTTCTCAAGGAAATATCCAGTCAACATCCTAAAGCCATGAGTGTAGGAGCTCCTAAAGGCAATGTCACACACAGTCCAGTGGATGGGGACAGGCCCACAGGACCAGTCAAGGGCCAAACCAGAAAGACAGCCTCTTAGAGAATTTCCTCTTGGCAAGGCTTAGCGTGTCCTCTGGCTGACAAGAAGCTTGAATGCCACCTTTCTTTAGGGTGTGACAGGAAGGGGAAAAGAAACAAGATTGAGGTGAAGGCTAAAGTCCCCAAGAAGAGCCTCACTAGTGGGAAGGATCCAGGGGTCGGCTCTGAGTGGGGTGTTCAATGACAGTGACCAAAGTGCTAGACTCGAAGACTGATTCAAATGTGACAGCAAACAAACCAGGAGACATGGTCCATTCATCATGTCCCCTGATGTGAGGAGTGTTCATGTTTCCGAATGACCAGGGCCACTTTCCCAGGAGGCTTCTGGAGCCAGAAAAGCAAAAGGCACAGAGTCATGGGTGGCCTGTCTGGGCTGCTCATCTCAATGATGACCTCCAACTGTGCAGTGTTCTCACATTCATTACTTCAAGAATCTATGTTGAGAACAAGGGTTGGCGGTGGTGGGGTGAGGGGTAGGGTTAGTCCTTGTTATCTACACATATCAGAAGCAAAAACTGAGCCACAGAAAGGGCAGTGCCGAGTCTCAAACCATGCAGCTGGTGTGTGAAGGAATGGGCTGAGGAAACGTGTTCTGTGGTCCTCCACATTGCCATATTCCTCTCCAGGAACCAGAGAAGTGACCAGGCCTGAATTCAAACAGCAACAGCTATTTTGAGGTTGATACAGAGAAGAAGGCCTGAGCCCTCAAGTTATCAAACACAAACCCAGCATAGACACTTCTCCAGAGTACAAGGCCAGGCCAGGCCCACTGCCCATAGCCCTCTACTGCCCATCTCCCAGGCTGGTGGGACCAGGCCATTCTGAACACACTCATTAACAAAGGTCTAAAGAGAAGGCGAGCACAGACAAGCCTTGGGACACTGCTAAAGCCAAGTGCAGACAATGACCCAAGAAAACACAGGGAGTGGTCTAGGTAAGGCAGCAGACTCAGGGAATGTTCACCAGGACTCATCGGAATAGCCAGAGCAATTGATAAAATCCAGAAACTTGTCGGTATTTGTTGGTGTAGTGTGCCAACCTGAGCTCTGGGTGTTCCCATACTGTGCCAGTTCCTCTCCTGGGTACCCTCCCACTTCCTTACTGACCAGCCCAGCAGGGACCTCTGGGGCTCTGGCCATCTCTAACCTGAATGGTCAGCACCCTTGGTGTACTGGTTGGTAAATATTTTCAGTCCTACCCCTACTCAAAAGACTATTTTTGCCTGCTTGAAACCCACTAGAAACTCACTAGAATACCATCTCCTCCATTTTTCTTTGAGAACCCACCACCACCTCCTCCTAGGTCCTCAGTGCTTTGGGTTCCAGAAGATGGACTCATAACGTTGGCCTGGCTGATTAGTAATTGGAAATATTGAACATGATGTCCGGTCATAGTAACTGGCTAAAGGATGGGCACATGACTCAGAACTGACCAATGAAACTATATCCTGACACTTATTCTGGAATTGCTGGACTAGTGAAGCTGTTCCATCTGCTGGAACTTCTAGGGGCCTCCAGGAAGAAAGAAGCTGTGAGGTAGAGAAGTGAGGAAAAAAAACAAAAGCCATATTAGTGGGAGAGATGGATTCCTGGAGACCTCATCTGATCACCTGGATCCAGCCATACCTGAAATTCTCCCAGACTTTTCATAAAAAACCTAAATTCCTTCTTTTGCATTCCTTTCCCTTATAATAAAAAGTGTCCTGACTAACATAATTATTATCCCCATGAAATATTATTCCCATAAATTAACTTATCTAGTCACACACCTGGTCAAGCACAGGGATTCAAGCCTAAATCCAGTTGTCTCTAACAGTAAAGATCTTTCCTCAAAGCGTTAAGAATGGAAACCAAGGGAAGCAAAGTAACAAGCCCTGCTCAGGATGCAATTTGCAGAGTCTGAAACCACTCAGCAAGGCAATCTAATTTGAGGTGGTCCAAATTGCAGACAATCTCCACAATTTCCTGGAATTCTCACCGCTTACCTCCTAGGGCCAGGCTATCCACGGACCATGACAGTTCTGTTATCAGGCTTGGCAGGACACAAGCTGTTGCTGTGACTGCCAGTCCAAAAAGGTACTGAGGTGCAGTAGAAGATAATTTTCCTCCCTCTCACTTGCTGGGGAGCAGCTCCCCAGCAGCCATTAAAATAGTCTGGTGGGGGGTGCGAGAGTCTCCAGGAGGCCAAGAGCTCAAATGAACCTTGACAGGTAATCATTCCCCAGAGTAGCAAGTGAATTGTGATTAGCACTCCTGACAAGAGAAAAAAGTGGACTTGTCTCCACCAACTCCCTAGGACTCCAGCCCAGAAGTTGTTCAAACCAGTGCAGCTTGGAGCCTCCAGGTGCTGTGGGATCCTCTTTCTGTTACAGTTCAATATGCACAACCAAAAAAGCCCTTCTAGATTGTTCTCTCCTTGTGTATTGGGGCCTAAAAGTCAAATGAAGCACAGACCATGATCCCTGAATGGTCCCATCATCTGCCTCTCCTTCTATACAGTGATGCCCTTGAAGATGGGAAAGGTCCCATGCCACTATTGGCTCATCAAGCCCTGGCAGAGCGCCAGCACCTTAGATGGCTTCGTTATCTATTTGTTGAATGGTTGAAGAAATGAAAACCTAACTGAACCAAACCGAGCTTCACAGGTGGGGGAACAGAGAACTCATAGTTCATCTGTTGTCTGGACTTTGGAGCAACCGCCACCAGCTAGAAAATAAGTGGGTAGGGTCACCTTATGACCCACTTTGCCCAGGACAGTACGGTTTATGCCCATTTCCCTGGTATCATCGCTAATAGCACTTCCTCTCACTCTCAGAAGTGTCCCCATTTGGATGATTTTTCAGGGTTACCAAGGGGTTGGTCTCTGGAGAGAAGGTGGAACCATTATCAACTAGTAACCAACAAACATCGATGGGGCTCATCTTCATTCAGTTAGTCCTCACAACCAGCCTCCATTCTCTGTGGCTCTCCTCACAATGTGAGCTTTCAGGTGTTAATAGAGGCTCCATGATGAAGATGTCCTATGACCAAATAAGTTTTGGAAAGCCTGAGTTAAACGACAATAAACTGGTTTCCTCACCACAGCATTTGTCATGCCCTTGCTATACTAATAAGAGCAGCAGCAAGAAAGAAAAGTCTTTCCCAACACCAGGACTCCAGAAAGGAACTGGGGCAGGATAAATATTTTTACTTTTCCCCTCTAGTTTATTCCTTTACCCAGACACGTTACTTAGCTTCAGAGTGTTATTGAGTTAACAGGAAGGAAAAACACACACACACAAGTATTTTATGATGCTAAAGAGAAGCTCAGAATGATGCGTTTTGTTCAGTCAAGCAAGGCAAGGGGTTTTGATTATGCAATCATGAGTTCTAAGCTTAGTGTGCAGTGGAAATGGAGAGGAGAATGGACATAGGAAGGAGATGGATAAAATTTAGCAGGAGAAGGAAACAAAGAGAAGCAGCAATCAGGAGACCCTAAGCCCTGAGGAATTTGTGGACCTCTTAGGGATTCCTCTGGGCTTTGCACAAAACATGGGATGGGGCTCCAGCCAGTTTACAAGGCTATAAATATATGACCCACTGATCTTATTCTTCATCATCCCCTTCAGTGACCATACCAAGTTCTCTACCTTACTGGTTTGGTCCCTTGCCTTCCAGGGGTGACTCGCTTGCTGCCAACTGGCTCTGACATCAGAAAGTGCTTCTTTTCTTTGAATTCCAGTCTACCTCCCAGAAGATTCTCCCAACGGTCCTTGTTTTGCCCTCTGGAGCAGCACAGTGAGCTTAATCTAATCTGCTCAGCAACTGCAAACTAAATTTAATAAACTCCATTAAAGTGTGTAATCTCATAGATGGTGAAAAATTTCTGTGTTTCAAACTTTTTTCCCTAATTACTAGCACTATGGAAATTGCAGGGATTAAAGACTCGACTGGAGACAGGGATGGATTGTGTCACCAAAAGTAAAGATGAACAAAACCCCCCTCATTTCATAATTTCACTTGATAATTTGTAATTTCAGCTAGGAAACAAGTGGGTAGGGTCACCTTATGACCCACTTTTCTCAGGACAGTACGGTTTATGTTTAAAAGTTTATAAAAGGTTTATGTTCATGAGAGGGTGACACTGGTAATCTGGAGGACTTGGGCCATTCCAGCTGGTACTGTATGAGATGTGGGTGTTGTGTGATTCTGAGTCTGCAGTGTTACAATGGTAGGTTGGATTTTGGTTCCCAATTCTTCACTCCCTTCTGCCTCTGCCATGTGACCTTGCAGTGCAGTGGAACAGAGAGAATGTGTTTGCCAGCTTCACTGGTCTTGGGCTTGCTCATATGACTTGCTTTGGCCAATGGAACAAGGGTGGCAGTGAGAGTGGCAGCTCCAAACTGAGACCTTAAGAAGTAAAGGGGCTCCTTCAGAGTCAGAGCATATGGGAGAAAAGCAGAGGGAAAGGGGAGCTTGAGTCATTCAACAAAGCTATGTATGAAGTCCTGGACCTCTCCCCAAGCTGTGTATATAGGACACTGACCCAAAACAACATACTAAAGGCTTTGAGAACTGAATAACAGTGGTGTGTATCCTCTGGGATACACGCACGTGGGGAATATTCTAATAGGACTGCAAAGTCTTTGAAAATTTAACTGAAACTGAAACCACAATCCACAGAAGATGGATGAACATTTGTGGCCCAGACCTTACCAACCTGACTGTTTACTTGAAAGGAAAAAAAAATTCTCCACAAAATTTCTAAAGAACCCAAAGTTTCAAAACATCCGGGATATAATCCAAAATTACTCAATATACAAACAGTTAGGAAAATCTCAACAACTTGCAAGAGAAGAGATTATCAGTAGATGACAATTCCAAGATGACAGATATGTTGAAATTATCAAAGATTTTTAAAGCAGCTATGGTAACAATGTCCCATGAAGTAAGGGAAAATAATCTTAAAACAAATGGAAAGACAGTAGGGCACCTGGGTGGCTCAGTCAGTTAAGGGTCTGCCTTCTGCTCATGTCATAATTCTGAGGTCCTGGGAATGAGCCCCACATTGGGCTCCCTACTCTGCAGGGAGTCTGCCTCTCCCTCTCCTTCTGCCTGCTGCTCCCCCTGCTTGGGCTCTCTGTCTGTGTCAATAAATAAAATATTTTTTAAAAATGGAAAACCAAAATTCTCAGCAGAGAAATAGAAGCTATAAAAAAAAAAACCAAATTATATTGGCCTTAAAAAGGAAGAAAATTCTGACATATCTATAGCATGGATGGACCTTAAGGACTTAGGCTAAATGAGATAAAACAATCACAAAGAGACAAATACTGTCAATCCACTTACATGAGGTACTTAGAGTAGTGGATATCATAGAAAGTAAAATGCTGGTTGCTCTGGCCAGGAAGAGGTAGAAATGAGCATTATTATGTAATGTACAGAGTTTCACAAGATGAAAACCATTAGAGATGAATGGTGGGGATGGTTCCACAACATTGTAAATATATTTAATTCCACTAATGTACATGTTTAAATTGTTAAGAGGGTAAATATTATGTTATGCATTCTATACAATAAGAAAAATGGGGAGAAACATAACCAAAGGAGAATTTTAGGAAAAAGGGGACAGGACACAAATTACTGACAATAAATGAAAGCAGGGGCTTCACTATTGGAATAAACAAATATTACAAACAACTCTATGCCCATAGATGAAATGGACCAATTTCTGAAAAGATACAAACTACGAAAGCTGACTCAAGATGAAATCAACAACCTGAGTAGCCCTATATCAATTAAGAAATGAAATTTGTAGTCAGAAAACCTTCCAAAAAGGAAAATTCCAGGCACAGATGGTTTCACTAGCAAAACCTACCAATGTTTAAGGGACATAAAAATACCACTTCTATACAATCTTTTCCACAACATAGAATAAGACAGAAAGCTTCCCAACATACTTTATGAGGTTGGCATTGATGCAATAACAGAACCAGATAAAGACCATATAAGGAAGCAGAAGTTTAATATTACTTGTGAATATAGATGTAAAAATGCTCCACAACTCTAACCCAAATATATATAATAAAAAATAATACATCATGTCCCTTTTTTTTTAATTCCAGGCATGGAAGACTGACTGAAATTTGAGGATCAATCAATGTAATGTACTGTATCAACAGACTGAAGAAAGAAAAACAATATGATCGTATCAATCAATACAGAAAAGACATTTCATAAAATTCAGTATCTGCTCATGTTTAAAAAGAAAAATTGTTGACAAACTAGGAATAAAAAGGAATTTCCCTAACCTGGTAAAAGGACATCTACAGAAAATGTACAAACTAACATCATACTTGATGGTCAAACACTGATGGCATTTCTCCTGAGCTAGAGAATGAGGCAGGGATGTCAATCACTGGTGGACTGAATAAGACTTTGGTCTTATTCAGTAGCATACAAAAAGCACTAGCCAGAGCAATAAGAAAAATGAAAAACATATAAATTGCATAATTTCACTAGGTATTCATATATCAAAACTTCAGGCAGTACATTTAAATATACATAAATTCTGGGGGCACCTGGGTGGCTCAGTGGTTAAGCCTCTGCCTTCAGCTCAGGTCATGATCTCAGGGTCCTGGGATCGAGTCCCACATCGGGCTCTCTGCTCGGCGGGGAGCCTGCTTCCTCCTCTCTCTCTCTCTCTCTCTCTCTGCCTGCCTCTCCACCCACTTGTGATCTCTCTCTGTCAAATAAATAAAATCTTAAAAATATATATATATATATACATAAATTCTGTTTGCCAATTATACCTTAATAAAGCATTAAAAAAGAAATAAAATTATCCTATCACAGGTGACATTATCTATGTAGAAAAATCCCAAAGAACCTATAAAACCTGGCTCCCAGAACTAACAAGTTCTGTGAAAACCATAGGATTAAAGTCAACATATACAAATCTCTACAAATTACCATGAACAGCCAGAAATCAAAATTTTAAAACCAGTAAATAATAAAATTTGCAATAGCTCAAAAAAATTTAAAATACTTAACTATAAATGTAACAGAGTATATACAGGATTTACATGCTGAAAACTAGCCCCCCCCCCAAAAAAGAACAGTGAAAGAAATCAAAGAAGACTTAACTAAATGGAGAGACATATTATACTCATGAATGGGAAGGCACTCTACTGTTAACATGTTGACTCTCCCCAAATTAATCTATAGATTTAACACAACTACAATCAGAATTGTAACAAAATATTTTGTTATATATAGACAAGTCAATTCTCAAATTTACATGAAGAGACAAAGGCACTGGAGTAGTCAAAACAATTTTGTAAAATAAGAACAAAATTCTTAAGGATCCAACCTTGCTGATTTTAAGACTTACTATAAAAATACAATAATCAGAGGAGTCAAGATGGCGGAGAAGTAGCAGGCTGAGACTACTTCGGGTAGCGGGAGATCAGCTAAATAGCTTATCTAAAGATTGCAAACACCTACAAATCCAACGGGAGATTGAAGAGAAGAAGAACAGCAATTCCAGAAACAGAAAATCAACCACTTTCTGCAAGGTAGGACTGGCGGAGAAGTGAATCCAAAGCGACGGGAAGATAGACCGCGGGGGGAGGGGCCGGCTCCCGGCGAGCGGCGGAGCAACGGAGCAAAATCAGGACTTTTAAAAGTCTGTTCCGCTGAGGGACATCGCTCCAGAGGCTTAACTGGGGTGAAGCCCAGGCGGGGACAGCGCGACCTCAGGTCCCGCAGGGTCGCAAAAAGATCAGGGGGGTCTGAGTGTCGCAGAGCTTACTGGTATTAGAGCGGGGAAGCCGGCTGCAGAGACAGAGCCGAGGAGTGACTCTCAGCTCAGGGTTGCCTTGGACCGGTCTCAGGCTCGGTCAGCTCGGAGCGCGGCCTGAGGCTGGGGTGACGGGAGTCATTGGGCGCTGTTCTCTGAGGGCGCACTGAGGAGTGGGGCCCCAGGCTATCGGCTCCTCAGGCCGGAGACCGGGAGGCCGCCATCTTCATTCCCGTCCTCCGGACTCTACGGAAAGCGCTCAGGGAACAAAAGCTCCCGAAAGCGAACCCGAGCGGATGACTCAGCTACTCAGCGCGGCCCGGGGTAAGGGCGGTGCAACTCCGCCTGGGGCAAAGACGCTTGAGAATCACTACAACAGGCCCCTCCCCCAGAAGATCTACGGGAAACCCAGCCAGGACCAAGTTCACCTACCCAGGAGTGCTGTTTCAATACCAAGGAGAGCGGCAGAATTCCAGAGGAGAAGAAAGCAAAGCACGGAACTCATGGCTTTCTCCCCATGATTTTTTAGCCTTGCAGTTAATTTAATTTTCTTTTTCTTTTTCAATTTTTTTTTCTTCTTTTTCTCTTCTTCTGCTAAATTTTTTTTTAACTTTTACCGTTTTCTTTTTTAACGTTCTTTTAAATAGTTTATCTAATATATATATATTTTTTCCTCTTTTTATATTTTTTCTTTATCGGCTTTCTTTTTTTAAATAGTTTCTTTCTTTTTTTTTTTTTTTCTTTTTGAACCCATTTTATCCCCTTTCTCCCCCCTCACGATTTGGGATCTCTTCTGATTTGGCTAAAGCATATTTTCCTGGGGTTGTTGCCACCCTTTTAGTATTTTACTTGCTCCTTCATAAACTCTTATCTGGACAAAATGACAAGGCGGAAAAATTCACAACAAAAAAAAGAACAAGAGGCAGTACCAAAGGCTAGGGACCTAATCAATACAGACATTGGTAATATGTCAGATATAGAGTTCAGAATGATGATTCGCAAGGTTCTAGCCGGGCTTGAAAAAGGCATGGAAGATATTAAAGCAACCCTCTCGGGAGATATAAAAGCCCTTTCTGGAGAAATAAAAGAACTAAAATCTAACCAAGTTGAAATCAAAAAAGCTATTAATGAGGTGCAATCAAAAATTGAGGCTCTCACTGCTAGGATAAATGAGGCAGAAGAAAGAATTAGCGATATAGAAGACCAAATGACAGAGAATAAAGAAGCTGAGCAAAAGAGGGACAAACAGCTACTGGACCACGAGGGGAGAATTCGAGAGATAAGTGACACCATAAGACGAAACAACATTAGAATAATTGGGATTCCAGAAGAAGAGGAAACAGAGAGGGGAGCAGAAGGTATATTGGAGAGAATTATCGGAGAGAATTTCCCCAATATGGCAAAGGGAACAAGCATCAAAATTCAAGAGGTTCAGAGAACCCCCCTCAAAATCAATAAGAATAGGTCCACACCCCATCACCTAATAGTAAAATTGACAAGTCTTAGTGACAAAGAAAAGATCCTGAAAGCAGCCCGGGAAAAGAAGTCTGTAACGTACAATGGTAAAACTATTAGATTGGCAGCAGACTTATCCACAGAGACCTGGCAGGCCAGAAAGAGCTGGCATGATATATTCAGAGTACTAAATGAGAAAAACATGCAGCCAAGAATACTATATCCAGCTAGGCTATCATTGAAAATAGAAGGAGAGATTAAAAGCTTCCAGGACAAACAAAAACTGAAAGAATTTGCAAATACCAAACCAGCTCTACAGGAAATATTGAAAGGGGTCCTCTAAGCAAAGAGAGACCCTAAAAGAAGTAGATCAGAAAGAAACAGAGACAATATACAATAACAGTCACCTTACAGGTAATACAATGGCACTAAATTCATATATCTCAATACTTACCCTGGATGTTAATGGGCTAAATGCCCCAATCAAAAGACACAGGGTATCCGAATGGATAAAAAAACAAACCCATCTATATGTTGCCTACAAGAAACTCATCTTAAACCCGAAGACACCTCCAGATTTAAAGTGAGGGGGTGGAAAAGAATTTACCATGCTAATGGACATCAGAAGAAAGCAGGAGTGGCAATCCTTATATCAGATCAATTAGATTTTAAACCAAAGACTATAATAAGAGATGAGGAAGGACACTATATCATACTCAAAGGAACTGTCCAACAAGAAGATCTAACAATTTTAAATATCTATGCCCCTAATGTGGGAGCAGCCAACTATATAAACCAATTAATAACAAAATCAAAGAAACACATCGACAAGAATACAATAATAGTAGGGGATTTTAACACTCCCCTCACTGAAATGGACAGATCATCCAAGCAAAAGATCAACAAGGAAATTAAGGCCTTAAATGACACACTGGACCAGATGGACATCACAGATATATTCAGAACATTTCATCCCAAAGCAACAGAATACACATTTTTCTCTAGTGCACATGGAACATTCTCCAGAATAGATCACATTCTTGGTCCTAAATCAAGTCTCAACCGGTATCAAAAGATTGGGATCATTCCCTGCATATTTTCAGACCACAATGCTCTAAAGCTAGAACTCAATAACAAGAGGAAATTTGGAAAGAACCCAAATACATGGAGACTAAACAGCATCCTTCTAAAGAATGAATGGGTCAACCAGGAAATTAAAGAAGAATTGAAAAAATTTATGGAAACAAATGATAATGAAAACACAACGGTTCAGAATCTGTGGGACACAACAAAGGCAGTCCTGAGAGGAAAATATATAGCGGTACAAGCCTTTCTCAAGAAACAAGAAAGGTCTCAGGTACACAACCTAACCCTACACCTAAAGGAGCTGGAGAAAGAACAAGAAAGAAACCCTAAACCCAGCAGGAGAAGAGAAATCATAAAGATTAGAGCAGAAATCAATGAAATAGAAACCAAAAAAACAATAGAACAAATCAACGAAACTAGGAGCTGGTTCTTTGAAAGCATTAATAAGATTGATAAACCCCTGGCCAGACTTATCAAAAAGAAAAGAGAAAGGACTCAAATAAATAAAATCATGAATGAAAGAGGAGAGATCACAACGAACACCAAAGAAATACAGACAGTTATAAGAACATACTATGAGCAACTCTACGCCAACAAATTTGACAATCTGGAAGAAATGGATGCATTCCTAGAGACATATAAACTACCACAACTGAACCAGGAAGAAATAGAAAGCCTGAACAGACCCATAACCAGTAAGGAGATTGAAACAGTCATCAAAAATCTCCAAACAAACAAAAGCCCAGGGCCAGACGGCTTCCCGGGGGAATTCTACCAAACATTTAAAGAAGAACTAATTCCTAAACTCCTGAAACTGTTCCAAAAAATAGAAATAGAAGGAAAACTTCCAAACTCATTTTATGAGGCCAGCATCACCTTGATCCCAAAACCAGACAAGGATCCCAACAAAAAAGAGAACTACAGACCAATATCCTTGATGAACACAGATGCAAAAATTCTCGCCAAAATACTAGCCAATAGGATTCAACAGTACATTAAAAGGATTATTCACCACGACCAAGTGGGATTTATTCCAGGGCTGCAGGGCTGGTTCAACATCCGCAAATCAATCAATGTGATACAACACATTAATAAAAGAAAGAACAAGAACCATATGATACTCTCCATAGATGCTGAAAAAGCATTTGACAAAGTACAGCATCCCTTCCTGATCAAAACTCTTCAAAGTGTAGGGATAGACGGCACATACCTCAATATCATCAAAGCCATCTATGAAAAACCCACCGCAAATATCATTCTCAATGGAGAAAAACTGAAAGCTTTTCCGCTAAGGTCAGGAACATGGCAGGGATGTCCGTTATCACCACTGCTATTCAACATAGTACTAGAAGTCCTGGCCTCAGCAATCAGACAACAAAAGGAAATTAAAGGCATCCAAATCAGCCAAGAAGAAGTCAAACTATCACTCTTTGCAGATGATATGATACTATATGTGGAAAACCCAAAAGACTCCACTCCAAAACTGCTAGAACTTGTACAGGAATTCAGTAAAGTGTCAGGATATAAAATCAATGCACAGAAATCAGTTGCATTTCTCTACACCAACAACAAGACAGAAGAAAGAGAAATTAAGGAGTCCATCCCATTTACAATTGCACCCAAAACTATAAGATACCTAGGAATAAACCTAACCAAAGAGACTAAGAATCTATACTCAGAAAACTATAAAGTACTCATGAAAGAAATTGAGGAAGACACAAAGAAATGGAAACATGTTCCATGCTCCTGGATTGGAAGAATAAATATTGTGAAAATGTCTATGCTACCTAAAGCAATCTACACATTTAATGCAATTCCTATCAAAGTACCATCCATTTTTTTTTAGAAATGGAACAAATAATCCTAAAATTTATATGGAACCAGAAAAGACCTCGAAGAGCCAAAGGAATATTGAAAAAGAAAGCCAAAGTTGGTGGCATCACAATTCCGGACTTCAAGCTCTATTACAAAGCTGTCATCATCAAGACAGCATGGTACTGGCACAAAAACAGACACATAGATCAATGGAACAGAATAGAGAGCCCAGAAATGGACCCTCAACTCTATGGTCAACTCATCTTCGACAAAGCAGGAAAGAATGTCCAATGGAAAAAAGACAGCCTCTTCAATAAATGGTGTTGGGAAAATTGGACAGCCACATGCAGAAAAATGAAATTGGATCATTTCCTTACACCACACACGAAAATAGACTCAAAATGGATGAAGGATCTCAATGTGAGAAAGGAATCCATCAAAATCCTCGAGGAGAACACAGGCAGCAACCTCTTCGACCTCAGCCGCAGCAACATCTTCCTAGGAACATCCCCAAAGGCAAGGGAAGCAAGGGCAAAAATGAACTTTTGGGATTTTATCAAGATCAAAAGCTTTTGCACAGCAAAGGAAAGAGTTAACAAAACCAAAAGACAACTGACAGAATGGGAGAAGATATTTGCAAATGACATATCAGATAAAGGGCTAGTGTCCAAAATCTATAAAGAACTTAGCAAACTCAACACCCAAAGAACAAATAATCCAATCAAGAAATGGGCAGAGGACATGAACAGACATTTCTGCAAAGAAGACATCCAGATGGCCAACAGACACATGAAAAAGTGCTCCATATCACTCGGCATCAGGGAAATACAAATCAAAACCACCATGAGATATCACCTCACACCAGTCAGAATGGCTAAAATGAACAAGTCAGGAAATGACAGATGCTGGCGAGGATGGAGGATGCGGAGAAAGGGGAACCCTCCTACACTGTTGGTGGGAATGCAAGCTGGTGCAACCACTCTGGAAAACAGCATGGAGGTTCCTCAAAATATTGAAAATAGAACTACCCTATGACCCTGCAATTGCACTGCTGGGTATTTACCCTAAAGATACAAACGTAGTGATCCGAAGGGGCACGTGCACCCGAATGTTTATAGCAGCAATGTCTACAATAGCCAAACTATGGAAAGAACCTAGATGTCCATCAACAGACGAATGGATAAAGAAGTTGTGGTATATATACACAATGGAATACTATGCAGCCATCAAAAGAAATGAAATCTTGCCATTTGCGACGACGTGGATGGAACTAGAGGGTATCATGCTTAGCGAAATAAGTCAATCGGAGAAAGACAACTATCATATGATCTCCCTGATATGAGGGAGAGGAGATGCAACATGGGGGGCTGAGGGGATAGGAGAAGAGTAAATGAAACAAGATGGGATTGGAAGGGAGAGAAACCATAAGTGACTCTTAATTCACAAAACAAACTGAGGGTTGATGGGGGGAGGGGGTTGGGAGAGGGGGGTGGGGTTATGGATATTGGGGAGGGTATCTGCTATGGTGAGTGCTGTGAAGTATGTAAACCTGGCGATTCGCAGACCTGTACCCCCGGGATAAAAATATATGTTTATAAAGCTGTAAAAAAAAAAAAAAAAAGAAAGAAAAAGAAAAAAGAAAGGATGAATACCCAAGTTTTGTAGCAACATGGACGGGACTGGAAGAGATGATGCTGAGTGAAATAAGTCAAGCAGAGAGAGTCAATTATCATATGGTTTCACTTATTTGTGGAGCATAACAAATAGCATGGAGGACAAGGGGAGATGGAGAGGAGAAGGGAGTTGAGGGAAATTGGAAGGGGAGGTGAACCATGAGAGACTATGGACTCTGAAAAACGATCTGAGAATTTTGAAGGGGTGGGGGGTGGGAGGTTGGGGGCACCAGGTGGTGGGTATGGTAGAGGGCACGGATTGCATGGAGCACTGGGTGTGGTGCAAAAATAATGAATACTGTTATGCTGAAAAAATAAAAAATTAATTAAAAAAAAATCCTAAAAAAAAAAAAAATACAATAATCAACCCTGTGCTCTTGGTGAGAGGACAAGCATCAGATCAATGGAACAGAATAGAGTCCAAAAATACACCCACACAAATATGGTCAATTGATTTTTTTGACAAAAGTGCAAAAGTGCAAAACTGCAAAAGCAATTCAGTGGATAAAGGATCTTTTTTAATAAATGATGCTAGAACAATTGGCCATCATGTGCAGGGAAAAAAAAAACCTTTAAAAGCTGTCTCACACTTTACATAAAAATTAACTCAAAATGCATCATAGACTTACATGTGAAATGTAAACCTATAAACTTTAGAAAACATAAGAGAAAATCTTTGTGAACTTGAATTAGGCAGAGTTCTTAGATATAACATCAAAAGCACAGTCCATCAAAGAAAAAGTTGATAAATTGGACATCATCGGATGAAAAAGTTTTGCTCCACGAAAGACATGGGTAAGAGAACTCGTCATCAGAACAGATGAAGAACCCTCCAAACACAACAATGTGAAAACAAACAACCCAAAGAAAAAACGGGCAAAAAATTTGAATTGAAGCTTCTCCCAAGCAAGTGTAGGAATGGAAAAGGAGCACATGGGAAGATACACAACATCCTTAGTCCCTTATTGTAGTGTCATTAGGGAAATGCATACAAAAACCACAATAGACAGCACCATCCATCTATCAGAATGGCTGTTGGTTTCTTAAGTCATGGTACTGCTGAGCGCTGACAAGCACGGAGAGCAACCGGACCTCCCTTATAATTCGAGTTGGAACGCAAAGCGATGAAATGCAAAGTGGTTGGCATGCAAGGGGGAAAAGAGATATGCAGTTTCTTCTGAAGTTGAACATACACTTAGCATGTGACCCAGCAATGCTATTGCTAGGTATTTATGCTGGCGAAGTTAAAAACTTGGCTTCACACAATAACCTTTCTATGAATGTTCACAGCAGCGTGATTTGCAATCACCCCAAACTGGAAACAACTCAAATGTCCTTCAACAGGTGAATGGATAGAAATCCCGGTACAACCTGTCAGTAGAACAGCGTTCAGGGGGACCAGACCCCTGACACATGCTCACCATGGATACCTGTCGGACTATGCCGAGGGGACGAAGCCAGAAGCAAAGGGCTTCCTGCTATATGTCTCCATGTGAATGACATTCTGGAAAAGGCACAGCTTTTCACACAGCAGGCCAGTGGTTGGCAGGCTTAGAACTGGGGCAAGGGTGTGACCACAAATGGGTAAGTAGGGAATTTGGGGGTGATGGGAGTGTTCCATCCAAACCTGGCAGGAATCACAACTCAGAAACCTGTACACCACAAAAAGGTGGATTTTACTGTATGAAATTTTTAAGTGTTTAAGACAAAGTGATATTTAAAGCAGAGTCATTGAGAGTTCCTCTTATGGTCTTGTCCTTGCTCATGGAAGAACATGCCTAGGGGAGCTGCTGGCTCAAGGAGAGAACTGAGGACAGACCCGGAGCACGCCCCACCCTGAAGAAGAGCTCCCTCACCTGCCATGAGCAAGAAAAATATGTTTCTTATTATAACGAGTTTGAGTTTGAGATGACTATGTAGCCAAAAAACCTGACTAATACAGTTATGCAATTTGATTTGATTATGGAAAACACCTGTTAGCATCTCCCAGCACCCCACGTCCCTTGGAACCGGCTGCTCAGCGAAGGGGACATTATTCTCCTGGAATCAGAACGTCTCACAGCAAGACATGAGGAGGCCAGTTTAACGTCAGACGACATCCCTTCACCCACCTGATGAGCCCTGACCCTCACTCCCTGCTCGGGTCCCTCTCATTATCTGTGAGCGTCTGGGGTGGGGGACACACACTCAGGCCTCCATCCACCCTCAGCCACCCCCATTGCCCTCTCCGTGGACCGCCGACCCCTCCAAACCTTCGGTGGGGCCTGCCACCCCCGCCGCCAGTGCCCAGGGCTCTCCCTATCAGAGGGCCAGTGAGCCCAAAAGGCCCCGTCTCTGCCCTGGATGTGACCTGGGTCCCCTCGCAGCAGTGTAGGGGTGCTGGGCCTCATGCAGCATCTCCTGACACAGCCAGACTCCAGGCCTCACCCCTTTGTCTGGGGGGATGGGAACCCTGTCGGGGGACCGGAAAGGAAAGAACAAAAGGCATACATCCCTGCCCCCTCAGTTCACTCTTTTCCCCCAGGCACCTGCCTCTTGAAATAAACCCCTCCCTCCGTTCATCCCAACCATTTAATTCAGACCACAAATACTCAGGATGATATCTAACTGCACACCAGAAGAACCGGGGCCCTGTTCCTATCCACCCAGAGCACGTCTGCCCATTTAACAGATGGAGAAACTGATGCCCAGGGAGGCACCATGAGTTGCCCAAGGCCACAGAGCTGCTGAGGGGTAGGGATGGGGTGAGCCCCAGCCCCTGCACTTCCGAAGATCTTTTCCATGTGGGAAAGCCCAGTGAATCAGGGACAAGTGGAAAGTCCTTTGAACACTGGTGTTTATCCTAAAAATGCTTGTGACTCCATGATATCTCTATCTTTGTTTTAATAAAAAGTATTTTGTATTTGCCATAGGGATAAGGTAGGGTTTGTATCTGCTTATTCGTGTTCCTCTCTTGTGGTGCAGATCCTCAGTGGGGAGCCTCCCCAAAGTACATACCCCATACCCTACTGTTCCCTTCTGGGGATGGGGGAGAATGTGTCAGGGGCAGGGAGTAGGGGGGGGTGACCCACCTGCAGTTAGAGACTCAGGAGGATTAGGCTTAGGGGGAAGAGGGAGGTTCAGGGTATCACCTGCCATCACCAGGGACAGAGACCCAGATAGTCAACCTAGAAAACCAAGGAATGTGTCCTGGATTCTGATGCCTCCATTCTCTAGCTGGGGAAACGGAGGCTGAAGTGGGGGGCGGTGACCTGCTTAGTCACCCAGAGAAGTGGCAGCTGAACGTGGGCCAGAATTGGGTCTCCTCATGCCCCATCCAGGAATCTTGAGTCCATAGATTCCAGAGCATTGAGGCCTCCCTCCCTTGACCCCGAGTCCCTGCCCTGTGCCTCAGTGGCCTTGCTGGTGCTGGTATTGACCAGAGGTGGATGGGTACGGGCTCTGTTCTCCAGGAGGGGAAGAAGGGGACCCAGCCACCTCCCCAGGCCCTGCTCAGCCACCTCCAGGCTATGTGACCTTGGGCAGCAATGACCTCTCTGAGCCTGGGTTGCATCAGCTCTGAAACAGGACAATAATAGATGTGTATGTGTAGGACCGAGTGAGATGAGCCAGACGGACACTGACCATGGTGCCCAGCGGAGTGACCACTCTGCCTACGTCACCCCTTATTTTCCTTCTGATCGTGACTGTTGGCATCATGGCCATTCCTGGAGCTCAATTCAGGCTGTAGGAGGTCCTGGACAAAGCTTCAGAATCAGGCAAGTTCGCCTGGTGGGGGTCTGGGGGCTGCGTCTGAGGCAGGTCCCAGAGTACTCGAGGCAGGAACAGAATCTCAGTGCCAAGGGCAGAGGGGCCCAGCATAGGCTCTGAGTGTGGCAGGCCGGGGACAGGCACAGCCAGGGAACTGACAAAGATGCCCATGTGACCCAGCACAGATACCATCCAGTACCTGTCATGTGTAGACCATGATCCCGCTCCCTGCTCAGAGCAGCTCCTAGAAGCAAGCGTCCCATGTAGGGAAACTGAGGCTCTAAGAGGAGAAGTCCATGTATAAGCTCAAGCTTGCGTCTGTTTGCCTCCAGATCTTGGCCCTCTCTCTTTGCCCAGAGATTGCAGATCAGCAGCCTCAAACAGAATCCTGCTCCCAGATGGAATTTGTTTGACACCTACAGTGTAACAAAAATCTGGAAATTTCATAGAAAAAAGAAATCTCTGATTTTTCTTGAAAAATCAGGAAATCGGGACACTGCATCCCAAAGTCCCAGATGGCAACCATTACCAGGAGCCAAGCTCATCTTCAAGAATAGCTCAGGCTTTGAGCCAGAGTCCAGAGTGGCCTTGGGCAAGTGACATATAGCCCAAAGCCCCAGCTGCATCATCCATGCGATGGGTGTTTCCCTAGCACCTACCTCAAGAGTCGCAGCAAGCAATAGATGAGTTTGACAGACGCCAAGTTCATACAGCCCCCAGCAAGGGTTACCACTGTGTTCGCTCAGTTCTCCTCAGGTGGCATGGAGGCTCCCAGGGAATAGTCCCTGCAGGACCCACCAGTACCCTGGGGTGACATCAACATGACCACAAGGACAAAGTCACGTCACTACCCATGTGCTCCCAACTGAGTGCCCCTGGGGCCCCTGGCTGCTCTAGCCAAGCGATAGCCAGGCCTTCCCTGAGCTCCCAGCAGGAGCTCCAGGCCAGTGGAGGAAGAAGACCCCTGGCTCCACTGTCCTGAAAAACACCTGTCACCCCCGACAGGACGGCGTGAACCATTCATCGGCTCCCACAGACACTGTCAGTGGAGCCAAGCAGGTCGCCTGGGTGAACTTGAAGGAGAGAGAAAGATTGATTTTCAGATTATCTCCCAATCCATAGTTGTCAAGGAAGAAAAAAGACCTAAACAATCGTGAAATTAAATCAAATGAGTTTCTGGAATCTCTCGCCCACCCACAGACGCCTTCTACGTGTCCCCAGGGAGGGGATGATGAATGGGTTCACTCTGTGTTCAATCTCCCACCAGTCCCTCTGACATTCTAGGTGTCTCTGCAGTCAGCAGGGGCTTATTGTGCTCCTGCTGTGTGTCCAGCCCTGCACTTGGTGCCAAGAATCTGGGGATGAATGAGCCAACAGAACCCCTTCCTCATGGATCTGCCGACCAGGGAACAGTCAGACCCTCAAGGAGCAGTTATCATCCAGGACTAAGGCTGTGCTCAGGGAAGTACAGGGCTCCGTGGGAACACTCCAGACTGGCAGGGTTGCGGGGGTTGGCGGGGGGGTGGGGAGGAATGGAAAGGCAAGGAGGACTTCCTGGAGGAGGCTGAGCTCCACACTTTGAATGGCAGCAAGCAGGGTCAAGGCAGGGCCAGATAATAGGTGGCCCCAAGTAGCAATTTATCAAGACTTTGGACTTTGTTCTAAGGGCAGTGGAGGATCGTGGGAGATTTTAATCAGCAAAGTGACACCTGAGCAGATTCGTGTCAAATCTTCACTCAGGCTGCTGTGAAGAGAATGGATTGGAGGGGAGCCATGCTGGGGGGTGGGAAGGACGGACAGGAGAGTCTGCATACTTCAGCTGAGAGGAGATGGAGGCCCAGATTCACGTTGCAGCAAACCATCACCACTCCCTCTCTTCCTACGAGTCTGCCCCCCAGCCTCCTCGATGAGCCTGCCCTCACCACCCCACTTCAAACTGCCCCCCGCCCCAGGCTCTTCCAACCCTCCCCCTTATCCCACTCTTATCATCTTGGAACATATAGTATCATTCACTTATTTGCTAACAGTTTGTTTTCTGTAACACACACACACACACGAATGTAAATTCCAGGGCAACAAAGTCTTTGCTGTGACTTCTTGGATGCATCACCTGCACTTACAATGACGCCTGGCACATAGTAGGTCTTTGATAAATGCTTGTTGAATGAATAAATGATCTCCGACTTAGTCCCCATTATTGTCACCTGCCAGCAGCATGGCAGCTCTGAGACCAGGGGCCTGCGCTCAGTCCAGAAGTGGGTGTCACCTTTCTCAGATGTCTCAGATGCCACGGGGGGTCAGTGGCGGACGGAGTTTGCAGCTGCAGAGGGTAGCAGAGGGCTGGGGGCAGGGAGGGTTAGGGAGGTGATACCATTGGGAGGGGACTCTTGGATTGGAGGAGGAGGGAGTTTCGGGGCACACGCAGGGGAAGGGGCGTGAGAATGTGGGACTGACAGGCGACCGTGGGTTCAGGGAGGTGCTAGGTCTCAGCAGTTCTTAGCTAGGAGGTGAGGAGTGGGGGCGAGTCCAGGCCAGGGCAGAGATGGGGCCAGTAGGAACATTCTGCTGCCCTGTGAGGTCCTCTCTCACCCTGTACCACAATATGGGATGAAGGACTGCTCCCCACTCCTGTCATCCCCCTCACTTGGCACTGGTCTGCACCGGACAGCCAGCCAAGGGCAGCAGGCCCATCACCAGCTTCAGATCCCCAGACGGTTGGGGTGAGCCAGACACCAGGGAAACCCTCATCTACAACACCGCTGCGCCCATGGAAACCTGGAGCCCCAGAAATGGTGGGAAATACCCTGGGTCGTTTGCCTCCCTTTCTCTTTTTTCTGCCTCAGAAGAGTGGTAGGGCCCGGGATGGGAGGACAAGAGGCCTAACACTCTTCTTGCCTACTTATCCCCTGTCCCTGCACCATTAGGCAAATCATGACACCGGCCTCAATCTCGCCCTCTGCAAACTGAAAGCAAAAGGCAACGTCTTACTCCTTGGAACAGTCACAAAGCTGCACCCTCCAACTTCTACTCACACCGGGCAATAATATGTCTTTGAAACCAAACAGAATAAGCCTTCTGTTTTCCCCCTTGCTGGAGGGGATGGAAACTCAGATCGACTGAGGAACTCCTACCTGCCAGACTCATTCACATAAGTTCTCTTACCTACTACAACAGTCCTGGGAAGTTTCCCATTTTGTGGATGGGGAAACTGAGGCTCAGAGATATGAAGCCACTTACCCAGCAACACAGAGCCAAGAGGATGGGCCCACCTCCTTACTGTTCCCCACCCCATCCCCAGAGTGAGAGTTTAACTCCCTGTCTGGCTCCCCCTGGTCCCGCTTGGCTAGCTAGGGGGGCCCCTCGCCATGGGAAGCATTTCCTCCCTGTGACTGAGTCCTCGAGGCTTGCAGGGTCCTTACAAACAGCTCAGAAATCTGCAATGTGGGATTCCCTTGCTCCAAACTCTGGCCTCTGTCTGAACAACATGGATAGGGAGCATCCTATTATGGCCACACTGGGACTCAGTAGGGACTCTTCAGCCATCAAGCCCCAGCTTCTGCTCTGGCCTGGCTCTGGGAGGGCTGGGGGGTGCAGGGGTGCTCCCTGCCCATCAAGGATGCTTCATTATGCCCTCCTGCCCACGGCATCCCCTCATGTGGGGGGTGGCCCTGATTCAGAACTGGAAGAGGAGGAGCTCTGATTTCAGAGTTCGAATCCTGCCTCCAGCACACGGTGTAAAGGTGATCTTGGGCAAGGCAGGTTAATTCCCTGGTCTCACTTTTCTTACCTGTGAAATGGGGGTTCATGATAGTAATCATGTGGCAGCACTGGGGAGGAGGGTTGTACAAGACACTACAGAGAATGTTTCTGGTTCCCTTGTTTCTTCATTCAAATAGTCGTTGAGCATCTACTCTGAGCCAAGTCCCGTCTGGGCCCTGGGGACAGGGTCCTGAGCAAAACAGACCTCGTGGGTCTCGGCAGAGAGACAGATGATGTCTGTGTGATTCATAGGATGCCAGGTGCTATGACACAGTGACGCGCGCTCCGAAGAACTACCTTTGCCACTCACAGACCTGGGCGAACCACCCTCTGAACTTGACACTCCGTCTCCCCATCTGAGGATGGGGGCACCCAACACAGCACTGGTCCCCAGGGCTCCCTGGGCAGCCCACCGCTGACCTCACAATGGCCCCTTTGCTGCAGACCCAGGCCAGAGCCTGTCCTCCCCAGGGTCCAGAGCCATCACACCAGGTGTGGGCCACAGGGATTTGGAGGGTAGCAGCTGGTGGAGAGACCTGGTGACAGGAGGTATTGAAGGAGCCAAGGGACCAGAGAACAGGTCCCCTAAACAGCCACAGGCAGCAGCCCCAGAGGCCCCATGGGGGCCGCCATCTTCTGGGCTGGGGTAAAAAGTCAGATCCCCCACTCAGTCATCCAGAAGGCACCCCCAGCATGGAGCTGCAGCCCTGCACCAGGCATCTCTGTTTCCTGGCTTCTTCCAAAGAAGAAATCCCTCACTGTTATTGCTCTGATGGCCCCGCTTGCTCAGTCCAGCTCCTCGCAAAACCAAACTCCGGAGGGGGAGTCTGACACTCAGGGAACCGCCTCCCAGTCTCCTGCCCCTGAAATGGGACAGCACAGAGACTACTCCCTGGGTTCCAGCACCGCTCGCCACAAGCATTCTTGGGCCTCCATTTCCTAATCCATAAAATGGTATGATAACAATGGAACTCACCTTAAAAGGCCATTGAGAAGGCTAAATGACTTAACATGCCTGGAATAATATATAGGAAAGTTCAACAAATATTAACTAGAAACGAAAGTACTCAGTCTCTATAGAATGGAATAAAGAAAAGACACTAGCATTCTCTCGTGACCCTACTACCAGGGAATGGCTCCTGTGACATCCACATTTGGGGACATAGCCTGCCTTTCTCCTGTGTATGGAAATATGCCTATTATCTATTTCTTTAACATAAAAGGGGATCATACAGTAAGTATTGTTTTGAAACCTGTCCTCTCCATTTCACAATATACAGCTTTACACAATCTCCCTAATTGGTTTCTTCTCTGCAATTTTAGTTAAAGACCTACTATGTGTCGGGCCCCCCACTAGGTGTGGGCCCTGCCCCGGAAGTGTCGTCGGTGCTGTCTGATGGGCTTCTCTTGTCCACGACTGGAAAATGTTCATAAACCGTCAGCAAATCCCTGCATGGCCACATTTGGGCCCATCTTCCCTGTCTACATAGGATAAACCCACCAGACGGAATTGAATTTCTGGGCCAATGCATGGGCACATTTCTAAGGTTCTTGATACATGGAGTCAAACTGCACTGGGAAGACTCTGCCTATTTATCCTTGCAACCACCAGGTAGAGTCTTAAAGGACCACCTGAGCTTCAGGCTCGCAGGGGCTATGGGCATGCTGGACCAGCTTCAGGACACCCAGGAGCCGTGCATAGGCTCCCAAGACTTCCCGGGAACATCTTCACCTCTGTTGACATCCCCTGAGAGGACTCAGACTCTTGCTAAAGATAGGACCACGAACGCTAGGAAAACAAGGCAGACTTGTCAAGACTTGACCTTCACTCCACCTACCGTCACTGCCCTGGCCTTTGCACTAGCCACAGCTGCCACCCCAGGACTGGACAGTTCCAGAACTGGGCAAGACAGGGGCTGGGGCCCAAGGGGTCACGTGGTGCAGTGGATCCCTGCTTGGACTCGGAGTTCACTGATCCAGAATTTGAGTCACTACCTCAGTACTCTGAGATGAGTATTTTATACAGTGTTTAGTTTATATTATACAGTAAGCTTGACTTTTTTGGCACCCAGTTTTATGAATTCTAGCACATGCATAAATTTGTGTGACCACACCCACAATCCAGATACAAAACAATCCCATAACCCCAGGAAGTCTTTCTGTGGTCCCAAACCTCAGCAAATACTGATCTGTTCCCTATCACTGGATAAATTGGAGCCAAAACCAAGAGTCAGACACCTAAACAACTTCAAAAATGTCATAGGGGGCACCTGGGTGGGACAATCAGTTAGGTGTCCGACTCTTGGTTTCGGTCTGGTCGTGAGCTCAGGGCTCATGAGATCGAGCTCCAGCATGGAGTCTGTTTGAGCTTCTCTAGCCCTCTCCCTCTGCTCCTGCACCCTCCTCCCAAATAGACAAATAAATCTTTTTTAAAATATCATATCAAGGAAATCATGCTGTAAGTAATGTTTTGAAGTTGGCTCTTTACCACAACATAATGTCTTTGGGATTCGTCCTGGCTGTTGCATGAATAAATAGTGCATTCCCATTGCTGAGCAGTATTCCATGGTGTGGATATACCTGCCTTTGTTTATCCAAACAAACCTTTGACTTAAAGGCTATTTAAATTGTTCCAATGGTTGATGATTATGAACAGGGCTGCAACAAACATTCATATACAAGCGTGGAGTTGCTGGTTCCGATGATAAGTATGTGTTTAATGTTTTAGGAAACTACCAAGGTGTTTTCCAGAGTGGTTACACCATTTTGCATTCCCACCAACAAGCGTAGAAGAGTCGTTCCTACATCTTGCCAGTTGTTCCGCATCCTTGTCAGCACTTGTTACTGTCGGTATTTTTATTTTAGCCATTCTAATGTTACGTAGTGGTTTCTCACTGTGGCTTTAGTTTGCATTTCCCTGGTGGCTAAAGGTGTGGAGCATCTCTTCATGTACTTATATTCCCCGTATCTCCTCTCTGGTGTTTGTCAAGTCTTCTGTTCATTTTCTAATTGTTTTCTTTCTATTAGACTTTGAGAGCTCTTTATATATTCCAGTTACAAATCTTCTGTTGAATATGTGATTTCCGATATTTTCTTCCCATCTGTGGCCTTGTCTTTTCATCCTTTTACCAGTGGTCTTGCAGGGCAAAAGTTTTTTTTCATTTTGATGATGTTCATTCATCAACCTTTTGTTTTGTGGATCCAGCTTTTGGTGTCATGTGTAAACCCTTGCCTAAACCCAATCATGAACATTTTCTCCCATGTTTTCTTTTAGAAGTTCCATTGTACATTTTACATAGAAATCTATGATTCACCTTGAGTTAATTTTGTATAAAGCGCGACGTTTAATTTGAATTAAACGAATGGCTAGTGATGATGAACATTTTTTCATGTGTCTGATAGCCATTTGTATGTCTTCATTGGAGAAGTGTCTGTTCATATCTTCTGCCCATTTTTTAATATGATTGTCTGTTTTGTGTGTGTTCATCATCACTAGCCATCAGGGAGATTCAAATTAAAACCACATTGAGATACCACTTTACACCAGTTAGAAGGGCCAAAATTAGCAAGACAAGAAACAACATGTGTTGGAGGGGATGTGGAGAAAGGGGAACCCTCTTACACTGTTGGTGGGAATGCAAGTTGGTGCAGCCACTTTGGAGAACAGTGTGGAGATTCCTCAAGAAATTAAAAATAGAGCTTCCCTATGACCCTGCAATTGCACTACTGGGTATATACCCCAAAGATACAGATGGAGTGAAAAGAAGGGCCATCTGTACCCCAGTGTTTATAGCAGCAATGGCCATGGTCGCCAAACTGTGGAAAGAACCAAGATGCCCTTCAACGGACGAATGGATAAGGAAGATGTGGTCCATATACACTATGGAGTATTATGCTTCCATCAGAAAGGATGAATACCCAACTTTTGTAGCAACATGGATGGGACTGGAAGAGATTATGCTGAGTGAAATAAGTCAAGCAGAGAGAGTCAATTATCATATGGTTTCACTTATTTGTGGAGCATAACAAATAGCATGGAGGATAAGGGGAGTTAGAGAGGAGATGGGAGTTGAGAGAAATTGGAAGGGGAGGTGAACCATGAAAGACTATGGACTCTGAAAAGCAATCTGAGGGTTTTGAAGGGGAGGGGGGTGGGAGGTTGGGGGAGCCAGGTGGTGGGTATTGGAGAGGGCACGGATTGCATGGAGCACTGGGTGTAGTGCAAAAACAATGAATACTGTTATGCTGAAAATAAATTTTAAAAAATTTTTTTAAAAAGCGTGACGTTTACTTCTTGCATGTGGATGTCTGCTCGTTCCAGCATCATTTGTTGAAATGAGTCAGGCAAGGTGTTCAACCTCTGTGAGCCTCAGTCTCCCCCTCTGTAAGATGGGGTTGGCAACAATAGCACCTGCTTCAAGGGTTCTTATGTCATAATCTTCCCCCGTCCCCTCCTGATCTATAAAGTAACCGGGTGCTGGGTGTGATAGGATTTTTATGTTTTTCACACACTGTTTTATCATAGTTAAGTCTGTGACGAGTAAAAGGATGTTTATCAAAAAGTTTCTGATATCCAATAGACACACAGCATCTAGGGAAAGGCCGTGGCCAGACAGCCTGGGTTCAAATCCCAGCTCTGCTACTCCCCTGGTTGTGTGCCTTGAAGAAGCTATTTAACCTCTCTGGGCCTCAATTTCCCCACCTGTAGAACAGGGATGAGGACAGTAGCACATAATGTCTGGGACAGAGTCTGGCATGAAGTGTGTATGAATGTGTTCATTGTCCCTGAGGGCCCTCGACCCTCCTGCCAAGGGCCAGAACCTTGGACGCCAACCTCATTTCCTGCGCGCATGGAAGAATGTGGGCAGCTGCTTGTGGAAAAAAAAAAAAAAAGCTAAGGGAAAAGGATTTCAAGTTGTGAGGGAAAAGGATTTCAAGTTGTGCATGAAGACTGACACCAGTTACACATACACACGCACACACTGGCAGTGGCTGGTGGATAACCAGCAGCATTCTGGAGAAGAACCAGCTGTGAGAGATGAGTATCTCCCTACAGCTGCTCCTGCTTTCGGAGCTGCCCAAGTGAGAAGCAGCTGACGGCGGACGAGCGCACCTGTCCCTGTGACTCAGGACAGGGGTGGGGCGGGGAGAGGGGTGTGTGTGGACTGCCCCCTGCATCCCCATTCATCTAGAGGCACTTGCACCACTTGACAGCTGTTAACATTCCCGAGGGGTACCTCACAGCCCCCACCAGTGAATTTTGAGAAGACCCCATTGCTTTTAAGTCAGACCCTGCAAATGAAGCCATTTTCATCTGCTGGGCTACCAGACAGACAGAAATGTAATGGGATTTATAGTAATAGACGTGAAAGGAAACTTGAAATTTGCCATAATAGGAACAGTGATCATCTCTGAGGAACAGGGTTATGAGTAACTGCTGCTTTCTTCTTTAGAATTTTCCGTGTTTTCCACAAGAGATGTAAATTATTCCTCGAATAATCTCAAAGCAAAGGATACTAGTTAAAAGCCCACCCTGCGGTTTGTGTTTTCCCCCACTAAGCCAGGTGCTCGTCCCCCACCAGGTAAATCACAAACAGCTGGGATGGACATTCATCACTGGGCAGATGTCAGGACTAGTCGGTACTCAGGTCAGGAGTTTTCCAGAAAGGCAGGTGTTACCTGCATCTTTGCAACCATGCTTCTGGCCCCTGAGGACGCTGGACAGCGCTAGAGGTGGCTGCAGCCAAGGCCACAGTGGCTGCGACCGGCCCGCCTCTGGGGACCACCCTTGGCCTGGGCCCTTGACAGACACCATCTCATTGGGCCCTCCAACAGCCCTGTCAAGGAGATATAGCTAGACCAATTTGGTAGATAAGCCAGTTAAAGATCAGAGATATGAAGTAACAGGGCTGAAGTTGTACATCTGGGATGAGACAGAGTGGAGATCCCAACCAGTGGCCCCCAAGACCTGATGTAAGGCTCAGAATGCCCCAGTAATCTCCATCACCATCCCCAAGCCTTCTTAAGTGAAGTTACCAAAGGTAATGTAGCTTGGAGACAACAGCTCTAGCTTCCCCAGGCCCAAGGTGCCCCCGAGCCCCACCCCTCATCTGAACCCTGGAGCAGCCCTGGGCTCCATCTCAGAGTGCCTTGTTCCAAAGCCCAGGGTCCTCCCTCCTCTCTGGATGACCTCTCAGATTCAGCCCTCACCGGTGGGCAGAGATCCCAAAGTCTGGTTGTGCAAGGCCTGTGCCTGCTCAGGTGAGGGTGGGGAGCAGGGAGGTGGGGGGGGGGGGCCTTCGTTCCTGAATTCATTGATGATGTGGATCCTGAAGGGGACAGGGGTGTCATGTGTGGTCTCCAGGACAGCTGGTCGGTCAGAAAGCCTGCAGTGTGTGTCTAACCATGCCCTTTCTGGCCCTCTTTGCCCTTCTAAAGACCATCTTGGGGAAACTGAGGCAGCCCACCTCAGTCATCTCTCTTGTTACCAGCCCAGAGAGCAGAACAGGGTTTCTGGCAGTCTTATGTGAACTCTGTCCCCATCCCATCTCCAGGGCCAGTGAGCAGAAAAAGTGGGAACACAGACCCCCAGCCTCCTGGTCCTCAGGGCGGGGGCCCAGCTTCAGCAGGAAGGGACAGTAGGGAGGGAAAGGGATGGGGTACACACCTGCATTTCACTGAGGGACACAGGATGAAGATGGAACTAAGTGCGGCTCACTCAGCAGCTGGGTGACCCTAATGACATCAGAGGTAGTGGTTTCTTTTCAGAGGAGTATCCCTTGGCTGCACCTGGATGGTTAACTTGGGCCCCCCATCCTGCTTTCCTTGAATTGGAGAGAGAAAGATCCTATCCTGATTAATCCTAGCACCAGGAGTGAGAGTCACCTGTGGGTTTCAGTTGTCCCCGGGAAGTTTAGAAACTTGAGTAGAGGAAGGGCATGACCATTTCTGTTTATGGAGGGACGGGAGATTTGTGTTACCTGTGTTCTTGAGCCAGACGCCTCATGAAACCTCGCCATAACCGGAGGGGCGTAGGGGTTATCATCGCAATATCTCCATTTTAAGGATAGGGAAACTGAGGCTCAAAGCAGACATGATGCTGTGGGTCGGGTGACAGCAGCAGCAGCCGCTGAGCTGCCACTGGAACAGAATGCCTCCTGTACCTGCCTTGTTGTCACTCTCCCGCTCGCGTGTGTCCTGAGGGGTGGGCAGCCTGGAGGCCGGCCCCCTCACCATCATATAGACAGCAAAACTGAGGCAAGACAACCGGGGTGACCTGTCTACCGTTCTGCAACGGACTTGCAACAATGCTTACTCTAGAACCCCAAACACCAGCTTTTTAGCCAAAAATGCATAATCGATTATACGGCACCCTTAGTCTCTAGCTCAGTCTTTAGGTTGCCAAAGAATCACCTGGGCTGGGTGCGTCTGTTTAAAATATACATTCCCAGGGATGCTTGGGTGGCTCAGTCGGTTAAGTGTCTGCCTTCAGCTCAGGTCGTGATCCCAGGATCCTGGGATCGAGCCCCGAATCGGGCTCCCTGCTCAGCGGGAGTCTGCTTCTCCCTCTCCCGCTGCCCCTCCTCCCCACTCAAGCACACCGTCTCTCTCTCAAATAAATAAATAAAATCTTTAAAATAAATAGATAATAAAGTAAAGGGCATATTCTCAGTCCCCACCCAAAGACTTGGCTTTAGTACTTCCGGCACTTCTAGCAGATCAGGTGGGTGTAGCCCACCCTCAGAGAAACAGTGGCTCAGGGCCCCATACGCAGTTCTGTGTGGGCGTTTTATATCCAATGCTTAAGATCAAAGACTCTGGATTCATCTAGTCCAGACTCTAGGATCAGCTCTTCCACTCCCCAGCTTGAACCCAAGAGACATTATCTAATCATTTATGTCCAGTGTCCCCAGCTGAAAAGGAGGACAATAATAGTACCTCCTCATAAGGTCTCTGCAAAGAACACTGAATGAATACAAACAGAGCATTTAGAATAGTGTCTGCACAGAGCGAAGCTGAATATTGACAACCCTCATGGGCACCTCAGTGGCTTATTGGTGAAGCATCTGACTTCTGCTCAGGTCATGATCTCAAGGTCCTGAGATCGAGTCCCACATGGGGCACTCTGCATGGTGGCAAACCTGCTTCTCCTTCTCCCTTCATCAGCTGCTCTGCCTGCTTGTGCTCTCTGTCAAAAAAAAAATAAAATCAAAAAAAATAATAATGACAATTCTCAGGGGCGCCTGGGTGGCCCATTCACTTAAGCATCTAACTCTTGATCTCAGCTCAGGTCTTGATCTCAGGGTTATGAAGTCAAGCCCCGCACTGGGCTCCACATTGGGAGTGGAGCCTACTTAGAAAATAATAATAGTAATAGTGATAATCCTCAAAACAGCCTTACCACGTAGAGATCCGAGGTCCACTCTAGAAGAGGAAATGTGGGCACAAAGATGAAGTAACTCGTGTAAGGACACACACACGGTAGTGAGTGACAGAGCTGGGGCTCCATCTCTCCTCCATCCATCCGGAAAAAGGTGCCCCTACAGACTAGGCTACGGGGCCCCAATAGCACAAGCTCCCTGACCCTGCCCTTCACACCTGCACCCACAGGGTAGGGCCACACTGGAGGGGACCAGGACAGACCACGTCAAGCACTTGGCGAAGTTTTCCTGCAGCGTCCCAGAGACCTGCTCTATGGTTCTGTCACTGGTGGGAGAGGCTGCGTTGTGTGAACAGAGGTCTCAGTTCTTGGATTCTCCACGAAAGATTGACACCAACATAAAGACAGCCAGAAGAAAAGTGGCAAGCACAAAGCAGTTTATTAAGGACAGTATGCTCTCAAGGAGGGAGAACAGGCAGGTCCAGAGGTGGCCCCCCGCCCTGAGGCTGCAAATGGGTCCTTTCTTTTTATGTGCATGGGCTGGAGGCCATGTCCTGGCCACGGACAGGATGGTCTCTAAAGGAAGCTGCTTCCAATCATTTGGGGCCTCCTCCTACCGGTTGGGAGTGGGAGTTTCTGACCCTATAAGGTTTGTACCAGAACCATCATGGCTGCCTTTCCCCCATGGAGGCGGGAGGGGAGAACCACAATGCTAGTGCATTAGAATGAGTGGAGGGGGGACCCTGGGGCCAAGGAGGAAGGGTAGAGCCCAAGTTCTGCACCTGGAGCTCTTGGTCTATTAGCCTCGGGGTCTTGGAAGCCAGAAAGCCAGGCTGTTGGGCCCCCAGGCTTCTAATGTGTAACGTATTCATTATGGTCCTTGCCTCCAGCTCTCATCTAACTAACTGCTCCCCCATCAGTCTCTAACTGGGGCTGGCCACGGGCTCCAAACAGCATCCTCAGGCCGCAGATACTGTATCATCGACTCTGCTGTCTCCTAAAGCCAAAGGGAGAGCACAGTCTGCACTCAGCCTGGATTCATGGCAGACCTCTCTTCCTAGGTTCCCACGCAAAACTGCCAGCTTCAGGATGACCCAGTTGTTGGGTGGAATTGGACCAGGGGAATATTCTGTAGTTTGTCAAGGTGGCCGAAACGACATTATGAGTTATTACAAGCAGGAGACTTGCCACGTACCGCCCACCCCCCGCCCGCCCCGGCAACTAAGATTCTGATCCTATACAGTCGACCCTGCCAGGTCACAGAAAACTGCTTCTGGCCATCCCTACAGAATCAGCTTAGAGAAAAAGGCACCAGCAAGGTTCAGTTGCCAGGGGCCATACTGATTTGCTCCAGCGGAAAGACCTCTGGAAAAACAGCTGCATGTGGAGTAACCACCAGACTGTTCACAAGAACGCAGTCGCTCTCTGAGATCCATCTAACTTCTGGACAAGTTCATCAGACCAGTCAGCATGTCTATTTAGATGCTCTCTCTAGTTTTGTTTTTTTTTTTTTTTTAAGATTTTTTTTTTTAATTTATTTATTTGACAGAGATCACAAGTAGGCAGAGAGGCAGGCAGAGAGAGAGAGGAAGGGAAGCAGGCTCCCCACTGAGCAGAGAGCCCGATGCAGGGCTCGATCCCAGGACCCCAAGATCACGACCTGAGCCAAAGGCAGAGGCTTTAATCCACTGAGCCACCCAGGCAGGCGCCCCCTGTGTCTAGTTTTGATGGTGGCATTAACCCTTACAATCCCTCCCACCGCTGCACGTACATGAATATACACTTACAAGGAATCATTAGCACATTGGGTTCATCACTTTTCTAGGGACAGGAGCTTCCAAGGACTTGTCCTTCGTCCTTCCCAGGCCAGAGAGCCCAAGTGGGAAATCTCCCAGCTGCCATTTACACCTACTCAATCATCCTTTCCAAACTAGGGAAATAACGGACTTGGCTCACTGCCAGATGACCCTGGAATAAGACCTCATCTATCACCTGGCCATGGTAAACCTTCACTTCGGAGGCACTTTGGTGGGCCATGGTGGCGTGTTGGATCCCCAGGATTTTGCACCCATCCATAGCTGGTATCCAATAATCTCTAAAAGGTCCAGGTCTGGCCTCTTCTCCAGCAGACAGTCACTCTAGGACAGGGACTTGGCAAGCCCAGACCTGCGGACCAGGTCTGGCCCGTGGCCTGTCTTTGCATAGCCCACAAGCTAAAAATGGTTTTTAGATCTGTTAAAAAGAAAATACCGTCTTCGCTGGCCTCTATCCTGGGACCAGTTCTGGGACCAATTCTCTATCCCAGGATCTAGACGGAAACCAAGATCACAGAGGAGTTTTAGCAGGAAAGGTTAACATAAAGAATGACTGGCTAGTCATGGGATGAATTGCTAAGAAGTAAAGAGGCATCTAAATTCAACAGAAATCGCTCATATATGGAGTTGAGGGATGCAGACGTCTTTGGAGAGGGTGTGGCTGGACGGTGTGGTGGAGAAGTCTGCCGGGGTCCCACAGGCTGGGGAAGCAGGAAACAGCCTGCAGTAGGGCCAAACCAACTTGCCAGGCATCTGCTCTCTGAGACGCTGCCCAGCCTCACTGGGAAATCCACCTCCTGTGCGAGACGGAGATGAGCGTCAACAAGCCAATACACGCGGAAGTCCCAAAGCAAGTGGTGTTTTTCTACGTGCACTGAAGTTTCGGTCAGCCCCCAGGAAATGTCAGTCCTCACGCATCACCAACGTCCAACATCATCACCATCATCGTCATTACCTTTGTTATCATCATCCCCATGGGGAGAAAGCTGACCTTGGAGAAGTGACCTGCCTGAGGCCACCCCAGGACACAGGCACCAGCTCTGCAACGGATACACGGAGAGACAGGTGCAGAGAGCAGAAGGGACATGGCTGGAGTCCCACAGCGAGAAAGGCCAGGATCTGGCCCAAGCGCCCCTCAGCCTTCTCTGGGCAGAAGCCAGGTCACAACAGTAAGGAGGCTCACCTGTGCAAACATTCACCCCCTGGGCTAGCATTTCCTGCAGCTCCTGTCCTTCCTCCTCCTCTGCCTCCGCCTCCCCCTCCTCCCCCTGTCTGATGCTGATTTAACCTGTGGTTTTATGCTTAATCATCTCATAGTAAATCTCTGTCTTAATCTCCCATGGGCCACCCAGGCTGTCTTTTTATTAGGAAATAAATAGCACAGGCAGTCCGAGCTACACTGCGGCCAACACAGGGAGCTTGGCGGTGGGAGGAGAGGCTGTGCGAGTCTGGAGGAGTCTTGAGGCCCTGGAGACAAAGAGAATATGAGAATAATTACAAGACGGTAGGTGCGTGGGCATGGTTTGCGCAAGATGCAGAGGGTGTCATAAAATCGGCTTTTGCTCCAAAGCTCTAGGTGAGGTTTTAAATCAGAGGATCAGGTCAGGGATGCTGGCTTGGGCTTGGAGACAAGGGTCTTTGCCTTAAGTCCCTGCACTGCCCCTTCCATGCTGTGCCACCTGAGGCCAGCCAGGCCCTCTCTGGGCTTCAGCTTCCTTGTCATTGGGGGTGATCCAGCCGTGGTAAGAGTGGCCCAGCTTGGAAGGAGACTCCATCCAATGAGCCCTGGGCTGCTGGCCTCTAAGGAGCCCTGGGGTCAGCCGTGGCCAGCCTGGACAACCATTTGCAGTGTGACCTTGCACAAGGGTCTTCCTCTCTCAAGGCCTGAGATATTATGATTGATTTAAAAAAAAACATATTTTTGGTCTTTATCCACTGTCTCTGGCACAGCGCAGCAAAAATACTTTGGAATTTTCAATGTTCAAAGCAACCAGGGTGTCTTTTGTTGTGTTAATGAGTTGACTTTCAGAAAGCCCCTAGGTTAACCCAAGGACGGGGCTGGTTGCCAGGAGAAGCAATCTTGTGATTAGAGGGTTAGAACTTTCAGTCTCTTTCCCTGCCAACCTCCCAGGAGGAGAGAGGGACTGGAGATGCAGTGCCAGAATTGAGTTAATTTCCTGGTAATGTGGAAAAACCCCACACCATAGAGGGGCTCATTGTCAAAGAGGGACTTGCAGGGAACACGTGTTCTTTGCAGCATCCCAGTTTCAGAGATCTGCCCCAGGCTGGTCCCCTCCATGGGAGAAAGGTGCAGGGGGCACCTGGATGGGACCTCTCTGCCCAGCTGCCTGCTGCCTCACCCCTGCTGCCTCGGCTCCTCCTCCATGCCTCTCCTCTTCCTTCCCTTCTCTCTGGGGGCCCCATATGGCACCATTCTCATTCCTGCTCCCCAGATGCCAATGGAAATATTTCAGCATGTCTCAGTCGGATGCAGAGAACGGAGTCTCTCCCTCCAGATGGCAATATCCTCTCCTGCTCCAAGCCCTAAACTTAGCCATGTTAAAGATGAAAACCAGAGGCTCTAACTACTCCTTCCCATAGCTGTCATCCTGCAAACTGTGCTCCAAAATGCAGTGCCACAAAAGAACCAAAGGTGGGGTCTAGAAGAAATATCTGCACACCTGTGATCAGAGCAGCCTTGTTTGCAAGAACTGAAACATAAAAGCAAAAGCCAAATATCCATTGACAGATGAATGGATAAGAAAGATGTGGGGTAAACACATACTGGAGTATTATTCAGCCTTACAAGGAAGGAAATTCTGGGTGCCTGGGTGGCTCAGTTAGTTGAGGGACTGCCTTCAGCTCGGGTCATGATCCTGGGGTCAGAGGATCAAGTCCCACATCAGGCTCCCTGTTCAGCAGGGAGTCTGCTTCTCTCTCTGACCCTTCCCACCCTCCATGGTCAATCTCTCTCTCTCTCTCTCTCTCTCTCTCAAATAAATAAAATCTTTTTGTTTTAAATGGAAAGAAATTCTTAAATATGCTACAACAGGAATGGATCTTGAAAACATGCTAAGTGAAGTAGCCATCCATACAAAGACAAATGTTGAATGGTTCCACTTAGATGAAGTACTTAGAGTAGCCATAGTCATAGAGACAGAAAGTAGGATGGGGGTTGCAGCAGGGGCCGGGTTGGGGGGGGTTGGGGGCTGGAGGGAGGGGGCATGGGGAGATGCTATGTAATGGGGATTGAGTTTTTGTTTAACAAATGATTTACCGGATAGTGGTGGTGATTGTTGCCAAACATTAAGAATGTATTTAACACCACTGAACTGTACACTTAAAAATGGTCAAGACGGCAAAAGCTGTATGTATTGCAGGGGAGGAAAAATTTTATCCTCTCCCTTTTATGTTCTTCCTTTGACTGTTCTAATAACCAAATTAACATAAGACAGATTAACAGAAGAAAAACATATTTAATTTCATACCTGTAGGAGCCTATAAAAATATGAGACACAAAGAAGTGACCAAAACAGGCAGTTTTTTACCTTTTAGACAAAGAAACAATAAATTTGTGAAGTGTGGATGAAACAAAGGGGTTTGGGCTTGGGTAGCAGATCAGTGTGTGAGGAATAAGTTTTGTTTACATGGCCTCCTCTGCCTTAAATTCTCTATCTCCGGTGATAAGGATGCCCCATGCCCTCCTGGTACAGGGAGGGCATCTTTCACAGTGGTACTTATTTCCTGCTTTCATGGGGACAGAGGAGGTTAGAGAGTCCTTCTTGGACCAGCTGTGTCTTAAGTAACTTTAATTCAAAATAATTAATACACCAAAGTGGCACATTTGGGATGTTCCACTCTGCTCCCCTTCAGTATGTTACCACAATTGTAAAAGTTGAAAAGAAAAAGCAGCACAAAATAATAGCAACTACTACTCTATTGATCAGTGAACACTTACCACCTAAGTACTAGGCACATCTTTAAGTCATTCATATGCGGGAATCCATCTACAAGCCTCTGAGAGACTATTATCCCCATTCTGCAGATGTGGAAACTGAGGCATAGAGAAGATAAGTAACTTGTCCAAGGTCACACAGCTGGTCATGGCTAAGCCAGAACTGGACTAGACACTGGCCCTTGAATGCTCAATATTCTTACACCAAACAGGATTCATCTCTTGGAAGGCGAATCAAAAGACACACCCAAGCCCAAAAGAATAGGAGAAGGAAGGGTTTTCCTTGCAACAAGTAATGGAGAACACTGGGGATGTTTCCCAAAGCAGTGGGGAAGCTAAGGGGGCACACATACTCAGGAAGGGGCTTGCTTGATGGGGAAGGCAGTGTGGAATCTGGGCAGGAGTCACCTTAAAGTGACAGAGCCCAGGTCAATATCACAAGGGTAGCCGGGGTTAGCACCACGAATTCTTTGGCTTTAGCTGGTCCAAACTCTGAGTGCTCAGATGGGGTTTAGATCCTACAAAGATAACTCGCCACAAATGTGTGACAGGCCAGTCTTTACTTTTGAACCAGCACTGGGAGTTTTACCACTGATTTGTTGTCCCTGATATGATGAGGCTGCCTCCTGGCCCCAGACTGGTTGTTTGTTCTTACCTGCTTTCACAAGATGTCCCGGGGCCCAAGATGACTTTCCCTATGTCAAGAAAGCATCTGTCTTTCTTTTTCTGGGGATCCCTAACTCTTTCTGCTTACAATAATGACCCACATAACAGGTCTCATTAGGCCTGATTTCCTGGACTTTTGATGGACTTGCCCAATGAGACCCCAGAGGAAGGCTCTGGGGAGGCTGAGGTCAGCAGAGAGTTCCACTGGAGGGCAAGGACTGTCCCCCATTGGCCCCTTCCGTGCAGACCCCAAAGTCACCATGGGGCCATCCTTAAGGTGAATGAGCTACACTCGGCCCTCAGGGTGCCACCAGGCCTGCTGTAGTGGGTCCTGGGCTCATCCACGGGTATAGAAATGGGTTCTGTACTGGGGGGGGGGGGGGGCGGGGGGCTGGACCAGGAGAAGCTTAAAGACTCCATAATCCCTTGTTATAAAAGTGGGCCCTTGGGCTCTCAAGCAATAGAAGTGACAGGTAAAATGGGTGGCTTGGGCAAGGCTTTACTGGGCTTATGCTCTCATACAAGGAGACAGCACAAGAGGAAGAAAAGCTGATCCCCTGTGGAGAGGTCGCTCGAGTTTCTTAAAGACACTTGAGTGGGGAAAGGGTGACTTGTAAGCATGTAGAGGCAGGATGTATTGGCACCTGCACACTTAAAGGTCATGTTCCTGCGTGTGTCGCAGGTCTAATTGGCAATTAAATCTCCACCCCCCGGCCAATGATTTTTAGTCAGTATAATGAGGGGGAAAGTGGGTGAAAGGTCAGCACTGGGGTCCATCTTGGCACAGACTGGTTGGTCTTCACCAGTCTTCCTCCTCCGGCCCCTCCTATGGGGTAAGCATCCTGCCCCCACATTCCTGCCACTCAAGGGCATAGAGTTTTAGCTTTATTTTTTTCCTTAGGGAGGCAGCCAAAGGACACTGGACTTTGCAGTCAAGATTAAAGGGACTCAAGTCCAGTCTCTGCTCTGTCTCACTCTGGACGGAAAATCACTGAGAGATTCAGAAATTTCCAGCTCTCAGCAAAGGGAGTGGCCAGGGCTGTCTGGGTTCAAGAAAGTTCAGGAGTTTGATCACCCTCCAGGAGGCTGGAAGCAGCTCTGGCTGAACCCAGAGAAGTCAGAGGTCAACTCTTTATCTTGCCTGTCATCCTTAGGAGGGTCATGACCCCAGGGCTTGTCACTACCACCTTCTGGAAGCTGACCATGGCCAGGACTGGCTTCCTTCCCTGTGCCCGGCTGGTCCCCCAGCGACCTCCCCAACTTGCTTCACAAATAACACTGTCCTAAAATATGGACACATGCAGAGCTGATTTTAGAGCTCTCAAGGGATGGAAGGGAAAGAGGAGGGGCTGGGAAACAGGCAAGTGTGGGGCATTTAGGGGTGCAATGCTCTTGTGCCCTCACACAATTCACCAGCCACCTCGGAGCCTCTGTGCACTTGGCAATAAATGGGAACAATGACCTGAACTCACAGGCCTGTGGGGAGGATTAAGTGTGATGACGTTGGTGGGGTTTGACACTCACAATTGTTCCATCATCTCTTTGCTCTTGATGGAATGAATGTCTTTTCTTTCTGGCCTTGATGCCATGTCTTTTCTCTTTGCTCTTGATGGAATGTCTTTTAAGTGACCTAGGGAGGGAGGGAGGTACCAGCCAGAGAAAGGGAATGAGAAAACATCTAAAAGTAAAACATTCAGTAAGCCTAAGCTTTGAAAATCAAACCTTCCCTCCAGGCTCAGACCCAGCCCCTCCTGCTGGGTCCTGCTCTGAACCCCTTCTTTCCGCACCCAGGGACTCCTATTTGGCTTCCGTGCCTGGGCCAGAGTGGAACCGACACCAGAGCCCAGCCATCCACAGAGCCATTGCCCAGAGAAGGGCCTGGAGCCCAGGCAGTGGAAAGGAGCTGGGAGAGAGGCCAGAAGCCAGTGGGGATGAGAAAGAGAGAGGAAAGGAGACTAGGATGAGAGCAGGGAAAGGGAGAGAGAGTCAGAGAAAGGAGGGAGAATGACAGAGAGAAGAGAGAAACAAGGAAAAGAGACAAAGAAGGAAAATTAGCTGTGTGAATCCCTTACCTAGGGTCCTTCTTCTACCCCAGCCCGTTTGTGCCCTGTGCCTTCCACCCACACCACCTCTTCTGTGACCGCTGCTCTCCAGCAAATGAAGGCTAATCACAGCAGGGCCCAGCAGTCTCAGAGAGCCCGCACAGCAGGTGTCCAGTGAAAGGTGCCTCCTACATCCCCTGCTCTCAGGGGAAGTTCTATCAGAAAGAAGGTGGGGCCCAGTGGGGCCTGAGGGAAACATCCTGAGGAATCAGGGTCCATCTGACACCTCCATCAGCTCATCCAGAAAACCAGGACTGCTTTCAGTTGTTAATTTCTGATAAACATGTTGATGTTTCATTTATGAAATAGGGTTTTCCGGAGGCCTCTTGAAATACAGAGACTGGAGTGAAGCATTTAATGAGGACTCAAGCCTGTGGTCCCTAAATAGCACTAAGGACCCTGTGCCACGGAGGCTGTGTCTGCTCTCAGAGCAGGAATCCCACTCCCGCAGAGGGGAGGGATGGCCCTCAGCCATGGGGTGAGAGCAGGAGTCACAGACCCATGGCACAGGAAGGCAACGTGAAGTCACCTCAACATATATAAACACACACAGTAGTGAGAATGGGGATGGTAGTTCAGACTTTTCAAAGCACCTAGTAGATATGCAATGAAGATTTATTGAATGAATGAAGGACAGCGCCTTCACAAATCTGACTTGGTGGGAGGGACAGTGATAGGGAGGGTACTGATGGTGGTGGTAAGAAGGAGGATGAAGATGATGATGAAGGTGATATTGTGATGATGGCGGGGGACAGTTTTGACGATGGTGGTGAGGATGCTGATAATGGTGGTGGTGGTAGCGTTAAGGATGAAGATGATGAGGATGATATGATGATGGTAGGGGACAGTGATGATGATGATGGTGAGGATGAGGATGATCATGATCATGAAGATGGTGGTGGTGATGGTCAGGACAGTGACGGTGACTACAGTCGTGCAGACAGCAGTGAAGCAAGGCTAACAGTACCAGGCAGTGACACAGCATGTACCAGGCGGTGTTTGAGGCACTCTACAAACGTGAATACATTCACTCTTCCCAACAACTCTAAAAAGTTGGTATCAATATCATCCCCATTTTGTAGATGAGAAAACTGAGGCATAGACACGTTAAATAACCTGCCCAAGGTCATGCAGTTGGTAAGCGATGGTGCTGGGATTCCAACCAATCTGGCTCCAGTCTCTGTGTTTACCCTCAACACTATGATAATGAGAGTAAAGTAAGGGAGTTAGAAAGAGCGCCCAGTCACGAGTAGATGTTGACAATGTGCCGGGAGCTGTTCTCAGTACTTAGTATCGTCTCATTGAATTTTCATTATATTCCTGTGACAAAGGTAACATTTCATGACAGATGGAAAACTGAGGCTCAGAGAGGCAGAGTAAGTGGTCCAGTGGCTCAGTGATGGAGCTGGGATTTGAACATAGCTCTGTTGGACTCCAGAGCCTGTGCTTTTAATAATTGGAGATGGCATAGGTTACAGTTGGGAGTCCTTCCCTGGATTTGGGACTCAAGATCAGGTTCAGCTTTGCTCCTCACTCACTGTGTTACCTTGGGCAAGCTTCTTGCCCTCTCTGATCCTCATCCCATCCCTCCCAATTACTCTCCCACTTCACGGCTGCCTTGTGGACCCCCTCCCCTACCACCCCCCACATGCCACATGACCTTCAAAACCACTCATCCAAAGCCTACTCCCCAGCTGCTTATCCCTGCCCCCATTCCAGGAAACTGCCCACTTGAGGTCACAGCTCCTGGGTCCTCAGGTCTTGTGAAACATCCAGCCTCCCTCCCAGTAATCAGAGCAGAAACCATGGTACTGGTACCAGGTCTGCCTTTTCCTCTCTTGTCCTCCCCGCCCCACCCCCATATACACAATCATTGAGCCAATTCTTCCAGCATAACAGAGTCTGGAAATACCCGGTGCTGGATCGTAGCAGACCCAGTCTTGAGAATCTCAGCTCTGTTGCTTTCTGTGTGATCTTGGACAAGTTTCTTTACCTTTCTGAGCCTCAGAAATATGCTTGCCCATTGTGGATAGCAATACTACCTACCTCATGGAGTGGTTGTAGGGATTAAGTATAATAATGTAGGATAAAGTGCCAGAGTGGTAGAAATTCTCAATTAATGGTAGCTATAGTATTATTATTATTACTGTCTGCCTCTTCTCCGCATTCAGCCCCCTCCACCCTGGCTCAGACTTCCATCTCATCTCTGTCCTTGCCTAATGACATGGCCTAGGTCCCCTGCCTGAGGTCATCACCCCCACCCCGCCCTCTCATCTATCTTGCTCATTGCTGATCTTCCTCTGCTTCAAGATTCCAGGGCTCCCACTGCAAAGTCTTAACCTGGCATTTAAGGCCCTGCCTCTTTGCCCCACCAGCCCCCATCAGCCCCCACCAGCCACAGCTCACATCGATCCCTTCTTGGTGACCAGTGCTCCAAGTGACCATGGCCCCACGATCCCTCACAGGGTTTTCCCACTGGCAGCCCTTTCTTCAGCCTGTTTCCTGGGCTGAGAATGCTCTTATGCTTATCTCCATATCCCATGTAAATGTCAAGAGCCAGTTTGAGTCTCTTCCAGGAAGTCTGCTCTGATTTCTTACCTCACTCCTGGGCCCTACCACATGCTGTCACTGAGTAAAATTCTCCCTGTTTCCCCATCCCAATGTCCAGAACAATGCCCTGGTTTGTGCTTGTTTATAGTAACTATCACAGTCTGTCCAAATATTCAGTGTACACAAGCACTCTGCATTATTCTCTGCTTCAGATATCCTTCATAGGGCTCCCTTCTTGCTGGGAGGATGCTATGTTCCCTCCCCTTAAATGTGAAGTGGCATGTTGTGCATCGACCATGGAACACGGCAGAGATGATGCCATGCCAGTTTAGAGCCTAGCCTGTAGGTGGTCTGGCAGTTCTGCACTGGTCTTCTAGAGCCCTGAGCCTCCATGTGAGAATTCCGTCTAGAAGGATGCCGCCATCCTGGGAGGAAGCCCAGGCATATGGAGAAGTTCTGGAGGAGAAGGCACCATGGGAGAGAGAAAGAGAGCCAAGAGCACCAGAATGCCAGTCAGGTGGGGGAAGAGGCCATCTTGGAAGGGATCCTTCCATCCAGCGGACCCCAAGTGGCCCAGCTGAGCCCTCTCAAATTCCTGACCCACAAAGCGGCAAGCAAAATAAAATGGTTGTTTTTTTTTTTTTTGAAATTTTTTATTATTATTTGATAGAGAGAGAGATATCACAAGTAGGCAGAGAGGCAGGCAGAGAGAGGAGGAAGCAGGCTCACCGCTGAGCAGAGAGCCCGATGCGGGGCTCGATCCCAGAACTCCGAGATCATGACCTGTGCCGAAGGCAGAGGCTCAACCCACTGAGCCACCCAGGTGCCCCTAAAATGGTTGTTTTAAGCCACTAAGTTTTGTAGTAGTTTGTTATGCAGCATAAAATAGCTAGGACAGAATTCTTTTCCCCAGCTCAGAAGAGCTCAGCTCCTTCTCATCCTTCATGCTTTCATGAGAAGCCCACCTTGACTTCCAGGTGAGGTTAGACCCAGGGTTCTGTGTGCTCATCATACCTACTCCTCCTTCCTGGTGCACCATCCCCCATGTGCCCTGTGTGTGTTTGAATCACCTTGGGCTCCCACTCTAGACTGAGCTACCCCGCCGCATCACCAGCACCAGCATGCATCAGGGCTCAGTAAATGCTTGTGAAGTGAATGAGCCTGCCTGTCTGAGAGGTCCTGCTGTGTGTCCCAGTCCCATGCGCCAGGTGTGGGCAGGATAATGGGTCCAGCCCTGCCTCCCAGTTCCCTCCTAATGACAGGATTCAAGGGGCTTGGTCCCTCAGCCAGCCCTAAGGCCCCACAGAGGAGGAGGAGGGAGAGCGCTGGCAGGATTGGGCTGCCAGGCCAAAGGAGAGGCTTCAGCCTCTAGCTGCCCTCCCCAACAGCACCCGCCGACTCTGTACCATCTCCCCCCAACTCTGAGCCGACTCTGTACATGGCTCCCCCTGGACCGCCAACAGCTCCTCCATCCAGCAGCCACCTGAGGGCCTTTGGCCACACTCAATGGCCTTTGAGTCTTGCCTCCTGCCCTGTTTATTATGCCCCCACACTGTGCCCTGGGCTTCCAGTTCCACAACAATGAACTTGTTCCATCTTTGCAACAGCCCCATTTTACTAATGAAGAGATGGAAGACCAGAGAGGTTGAGTGGCTCACGCAAGGTCACACAGGATTATGCCTTGATCCTCTGGCTCTGGGTCCAGTGTTTCTCCTGCTACAGCGGGCGAGATGACCCCATGTTCCCCTTGGGTTTGCAACATGACCCATCCCTGAGGATCAGCTGGGAGCTCCCTGCCTGCCAGAAATCTTATTTCTCCTTCCTCAGAACTTGGGGCCCCCAGATCTGAGCCTCCCAGACCCCTGGGTTGGCATCTGCAGCAAACATGGGATGGGGAGAGGGAGCAAGTTTGAGAAATAAAGATTGAGACATCAAGGCAGTCTTTGCGAACACACAGGTACGAGGCACACACACACACACAAGCACACACACACTCACAGAAGGAAAGACAGACGCACACACACATGGTGAGAGATGAGGTATGGAGATGAGAGGAGAAAGGAGAGAGAGGAAAGAAAAAGGAGGGAAAAGCAAATTCACACAGAGAAGGAAAAACAAACCAACAAAACAAAAACAAACCGAACCAGAAATAGCCAGAGGGAGAAAAAGACAGAAAAATACAAAATACAAAAAGACTGAAAGATACAAAATCACAGACATGTACAAAGACCCAGGTAGACAGGCGCATGAAGAGAGCCATTGTGAAAGGGGTTGAAATTCAGAAAGAGACAAAGGCTCAGAGAGAGTTAGAGACACACACACCCAGAAGACAGGAAAGGCCACCGCCAGATAGAAGAGGGATGGGGGCAAGGGGAACAGACAGAGCAAGGGAGACAGTTTGTGGCTCACAGCCCTCTTCCCCCATCCCTCCGCAACCTGGGAGAGGTGAATTCTCCCAGGCCCAGCCCTCCAGCCACAGTCCACCTTCTGCCCCAGGGCCCCGGATGAAGAGCCCTGGACCCAGACATCATCTGCACTGAGCAAACGCTGCTTTGCCTTCAACCCAACACACCAATGGAAGAAGGGACACTTGCCTACTACTGCTCACCCAGCCCAGGTCTCAGAGCTGCTTGGTTCTTCCCACTGACTGCTGAGCTGCGGGTGCTGGAGGTAGGCACAACCCGCCAGCCCTCAGTGGGCCTCCACTAGGTGCCTCCCGCCCCAGGGAGCCCCCACCTGGGAGGTAGACCCCCTGCCCACCCCCATGCTCAGATGGCCCTTCCTGGCTGCGTGGCTGTGGTGGGTCACCCGACCTGTCTAAGCCTCAATGTCCACTTTTGTGAGACGGGGATAATCATGCTTACCTCACAGGTTGATGAGAAAATCAAAAATGGGTGCCTGACACAAAATCTGGCATATAGTACGTGCTCAATAAACACTGGCTTTCTCGCATTGGGAAAGCCTGCAAAATACAGAGACAGAGGCAGGAAGGGAGGTCCAGCCAACAGGGGTCAAGGGTCCTGGGAAGGGAGAGGTCATTCTAGCTGCACCAGGGCAGATTTTGGGGGCACCTGAACCAGGCCTTGGAGCATAGGGTGTATTTAGAAGTGAGAGCCAGAGATGAGTGGAGAGGGACAGGCACACTTGGTGGTGGGAATGGCACACACCAAGGCAGAGAGGCAGGGATTATCTCCAGAGCAGAGACCCACTCCATTTGGCCCAAGTGTAGGATATGTGTGGGGTATAGAAGGACCTCCTAGTGCAATGCACATTTCATAGATGGGGAAACTGAGGCCTACTGAGGTTAGGTGACTTCTCTAAGCTCACACAGCTGGCAAGTGACAGGCCCAGCATGTGAAACCAGGCCTGGGCAACTTGGGAATTCTCCCTTTGCCAAGATGCAGGTCAGCCCCATATAGGTGAAAGCAGAGACTCGGCTGAGGGACTCTCAGGACTTCAGAAGTTCGGTGTTTTTCTAACAGCTGAAGTCCCTGAAACCAAACCTCAGGTGAGAGAGAATAAGTTCCTGACTACAAGAGTCAATGTCTCCCAGAGGAGCAGGTGGAGGGCATCGTGAAAAGCCCAAACTTTGGCTGTGGATGCCACTGGGGTGGGTAAGGTGGTCCCGTCAGGCCTGGGGGCTGGAAGATGAGGCCCAGCCTGTGCCTGTGAAATCCTCTCCGTGTCCTGCATGAGGCATGTGGTGGGGGGGGGGGGGGTCCTAGTGAAATTCCCAGGAGCCCCGGGAATTGTCTGCCTTGGGTAAGAGCTCGTGTTGTTAACCTATGGTTTGAGAATGAGAGAAAACAAGGTTCAGGAGACCTGAAATTTGGTCCTACTTACCACTACAAATACATACACAGACAATTCCAAATGCTATAATGCTAATTATGTTCCCCCGTGCCACCTATGGAGGGCGGGCGCTGGTAAACCAGGTGCTCCGTTCTCCTGACCAGCTGATTCGGTTTGGACCCACACAGGGGGGGGCAGGCACAGAAGTTGGATTGTTCTGCATGAGGAAGAAAGAACCTGAGGCTGCCAAAGGCCACCAGTGAAGGGGAGCCAGGGAAAGCAAGAGGGATAGGAGGAGAAGGCTGCCATGGTCACAAATCCAGTCACAGCATATGCCACGGGCAGGGACTTGAGCCAATCTTTTCTAGAGCTGAGGGAGAAAATGGAACACTGGAAAGGTAGCCCAAATCTTATGATTACACAAGTGTACATTTTTCTCAAGAGAAAATCCATAATTTTGATCAGATTCTCAAAGGGGTCTATATTCATCAGGACAGGCTAGAATGATGCTTAGTAACAAACATCCCCAAATCTCTTCAGCCAAGAGTTTCTGTCTCATCATCTCTCACTAACCGCACCAGGGCCAGCTGACGCCAGCTCCATAGTCTCCCATGTGTTGACTTGCCCTGGTCCAGACTGCTCAGAGCCTCTGCCTCACCCATCTCCATGTGCTGCCTCCATAATCTCTGATGAACAAGAAAGAGCTGGAAAATCTTACAGGGTCTCTCCATGCCCACAGGCCCCAAGAGTCACACAGCTCATTCTGTTCACTGTTCACCAGCCATAAATAGCAGTGTGGTGCGCCTAACTGCAAGGGAAGCTCAGAAGGCTTCCATGTGCCCAGAAAGGAGAGGACAACTGGATATTGATGAGTACTGGTTATATTGGGGACCCCGCAAAATGTTAGCAACATCAGGATTAGAGCAATGAGTCCCAAACTCTGATTTATAGACCAACTTTATCAGCCCTCTCCTGAGAGCTTTTGGGAAATCCAGATCCCGGGCCACCCCCTTAGTTACATTCTAGTGTCGCAGACTCTGTATTTTTAACAAGGCTCACAGGTGCAGAACAGGTTTGGCAAAGCGTGGAGTGGAGGGTCTTCTGATCACAGGGCTAGGAGGTCATCCCGGACTCACATCTTTAAAAAAAAAAAAAAAAAAAAAACCTCCAGCCAGCTTGCTTTCCTCTCTCTACATCCCTTCATCCTGCCATGGAATTGCAAAGTGGAATTACAAAGCTCTCTGCAAGGATGACACCAGCTATCACTTGAAAGTCTAGAACCTCAGCCTACATTCCTCCTACCACCACTAGGATTGGGCCCGTTTTATTGGTGGGATGACTGAGGCACAGAATGCTGCACTAGACATGGGATTGCTGATTCTCATCCCTGTCTGGTCTAAGGAAGAAACCAATCTCTTATCCTGAATACCCCAAAGTCCATCCCCAGGAGATTTGCTTGCCGGGTATTTTCCAGGGCAGTGGGGCTTTAAGACACAGGTGCTCAAAGGTGCTCAAATATCCCCATTCTGGTCAGTTCTCTCTTTGCCGCTGCTGTTTATTTCCTCTGGAGAACGAGATTGGAAAGACAGTGCTAATTTAATTTCCCAGAATGAATAAAGATAAGACAGAAGGTGATGAAGAGCTGGGAGCCTGTAATTCACTTCCCAAAACCCGGATCCTTGCATCACAATGGCCCTCCCCATGCTGGAGCTGATTAAGCCCCAACAACTGCAGTTAATTACCTTCCTCTGTCTCCAAGGGAGGCTGGCTTCCCAGCCAAGGGTGGGCATGAGGGGGTTAGTTTGTAACCAGGCAAATGAGATATAGGGAAGGAGGGAGCCAGGGTTTATAGACCCCTCCATGGCTCACAGATCGCCCTCGTGGTGGGGGTGGGGGAGGGTATAAGGAGAACAGGTTCATTAGCTAGTGGGTCACCAATAAACCTCCAGGGCTTAGAGTCCAGTATCCCTGGAAGTTGTTTATGGGTCTTGCTGAATGTGGGCTTACCAAGAGGCCGTCAGGCTGGGCTGGATCCAGGGTGCCAGCAGCAACATCATTTGTGTTCCCAGGACAGCATCTCTGTGCACGTGGGGGCATTCATCTCCCTGAGCCCAGGAGGTTTTCATCCCTGCACACAACAATGTTGCCCATCAGCAAAGCAAGGAGTCTTTTCATGAGACCTGCGGGGGTGCACTATGGTGGGTGGGCATGCGGGAATACTTAGGGGCTGGTTTAGCTCTGTACACATGAGTGTGATGTAGTTAGAAGCAGCCATATTCATGCAGCCCTAAGGGTAATTTCCTGCCCTACTGCTAACTAGTTGTATAACCTTGGCAAAGTTTCTTCTCTAAGCAAGACAGTAATAGCATCCCTGTTAAAGAGTTCTGGTAAGGACTTGAGAGATGGTGCCTGGAAAGAGCCCAGCTCAGCACCCAGCCCACAGGAAGGGCTCCATGATCATGAGCTACTGTCAATGTAGGATCCTACAATGGGAGGATCCTACGGCTCCTTCGGTGAATGTAGGAGTTGCGTTTACCCATGAACGCAGGGAGTGAGCTCACAGGGCCGGTTCATCATCACGGTGGCACCTGCAGCCACAGGGAGAGACCTTTCCGACATAGCCAAGGCCCCGTCCCACCTCCCTTTATGGTCCCTATGACGAGGACTCGGTGTCTGGCCAGAAGGGAGGGAACGAAGGTGGAAAGCTGTTCCTCCAGGGCCAGAGGCGCTGACTTTTTGCAAAGCTGGAGACCCACTTTCCTGGAGCTAAAAATGCTTGCAGCAACAGGTAAGGAGGCCTCAGTAAGAGAGCAGGAGCCCCAGCACTGACCTGATGGGGACTGACAGGGGCAAGTGATTTCAACGCAAAGCCTGAACGCACCTGCTGGGGAGCGGGCTGCCATTCTCACTAAATGAAGAATCTGCTGGTTGTGGGGGAGGCAAATCCCCACTGTCCTGAGACTTTGTGGCTGGGTTTTAATGTCCTTTCTTGAGGAGACAAAAATGAAGACAGCTTATCGGGGGGCCTGGAAGAGAGAGATCCTGGCTCTGGGTCAGATAGGGCTGGAATTTTTCTGGGGGTGAGGGAGAAGGTAGAGTCACAAAGATGGAAGGGATTTGGGGCTAGGAAGGCTGGACCAGGGACCTTGGCCATGAGTTGGGGGTTCAGGGAGCAGGAGTAGGTGGGACTGAGGAGAGCAAGGTGGTGGGGAGCAAAAGGGTCAGGATCAGACTGTGAACAGGGGACAGTGGAAGGTGGTGCCAACTGTGTGAGGGGCTCAACCCCAGGTCACTGTTGGGCTTCATGGCCCCTCGGAAGTCTGGGCAGTTCTAGATTGAGGAGATGGAATGAAACTGCACCGTTCCAGAGTCAGAGAATCACAGAGAGTTGGGGATGAGAAAGCTCCTGAAAAGAGCCAGCCCCATAAGTAGATAGAAGGATTCCACCTCCCAGTAGGAGATGGGAGGGATTTGTCCAACACCTCTTGAACCATTGGATTCTTTTCAGCAAATATTCGCAGACCTTGTTCCTGAGACAGAGTGCAGTTCTCCACCCCGCTAATGTAAGGCTTGGCCATGTGGCTTGTTCTAGCCAAGACAATGCAACAGGACATGATGTCACCCACTCTGAGCCAAGTCCTTAAGAAGGCATCCTGTGTTTCTGCTTACCCTCCTGTGTTTGTGCCATTTTGGATTAGAAGAGCACATCCCAGGAGTCACTGATCCACAGAGAATGAGAGACACGTGGAGCAGACCCGAACCCCACCCCAAGGCACGTCTGACTCATGCCCTGGGACAACCTGCTCCAGCGAGTCCCCAGACACACGATTAGGACAGACAACCACCTCACGCTGTAAGCCACTATGCTTCAGGTGGTGTCTTACACGTCATCACGGTGGCAATAGCTATGGGATATTTTGACTTATAATGAATATATATCTGGTCTTCAGACCCATTCCTGGCACAGAACTCCCCAAACTCTCAGAATTGTATAAGCGAAGAGAAAGATAAATGTGACTTTTGTTATGCTACCGATGACTTTGGGAACACATCTAAGGATGGGGGCTGGTAGCCAGGAGAGCCAACCATGTGACGAGAGGGTTGGCATGTCAGTCCCACCCTCCTGACCTCTGAGCAGAAAGAAGGGCTGAAGTTTGAGTCAGTCACCAGTGACTAATCGAGTATGCCTAGATCACGAAACCTCCATAAAAACCCAAAAGAACAGATCTGGAGAGTTTCCAGGTTGGTGAACACCTTGAGATTTGGGGACAGGGTCTGGAATCTCCATGTCCTTCCCGTACAGCTTGCTCTCTGTGTCTCTTCCATCCAGCTGTCCCTCTCATTATAAGCCAGCTCACTGGTAAGTACAATGTTTCTGATGAATTCTGCGAGCCACTCCAGCAAATTAATTGAACCTGAGGAAGGGGCCACAGGACGCTCTGATCTACAGCAGTTTGGCTGGATGCTCAGGTGACAACCTATACCTGTCATCTGAGGTGGGGAGGCAGGGAGCAGCGTCGTCGGACACCATGTACAGATGAAGTTGTCACAGGACATCCGGCTGGTGTTGGGGAACTGTTTACAGTGGGGACAACACCACACGCATCAGAACTAGGAGCAGAAGCTGACAGCCACACAGCAAGTCAGGAGCTGAGCTGAAACAAATCCTAGGCCACTCACAGAGAGCAAAGAACACCATCTGATGCCTTGGTTCCACCAGGACGTCAATCAGTCTCTGAACACATCGTAGCTCAGGTCTCACTCCTAAGAGGCAGTGTTGGCCACTCCCACTGGGTGTGCTGAGGGCTCAGTGCTCCCTGTCCTGGCCCCTCCCCATCAGCCCTGGGAGACAGGGCAGGGGGCAGTGGTTCCCTCTCTGACCCTGCATGACAGTGGCGGGGTCACTAGGCCACTGTGAGGCATCGAAAGCCGCAAGCCGGGAGGAGGAGGGCTGGAAAGCAGCACAGAAGTGGGGTGATACCCAAGAGCTGGCAGGTCCCATCAGGGAGAAAGGGGCAGGTGCGTGGCAGATACTGCCCCCCCGGGGACCAGTCCTCTGCAGGGATGAGCTTGGGTGTGGAGTGAGCAGTGGGGATGGCCCCTGCTCCACACACACTTCTCCATGACCCGGGGTCGGTTGTCTCACTGCTCTGAACCGGGGAGTGTGACACGGCTCCCAGGGCCACAGAGGCAAGCAACATATCCTGAAACACACACCGTGCCCAGCCCAGAGCCAGGCTTATGAAGGTCTCAGGTAGGCAGGGCTCCCTTCTGCCCACCCCCCCCAACCCCAGGGTCCCAGGAAAGTGGGCTCCTCAGTCACACTCGTGTCCTGCTCCAGTGCCCCCATCTAGGGGACTCTGGGCAAGCCCCGCTCCTTCCCTGGGCCTCAGTTTCCTCATCTGCAAAATGAAGATAATAACAGTACCTCCTTCCAAATCAAGTGAAGATGGAAAATCCACATAAAGTCCCTGGCATGAGGATCAAAGACTGCCTCAGAGATAGTAGGTGTCACCCCAAGCTGGGGGGACTGCAGGGGCCTTTTAAACAGTGAAGCCCTGCATCCACAGAAGGGTTGGTATTCGCACAACTGTCATCCACCCCAGGGGGCCCCTGCAGAATTTCACATGGGCGGTTGGTGGCTGCCCATCTCCTGTCCCTGACATCTTCTCTCTCCCACCCCATCCAGCTTTGACAGGGCAGGTCTAGCTCTCTGTGGAAAGGGATTCTCTGTTCACAAAAAAAATCTCATGGAAAACAGTAATATCTTCAATCTGACTAATGACAAGAGCAGAAGAGCTTCAATATTCTTCCATGAACAAACAACCTGTCCCTATATATGAGAGGCTCATTAAAAGCCATATGGCAAGGGGCACCTGGGTGGCTCAGTTGGTTGAGCATCTGATGTTTGATCTCAGCTCAGATCTTGGTCTTGGGAGTTGTGAGTTCAAGCCCTGTGCTGGGTGTGGAGCCTACTCAAAAAGAAGAAAAAAAAAACTATTTGGCAACACATGGCTCCTCCTTTTAAACCACAGCGCGTTAAAAGCAGTTCCCTCTCCACTACCTGTTACCTTTTGCCTATCTCTTCTTTTATATGAGAGAAGACAGACACCTGGCTCTCCTCAGAGGTAAAGGCTCTGGTCCTTCACTCTGCGAGCTGGGATGCTAGTAGTGTCTTTCTCCCCATGAGCACACACACGTACACTCACACACCCACACCTGTGCACGTCTGTGGCACAGATTTGGTGCAGCCCTTAGAAGTCCTGCAGGGAGACACAGAAAACAAGATGGCGCCCGGGGCCAAGGACCTGGAAGTAGGGCTTTCAGGGTGAGAGTCTCAGCGACCAGGAGCCTCCATCTCTCCTCTGAGCAGAAGCAGGTGCTGACAACCCTGAGACTATTATCTGGTGGTCAAAGTCTGTGGCATTGGTAGCAGCTGAGAGGCATGGGAGGGGGGATAGGCAGGGGGGTGGAGGGGGGATGGCTTTGGCTCCTCTCCCCATGAGGTCTGACATCTTAAAATTCACAGCATCACAGCATCTCAGGGCTGCAGGGACTCCCCTAGGCACTTAGTGATAACCTGCGGTGGCAGGAGCAGGATTTATTAGGGTGTGTGTATTTGCAAGCATTCACACACACACACACACACACACACACATGCACGCACATGAGAACGTTATCTTTGCCCAGCCAGCTTCTCCCTTTCCCCTGCCCTCCAGACAAGAATGTTATCTGTGCAAGATGGTTTCTAATGTGTGTGCATGCACGTGCACGACGTCCCAGCAGGAGAATCAGCAATGGGGAGAGAAACAAAAGGAGAAACCAAGACAACGGTCCCATAAAGAAATGGGGGAGGCGAAGAGAAGCATAGAAGAGGACAGGGCTCCGCAAATCTACCACCTGGGGAAATTTGTGAGGGGCTCTACGGATCCCTGATGCCGAGGGATGGAGCCCTGAGAAGCTTGTGCAGGGTGCCCATGGCATCTCCGTCAGTCCTCTCCAGCCACTGCAAGCAAAATGGGAATTCCTTTTTAAATGACTGTTGCTTTGGTTTTCTTGGAGTTGAGAATGGGCTGCACAGAACCTGTTATGAGGTCACAAAGGATGCAGAGCTTTCCCTAAGGGCAGAGGTGGGGCTGGATGTAGGATGTGTGGCCCTGGGGGCTGCCCAGGACCTGGCCTGTGCCCTTGGGGTTGGAGGAGGGGGTAACACTCAGTCAGTCATTGCCCAACAAGGAGAAAGAAGAACAAAGAAGAGTCTACTTCTAGGAGTTCATTCTCGTAATGAATAAAAGATGGTCCTGAGGGGAGTGAGCAAGTTAGCACTTCCCGGGTGTCACACCGAGATCCGAGATCCCAAAGAGGACCCGCTCTACCTCCATTTTGACCTCAGACATTCTAACTGATTAAAGTTCTTGCCAGCCTATCTTTTAACTTGGGAGGGGGGGGGGGAAAACCCAACAGGCAAAGCATCCTGTGATAGGAACTGAAACAAAACGACCTCTTAGAGCAATAGGGACAGCCCTGACCCCAGCAAGACTCCATGTGACTGACCCCAAGACTGTGACCGACTTGACCTTTACTGTCCCCCTGCTCTGACCCACCTACCTCTGTCCCACATTCTCCTAATACAAGCCTAGAGATATTTTCAGCACTTTGGAGACAGTCTTTGGGACACTAGTCCCCTGTTTTCCCCGTATCAGTCTCACTGAAATAAATCCCTTTCTTGTCCCACCACCGCTGTCTCTCTCCCTTTGGATTTTTTCAGCCAATGGCCAAACCTGGTCTGTTTGGAGTCCTGGAGCCACCCTTGGGCCACAGTTATGTGGCTACAGTCTGGTCAATGGGTGTCACCTCCCCCACCCCACAAATGAAAAAGTAGACTGACCCAAGGTCACACAGCCAGACCGGCTGGCGCTCAGGGCAAACTCTCCCTGCCTAGCTCTATGGGTACACCATCTCTACCCACACTCAGGGGGCAGAGGAGGAGGAGGCAATGTGCAGTTTGAGGGGATCTTGGCAGGCTTGAGGGAAAGGTCACATGAGCTGAACTTAGAAGGAAGCTAAAAATTCTGACAGGCAGAGGTGACAGGATCCAGGTCATAGGGGAGCGAGGGACATTCCAGGTGGAAGAAGCCACAGGAGGAACAGCCAGGAAGTGAGGAAGCCTAGAACGTCTTGGGGAATAGAGAGAAGTGGACTTTGGTAACAGCAAGTAACCAGAAAAGCAGGGAGGGGAAAAGTCCCTCCAAGATCAAGGTCCTACACAACTCCCCTAGCTGGCCTTAATCAAATATACTGACTCAGTTTGAATATGAGTGCTCAGATCTGTCTTTGCAGCCCCTCAGACAGTTACTTCCCCGCTCTGTCAACTAGTAGCCAACTCTCGGCCTTCCTGCGGCACCCTGACTTCTCTTCTAGGGCCCCAGTTGGTATGTCCAGCCTCTGCACACCCTGCACACCTGGGCCCACCCTAAGCCTATCAGTCAGCCTCCTCTGGCTCTGTGCCCTGGACTGCTCTGAGCCAAGGCACCGGTGGGGTCAGTGACGAGAATGGCTATTTCGAGATGCTCACCCCTCCTGCCCATTGTTCAGATCAAAGCCACATCTTCTTACACACCATCAGAACAAGCTATTCCCCTGCTCACCATCCACCAACAGCTTGCCATCCCACTGCCCATGGCCATCAAAGCTGCCCATTCTCCCTTACTTCCCACTACCACTATGTCTCTCCTGACATTCCCACCACGGGAAGAAATACAGTTTGAGCTGTGAGGGCACTGACCTACCACACCTAAGCTACCCAACCATGCCAAAGCTACCCACCAGCCCCTGCCACTGGGCACAGGCCAAGACTGCAGACAATGTCTCTGTCTGATCACTACCAGGGAGTTTCATCATCTGCTCCCCAGCCACCGCCTGGGGCGCCGTCATCTGCTTGTACCCTATGCTCTCTCATGGAAGCTGGGGCTCATGCTTTCCTCTAGAGCACCCAACTGGGCATGGCCATTACTCACTCTCTGAGACCCAGCTCAAGGCACTCCATTTCTGTGCCTGAGTTAGAGGGAGCGCCCATGTCAGCTCAGGGGACATGCTCAGCATCTCTGGGAGAAGGAGGAAGGTTTCTAGCTGGTTGGCAGCCAGCACCTGCCTGGGTTTCCATGGCGAGCCTGCTGAGCCATGGGTTCAGCATTGCCCTGGGGCAGAGCAGCCCTTCCAGAATGGAGACCCCCCATGAAAGCAAGCGCACCGTGCTTCCAACGTTCTCCAGTTTCCCTCCCAATCACCTGGGGGTGCTGAGCCCTGGACTCAGGCCTCGTCACTGGGCTCAGATGCTGACATTACAGACCACACAGACTCTGGACCCAGAGGGGCCTGAGTTTAAGTCCTGTCTTGGCCACTCACGCCCTGAGTGACCTGGAGCCCGTCCTCGATCACTCTGGACCTCGGCCTCCCACATGCTCCTGGGGCAAAAGACGTGAGTGAAAAATGGTCCCGTGGGAGGGAGAAGAGAATTCAGCTACTGTTTATTGAGAGCCTACTATGGGCCAGGCACTGTGATAAAGGCTTTGGGTGCATCCTCTTATTTCCGTCTTGCAAGAGAGTGAGCTCAGCACTACAATTAGCCTCAACTTGCAGAATCACAAGAAGGTCCAACAGTGCCAGAGAGGAGAAAAGTCAGGCTCGGCCATCAAGTTGACTTGCGGCTTGAATCTCTGCTCCAGCCCTTGACTACTGGGAGGTCCCAAGCGAGTTACTGAGCCGCTCAGAGACTTGGTTTCCTCATTTATAAAATGGGCAGTGGTGATCTCACCGAGCACTTTTGAGAATCCTGAGAACAAATGGGTCCTGGTATGTTGCCGTGTCCAGGCTTGGGACACTATTTGCTGGCACTGGGAGGAGGGTACCTGAAGCCTGGGCAGGCCCGGGGTCCTCACTCAGCCTGAGGGGCCTGTCCAGCTGTAGCTACCTCTTCTTGCTCTCTGGCCTCCACTCCTGCCCTAAGACAACCCGTTCTCACCCTGACAGCTAAGAACCCTCCCAGCGAGCAACACAGAGCCTGGCACAAAGGAGACATACGGAAGTACTCACTGAACAAAGGTACAGATACGAAGATTCTGTAATTCTAAGACGGTGAATTCTAGGATTCCATGGTTCAGCAATTCGAGAATCTTAAATTGCTATTATTTTTAACCCAGGGTCCCAAACTTGAGTGCCCACAGAAGCCAGACAGGGAACGTGTGTGAGTGACCCAAGCCAAATGTAAGTGTGAACACACACGCCATGTGAATAGGACAGTCTGGGAAGGCCTGGGGGGGCGGGCCAATTCCAATCACATCTATGGCCCGTTCTGAGCCCAATGTGGCCAAATCTCCGAGTTTTCAGGACATAACGGCTAGATTTTTTTTCTTCTCGTTTTTTTTCCTTCCTTTTTTTAAATTGTTGTTGTTGAATACCTTCATTTTTAAAAAGCCAGCATATTTTTTAAAGATTTATTTATTTTAGAGAGAGTGTGTGGGAGTGAGCAGGGGGAGGAGCAGAGGGACAGGAAGAGAGAGAATCTCAAGCAGACTCTCACTGAGAACAGAGCCCAACACAGGGCTCAGTCTCACAACCCAGAGATCTTGACCTGAGCCTAAATTAAGAGTCTGACACTTAACCAACTGAGTCACTCAGGCACCCCCCCAAACTGCCATATTTTTAAAACTAATAGTACGGGAAACTAGATGTGGGATTTATGGAAACTCTCTGAACCATCTTTGCAATTTTCTGCTGATCTAAATCTCTTTTAAAATAAAAATTTTGGGGGGGGCGCCTGGGTGGCTCAGTGGGTTAAGCTGCTGCCTTCGGCTCAGGTCATGATCCCAGGTCCTGGGTTCGAGCCCACATAGGGCTTTCTGCTCAGCAGGGAGCCTGCTTCCTCCTCTCTCTCTGCCTGCCTCTCTGCTTACTTGTGATTTCTCTCTGTCAAATAAATAAATAAAATCTTTAAAAAAAATAAAATAAAATAAAAATTTTTTGTTAAAAAAATCCACTAGGACCAAAAGAAGTAGATGGGAGCTCTATCAGACTGATGGGCAGCTGTTTGCAAGCTCCGTTCTCAATCCCACAGACACTAAGGCTGTGCACACAGCCAGTGCCCAGGGTCTGCTCACCAGCTCCCTCACACTTCCTGGTCTGGCTGGGAGGGAGGGGCCCACACCCGGGGGCAGAGCTGGAAGGACAGAAGGGGAAAGCTGAGTAGAGCAGAAATGTCGTGGTGTGCAGCAGGGCAGTTTTGGGTAGACACGCTAGGTTGACAGGACCACACACTAGGAGAAACAGGAGCTCTGGTGCACTACAGGTGGGAATGTAAAGTGGGTCAGCCATCACTGAAACAGAATGGAGGGGCATCTGGGTGTCTCAGCTGGCTAAGCATCCAACTTTGGGTTTTGGCTCAGGTCATGATCTCAGGGTCACGAGATGGAGCCCTACCTGGGGCTCCAGGCTCATCAGGGAGTCTGTTTCTCTCCCTCCCTCTCCGCTGCCCCCACCCACCCATAGTCTCTCTGTCTTTCTAAAACAAATAAATAAATCTAAAAAAAAAAAAAGAAAGAAAGAAAGAGAAAACAGGATGGCGTTTCCTCAACAACTTAAAAATGATCACCCTATGATCCAGCCATCCTACCTCTGGGTGTACATCTAAAGGAAATAAAATCACTATCTTCAAGAGCTATCTGCACCCCCACATTCACAGCAACATTCTTCACAAGAGCCAAGAACAAAAACCACCTAAGTGTCCATGGGTGGATGAATGGATAAAGAAAATGCAGCATATATATGTCATATGATATATAATGAATATTATTCAGCTATAAACATTTTTTAAAAGGAAATCCTGCCATTTGCAATAATATGGACAGACCTCGAGGACATTGTGCTAAGTGAAATAAGTCAGACAAATACTGTATGATCTCATTCGTGTGCAGAATCTAAAAACAAACAAACAAAAAAACCCTGAACTCATCAAAACAGAGCAGAATTGTGGCCGCCAGGGGTCGGGGGTACAGGAATAAGGAGATGTTGGTCAAAGTGTACAGACTTCTACTTAGAAGATGAGTGAGTTCTGGGGACCTAATGTACCACCTGGTGACTATAGTTAATTATATGCCTGAAAGCTGAGAGGAGAATAGATCTTAAATATTCTCACTGCACAGGCAAAAAACAAACAAACAACCATGTAATTGTGTGAGGTGAGAGATGTGCTAACTAACCCTATTGTGGTAATCATTTTGAAATATATCTGGTGGATCAAATCATCACACTGTACACCTTAAGCTTACATGGTGTTGTATGTCAATCACATGTCAATACCACTGGGGGGAGGGGGGAAGAGAAGGGGCAGAAGTTGAGGCCTATGGGGCATCCACGTGGAGAAATACAGTTGCCAACTGGTGTATGAGCCATTTTCAGGGGAAGGGGTCATTTTGGGGAGTCAGTGTGTAGGTGGTATTTCTACGGGACTGGATGGTCTCCCTTTGGGGAAAACATAGATGGAGAGGAGGAAAGGATAAAGAAGAGCCCTGGGGGGACGCCTGGGTGGCTCAGTTGGTTAAGCAGCTGCCTTTGGCTCAGGTCATGATCCCAGCGTCCTGGGATCGAGTCCCACATCGGGCTCCTTGCTTGGCGGGGAGCCTGCTTCTCCCTCTGCCTCTGTCTGCCATTCTGTCCGCCTGTGCTCGCTCTCTCTCCCTCTCTGACAGATAAATAAAAAAATCTTAAAAAAAAAAAAAAAAAAGAAGAAGAGCCCTGGGCTCTCCGTTATTGAGAGGACAGGAAGGTGGGAAGGATCCAGCTGAGGAGACTAAGAAGGACCAGCCCAAGGGATAGGGGGAAGCCCAGGGTGTGTGCCCTGGACACATGGGTGATGGCAGGGGCAGGGTAGATTTTGCCATCTTGGGACACTCTTTTATCAGATGAGCACTAATTCTGAGAGGATTCTCTGAGTCTCTGACTCCAGCAGGTGAGACCAATGATTAGGGTCTTCAGCTTTAGATTCAGACACGTCCTGACTCTGCCCCTTTCACCAGCTGTGTGACTTCAGGAAAACCACTTTCCCTCTTCAGAGCTGTTTCCCGATCCGTGAGGTAATAATCCCTTTGCCTCACCTCACTGGCCCCCAGAATCTACCTGGTCCCCGTCACGTCGGAACAGAGGGTACATGGCATCTCTGACTCCAGCCCTGCTGACAGCCAGCTGCTCTCCCCCGGGACACTACCCACGTTACCGACAGCTCAACTCTGAGGCTTCTCTGCTTCTCTGTTCCAGGCCTGCCTTCCCTTAGGGAGTTTGGTTCTGCCCCTTGGTTGCAGGTTGTAGGCAGAACCTTTTACTGCAAGGAGCAGAACACGAATAGTTAAAGGAATGGTATAACGATTGTTGGCCCACATAACTGGGAAATCAAGTGGGTGGACCTGGCTTCAGGGATGGCAGGGGCGGGGGCAGAGGCTCAAACCATCTTCCCAGGGCTCTGTCTTCTTCCTTCTTTCTCTCAGCTCTGCATCTCTCTGTCAACACCCTTCACAGACTAGCTTTCTCCTCACTGTGGGGAAGATGGCCACCAGCAACTCCAGATCCTTACAGCTTTCAATCCCAGAGAAAGAAGGTCTATCTCTCTCCCAGGGTCCATATGTCCAATCAGAAGATTGTGTTAATAAAAGAGAGGAGGAGGGTCTGGATAAACACCTCAGAAGTCCTCTAGATGACCTGATGCCCCCTTTACCTTATAGGCCCCTGGGAGAAACAAGGTTCTGTCTCCCTGGTGTGACCATAGCCCCATGCAGAACGTGAGAGTGGGGTCCGTGAAGTCAGCAAGAGCAGAGTGGGGCTTGATCAAAAGGCTAAGAAGACACACAGAGTGGAAAACTCCAGGAAGCATAAGAGATGGGAAGACTGCGAGGACTGAACCCCTTATCACAGTCTCCACTGTCCCCACTCCCCAAGGCCCTGTTAGAGCGGATGCCCCAGGTGCTCTCCAAGGCTCTGGGCTGCCTCCTGCAACTGGGGGCAGAGTGAATAAACAACCGGAAGGCAGATGCCTTAGAATACCCCAACTTCCTTCATCAAGGAAGCGGATCGCAAGAGGAACCAATCAGCAGGACCTCCACTCAGCTGGACCAATCAGCAGGGATCCCCAGTCAGCAGGACCAATTAGATGAATTCATCTGTTCGGCCAATCACGTTGAAGGCTGCTATGGTCTCCTATTAAGAAGCAGGTGGGCTGGACTTGGTGGTGCCTCCATGTTCTCAAAGAAAGACCTAGGACTTCCGGGGACCTCCCCACCTCTCTCCATAGTGGGCACGTCCTACCCTCCCCAGGAAGGAGGAAAAGGTCTCCCACTGGGTGGCAGCCTTTAGAGGCATGGAGGGAGGGGTACTCTTGCCTGACATTCAGTGGCGTGTGGATACCCTGGCAACTCCACGCTCCTGAAGATGTCAAAATGTTATGATTTTCATGGGAGAAGTGATGAGTGGAACCAGGTGGAAGTAGATATAAGCCTGACTGGAGAGATGGGCTGCTAAATTTGTTGCCATGGTGACTGCATCCCTGCTGCCTTCCCCACTCACCAAGGGCGACACCACCCATTGGAGAAGAAGGTGCCTGTCACATCCTCCTGGGGGGCCCACTCCCCAGTGTCAGTCTCATTTAGGACTGAGGACCTCCAACTTTGTTCATCCATTCCCTCACTCAGCCCATATATTTACCCAGAATCTGTTCTGCTTTGAACACCAGGGACTGTTCCCTGTCCTCAGAGAGCTTATAGTCGAGGGAAGGACGGAGACATAAAGAAACAATTGAATATAAAGTCAGGATGCTTACTGTGAAGCGAAAGAATGAGAAAACATGAGGGAGGAGAAAAAAGAGGACACGATTTGGGTGTCCAGAGAGGTTCTCCTGAGGAGCCATTTGAACTAAGACCAGAAGTATCAGGAGCCAGGCGGGCAAAAAGGAAGGATAAGAGCTTTCCCAGTGCAGAGGAAACTGAGGCAAGAAGGAGACTGGAGCATCCCAGGAGCAGAAGCTACTAGCGTGGCTGGAGGGAAGCTGGAAACGGACAGGGACCCAGTCAAGAGGGACCTCGTGGCCATGCCAAGGTCTAGTGGCTTATCCCAGGGCAGTAGGGACCATGGGAGAGATTTAAGTGGGTGTGATGCCACTGGCAAGTTTTTAAAGCTCTTTTGTCTCCACTGTGGGGAGCGCACTGGGGAAGGGGCAGGAAGGGAGAAGAATGTTCTAGAAAGGAGGAGCAGCTCAAAGGTGGGTCAGACCTGAAGGAGGAGACTTGTTTTAGGAACTGCCAGAAACTGCTGGCAGGCAGCATGGAGGGATGGAGAGATGCTAGAGATGAGCGTGGGGATTTAGGGCATTATGGCCCCAGCTCTATTGTTCCCAGCTGTGTGGCCTTGGGTGAGCTCCTGAACCTCTCTGAACCTCAGAGCCCCAGAGAAGGGAAGTGACTGTCCCAAGTGTGACAGGTGGTGGTGGCAGACAGCACCTGGGAGACTGAGAGCTAAGGATGGTATGTATTAGGGTTGGCACTCTGGAGCCCCATGGACATGGGTTCAAATCCCATCTCCCACTCACCAGCTGGGTGCCTTGGTCAGGCTGCCTAACCTTGCTGGGCCTCCCGTCACCTCATCTGTAATACAAGGTTGTCCTCACGTGGCCTCCCTCCTGGGATCGCTGTGAGAGATGCAGCAGGTGGTGGTTTCTGGCACCTTCATTTCATGCTTGGTAAATGGTGATTGTGGCACTGGAATCTGGGGACTTTCCCAGTCAGTCAGTGGGTTCAGAATGACTGAGGCCATCCCAGTGCAGAACCTAGGACTCCGGCCAAAAAGAAAAGCATTAGGGCAAGATGGTGAGGCACTCCCTGGGGAGAATCACCACCCCTCTGCCCTTTCTCTGCCCAACTCACAAAGCAACACCACAGTGACCTCAAACAAGCTATGCATATCCCCGCCTCAGGCCCTTTGCACTTGCTGTTCCCTCTGCTCCTGCTTCTCTCTGCTTTAACTAGGTTCTTCCCTTCATTTCATTCAGATCTTAGCTTAGACATCCTCCCAGTATTACCCACCCCAGCCTATCACTCTCTGACCCCTTGAATTTGACCCCCCCAAATGATGTGTTGAAACCCTAACCCCCAGTACCTCGGAATTTGACTAAATTTGGAGATAGGGTTTCCAAGAGCTAAGAAAATTAAAACAAGGCTGTTAAGTGGCCCTAACTCAATTTGACCAGAGTCCTTTTAAGAAGAGGAAATTAGGACACAGAGAGACACCAAGGTTTGTACATACAGAGAAAAGCCCTTTGAGGACACAGCAAGAGGGTGGTCCTCCGCAAGGCAAGGAGAGAGGCTTCAAAGAAACCAAATCTGCCAGCACTTCGATCTTGGATTTCTAGCCTCCAGAATGGTGAGAAAAATTTCTGTTGCTTAAGTCCCCACGGTGGTGGTATTGCCTTATGGCAGCCTAAGCAAACTAATACGCCCACTGATCCTGCTTTATTTTTCTCTCTAGCACTTATCAGCCCGGACATGATTTACCTATGTATTGGTTTATTGTCTGTCTCCTCCCCACCCCATACACTACACAGGAGCTCACAAAGCCAAGACTTAGCCTGTACTGTCCCCTCTCCCATCCCCAGACCACAAGACAGCACCTGGTGCACAGCAGATCCTCATCAAATAAAAAAAAATTGGAGCCAGATATCCCTGAGCACCAAGGGTCTCATCTGCAAAACGGAACTAATAATCATGCCAGACTCAGAAGGGGTGTGAGGCTATGATGGATAAGTGTAGGCAAATTGCCTAGCACCGGGGCACCTGGGTGGCTCAGTGGGTTAAGCCTCTGCCTTCGACTCAGGTCATGATCTCAGGATCCTGGGATCGAGTCCCGCATCGGGCTCTCTGCTCAGCAGGGAGCCTGCTTCCCCCTCTCCCTCTGCTGCTCCCCCCACTTGTGCTCTCTCTCCTTCTCTCACTCTCTGTCAAATAAATAAATTCTTAAAAAAAAAATTGCCTAGCACCATGCCTAGCACATAATGTACACTCCAGAAATAAGACCTGTAATTGTTGCTGTTGCTAGCTATCTTAACAGAAGTAAGGTCAGGCGCCTGGGTGGCTCAGTGGGTTGGGCCGCTGCCTTCGGCTCAGGTCATGATCCCAGGTCCTGGGTTCGAGCCCCACATCGGGCTTTCTGCTCAGCGGGGAGCCTGCTTCCTCCTCTCTCTCTGCCTGCCTCTCTGCCTACTTGTGATTTCTCTCTGTCAAATGAATAAATAAAATCTTAAAAAAAAAAAAAAAAACAGAAGTAAGGTCAATCATTCATTCATTCATTCATTCCCTCCACAAACACACACTGATAACTCTTCAGCTGCCAGGTGCTGAGGAGACAGGAAATCAGACTTGGCTTTTGACCTAGAGATGTTCAAGGTTTAGTGGGGAGACAGACCAGGGTTCAGTATATAAGGGTCATGGGTTTCACAGAAAAAGGGATGTTGCCTTGTGTGTATCTGGCTAATACCCACCCATGCTCTGTGTGGCTGGTGCGGAGCTAAGGAGTTTGGATCATGACTTAAGGTACCTGTAACGCCTGGGAAGGGTTTCTCGTGTGAAGGGGGTGTGGGGGGACCCGACCAGTTTTGTGCTACTGAGGACTGCTCTGGGGCAGAGTGATGAGTGGGCTGGAAGGGTCTGGCTTAAGAATAGAGATGCTGTTGGTGCATAAGGCTGGGGCACTGCGGGGCTCGGCCAGAGACCAGGGCAGGACCCAGTGGTCAGGACAGGCCCTAAGTCAGCTTAAGAAGCAGCCAGGTCTGTGGGCTTGACATAGAAAGGTTTGAGCTTCGCAGTGGGTTTCCCCTGCCAGGCAGAGCAGGGCTGATGGGTAGGGCTTGGTGACTGTGGGGTCAGAGAGGTGAGGAGGGTCAATCAAGGCATCGTTTTCACAATTCACAAAGATGTCAGGAAGGAACTTTCTGTAACCAGAACCAGGACAGAAAACCTGACAGGACTAGAGAAGTTTCCTCCTACCTGAAAGCCAAAGAGAAACACATTTGTTTCCATGACACACTTATGTTTTCAGAAGACCACGTGATTGTTTTTGTATTAGAAATCTGTGAATGGAAAATTCCACCTGCCTTTCCTCCTCCAGGCGCTAAACAATAGAGGAAGTTTCTGTCCGCAGCTTACTGGTGCCTGAAATTCTACCATTGGAGCTTCATTCCTATGGCTTGAGGCTTTGTCCTTTATTAAAATGCAAACTGCACGGAAGTTATGTCTTCAACACAGACTTATTTTCATAAATTCAACAAATATTTATTGACTTCTTGGTCTAAACCAGCAGTACCTAGAGGCTGGAAATAAAGAGATTAATTAAGACTTGTCCAGTTTTTTACCTTTGTTAAAAAATGATTATAAAGAAGACAACTTAGGTGATACAAACTTTATTTAACGCTTCATAAAGCAGGCAGTCTCTGTTCCCAAGGGCCAAAGAACTGCAAAATAGGGCAGAAGGCAGGAAGCTTTTATAGGATCAAGAATAAGGAATAAGAAAAAGAAAAAAATAGGAAACGAATAAGGAAAAAGAAAATGAATGCAGAGCCCAGAGATGGTGGCATTTGAGGCTTGGCTGACTGAACATACTGCATTTCCGGTCAAGGAAACACAAGGCACATGACATTTTTCTGAGTTTCTGTTTGCTGATCTGGCACCCTGGTCTGGAACAGCTCCATCTTGGACTTGGAAATTTATTTCCATGCCTTCAAGGAACTTGCGGACTCTGTGTATGGGGGCTGGGGTGGAGGATAATGGGAACACTGACCTAATGGGGCAGTGAATGATGGTGGTGGGAGCCGGGGGCTGTGGGAGCCCCCAGCAGAGGTGACCCATTTCATAGTTGCATAAAGTGGAGCTTGAGCTGCAATCTGCTGATTGAAGGGTGGGTGGAAGGTGGTTGAGAATCCCAGCGGGAGGGCCCAGCCAGGGCAAATGAGTGGGGTCATGGGCCAGGATGATGGGGTACAGGGACTACATGCCACTCATCTGGCTTGGATATAAAGTGGGACACGACAGGTGGGATCAGAGGGGTAGGGAGGGCTTTTCGTTGATTGGATGCTACACCTCATCTCAGGCGGTGGCCTCTGTCCCAGCGCTATGCTACGGCCCCAGCTTCCTCCTCACCTCCTCCCACCAAGCCCACCAGACTCTCCTTTGCAGAACTGCCCTGTGCCCCGCTCAGTCACGTGGTCTGAATGACCCACCCCCAGCTCCAGAGGTAGGCCTGATTGGTTTAAATAGTCTGCCTGCTCTGGGAAAGGGATCTGCCCCTCTCCTTCAAGAGCACTCCCGGATACACCTGCTCTCTTCTTCTGGCTCCACAGAGGGAGGTGTTGGGGGCCAGGGGTGAAGGTGACCTGGGGAGGAAGGCAGAGAGGATAGAAATGTCAGAGAAATGGGTTCTGGGTAGACCCACCCCTGCTGTCCTCAGCTGAGCCAGCAAATTCCCATTTGTTCAGCCCATTTGTTGTTACTTTCGAGCGAGAAATTCCTCACTGGTGCAAGGCATGTCTGGGGGACCGTCCTGCATGGAACTGGAAAAGGAGGGCCTGCAGGTGCCTGGACCTGGATGGGGCAGGATTGGCCAAATCCCTTTCCTCTGGATCCCACCTCCACGTACAGTTCTTACCACAAGAAAAGATCTTTCCACAGGAAACGTCTCCTGACCTCTAACACTGGCGTGACACCTGGATGCAAGTCCTGGGTGGAGATCCCGGCATTAGGAGTCCTGGGTTCTATCCTAACCCAGCCCCCAGCTGACTGAAGGGTCCAATGGAACCACACACCCTCTATGGGCCTCCACTGGTGTCCATCCACCAGCCCCCAGACTGAGCTCCCCAAGGCAGGGATGATGACCAAGCTAGCCCCAAGGCCCAAGCCCCAGGACAGGCCTGGCACAGAATGGATGTCAGTAAGGCTGCTGACTAATCAGTGCAGGAACTGTACCTTCCTGCACTAACCTCCGATGGTCAGGACCATGCGTGATGCTGACAGGGACCAGCTGCTGTTCCTCTGTCCACCCCGAGAGAGCTTCCTGAAGACCCCAGGCCCAAGTTAGAACAGCAGGAAGAGATTTAGCACTTGGGGTGCAAAGTGGAGGTCTCAGCTCACACAGACAGACTCTCTAGAGCTGTTAAAGGCTCACTGAATCACAGTTATACTGGAGGGTAAGAAAAAAAATTCCCCCCAAAGCTCATCTCTTTACTTTCCAACTGCAGCTGATCTGGACAGTGGTGCTTTCCTCAATCTGCTCATCACAAGCAATGATGAAGAGCCCATGCCTAGGAGATAAGACTCAAAGAGTAAAATAAATCAATGAGGGCCAGCCCAGGTTTATTCCTTAAAAACAGCAAAGCCACTGTCCTACCATGCTGGCTGGCATGGGCTGCATCTCAGAGTGCAGGACACATGTCTGCATTTGTAGGCAGGATCAGGGAAGGCAGTGGCAGAGGGACTCATCTTCTCTCATGGAGGTAAGATACAACCTGAAGGCTCTGAAGGGTGAATCAAAGGTTTAAGAAGATCTTATGTATGTGTGGGATGTGTGTATGTGGTGTGTAGTTCTTGTGTGAGATGTAAAAGTGGGTCAGCAGTGAAAATAGAGAAGGAAGAGGAGGAAATGGTGGATGATTATATGAATTCCAAGCTAAAGATGTAAATTTCACCCTGTGGGCAGTATGCCCCACCACACACACACACACACACACACACACCAAAGTAATCTGGCAGTGTGCCCAGCAGTACAAGAAGCCATATGATAGACATAGAGTATCCTTCCTCTGTGCCAATTTTACTCCAAAACCATGGAAAATGTCCATTATTTTGTATTTTATCCTGAAACACTCATGGATATGTGACAGAAGGCAAAATATGCATGGATTTGAAATATTAAATTGGAGAATTCAAAGAACCTGTAAACTTGTGGCCAGGGTCTAGATGAAGCACTGTCTGGATGCAGGTCTTAAGGTAGCCTGGGTATCCCCATGTCCCGACGCCATTAGCAGGAAGTTCCCTGTTTCTCCTTTTTTTTTTTTAATTTTTTAAATTCAATTTAGTTAACATATACTATATTATTAGTTTCAGTGGTAGAACTTAGTGATTTATCAGTTGCATATAATACCCAGTGTTCATTACAGCAAGTGCCCTCCTTAATGCCCATCACTCAATTACCCCATCCCCCCACTGACCTCCCTGCCAGCAACCCTCGGTTTGTTTCCTAGAGTTAAGAGTCTCTTATGGTTTGCCTCCTTCTCAATTTTAATCTTATTTTATTTTTCCTTCCCTTCCTAAACTTGTCAAAATCAAACTTTGTTGTCCCTCCATGAGTGGAAGCACTCTGTCCGTGGTGCTGAAACCAGATAAAAACCATCTCAACAGGGAGGAGGAGTCAAGATGGCAGAGAAGTAGCAGGCTGAGACTACTTCAGGTAGCGGGAGATCAGCTAAATAGCTTATCTAAAGATTGCAAACACCTACAAATCCAACGGGAGATTGAAGAGAAGAAGAACAGCAACTCTAGAAACAGAAAATCAACCATTTTCTGAAAGGTAGGACTGGCGGAGAAGTGAATCCAAAGTGACTGGAAGATAGACCGCGGGGGGAGGGGCCGGCTCCCTGCGAGCGGCGGAGCAACGGAGCACAAAATCAGGACTTTTAAAAGTCTGTTCCGCTGAGGGACATCGCTCCAGAGGCTTAACTGGGGTGAACCCCAGGGCGGGGTCAGCGCGGCCTCAGATCCCACAGGGTCACAGAAGGATCGGGGGTGTCTGAGTGTCACAGAGCTTACCGGTATTAGAACAGGGAAGCTGGCTACAGAGACAGAGCCGAGGAGTAAGCTCTAAACTCGGGGTTACCTTGAACCGGTCGCAGGCTTGGTCAGCTCGGAGCACAGCCGGAGGCCAGGGTGACGGGAGTAATTGGGCGCTGTTCTCTGAGGTCGCACTAAGGAGTGGGGCCCCGGGCTCTCGGCTCCTCCGGGCCGGAGACTTGGAGGCCGCCATCTTCATTCCCGTCTTCCAGAACTCTACGGAAAGCGCTCAGGGAACAAAAGCTCCCGAAAGCAAACCCAGCAAACCCGAGCGGATTACTCAGCCCGGCCCCGGGTAAGGGCAGTGCAACTCCGCCTGGGGCAAAGACGCTTGAGAATCACTACAACAGGCCCCTCCCCAGAAGATCAACGAGAAACCCAGCCAGGACCAAGTTCACCTACCAAGGAGTGCAGTTTCAATACCAAGGAGAGCGGCGGAATTCCAGAGGAGAAGAAAGCAAAGCATGGAACTCATGGCTTTCTCCCCATGATTCTTTAGCCTTGCAGTTAATTTAATTTTTTTTTTCTTTTTCAATTTTTTTTCTCTTCTTCTGCTAAAGTTTTTTAACTTTTACTGTTTTCTTTTTTAACGTTTTTTAAATAGTTTATCTAATATATATATTTTTTTTCCTTTTTATTTTTTTTATCGGCTTTCTTTTTTTAATAGTTTCTTTTTTTTTTTCTTTCTGAACCCCTTTTTATCCCCTTTCTCCCCCCTCACGATTTGGGATCTCTTCTGATTTGGCTAAAGCATATTTTCCTGGGGTTGTTGCCACCCTTTTAGTATTTTACTTGCTCCTTCATATACTCTTATCTGGACAAAATGACAAGGCGGAAAAATTCACAACAAAAAAAAGAACAAGAAGCAGTACCAAAGGCTAGGGACCTAATCAATACAGACATTGGTAATATGTCAGATATAGAGTTCAGAATGATGATTCTCAAGGTTCTAGCCGGGCTTGAAAAAGGCATGGAAGATATTAAAGCAACCCTCTCGGGAGATATAAAAGCCCTTTCTGGAGAAATAAAAGAACTAAAATCTAACCAAGTTGAAATCAAAAAAGCTATTAATGAGGTGCAATCAAAAATGGAGGCTCTCACTGCTAGGATAAATGAGGCAGAAGAAAGAATTAGCGATATAGAAGACCAAATGACAGAGAATAAAGAAGCTGAGCAAAAGAGGGACAAACAGCTACTGGACCACGAGGGGAGAATTCGAGAGATAAGTGACACCATAAGACGAAACAACATTAGAATAATTGGGATTCCAGAAGAAGAGGAAACAGAGAGGGGAGCAGAAGGTATATTGGAGAGAATTATCGGAGAGAATTTCCCCAATATGGCAAAGGGAACAAGCATCAAAATCCAGGAGGTTCAGAGAACCCCCCTCAAAATCAATAAGAATAGGTCTACACCCCGTCACCTAATAGTAAAATTGACAAGTCTTAGTGACAAAGAAAAGATCCTGAAAGCAGCCCGGGAAAAGAAGTCTGTAACGTACAATGGTAAAACTATTAGATTGGCAGCAGACTTATCCACAGAGACCTGGCAGGCCAGAAAGAGCTGGCATGATATATTCAGAGTACTAAATGAGAAAAACATGCAGCCAAGAATACTATATCCAGCTAGGCTATCATTGAAAATAGAAGGAGAGATTAAAAGCTTCCAGGACAAACAAAAACTGAAAGAATTTGCAAATACCAAACCAGCTCTACAGGAAATATTGAAAGGGGTCCTCTAAGCAAAGAGAGACCCTAAAAGAAGTAGATCAGAAAGAAACAGAGACAATATACAATAACAGTCACCTTATAGGCAATACAATGGCACTAAAGTCATATCTCTCAATACTTACCCTGAATGTTAATGGGCTAAATGCCCCAATCAAAAGACACAGGGTATCCGAATGGATAAAAAAACAAAACCCATCTATATGTTGCCTACAAGAAACTCATCTTAAACCCGAAGACACCTCCAGGTTTAAAGTGAGGGGGTGGAAAAGAATTTACCATGCTAATGGACATCAGAAGAAAGCAGGAGTGGCAATCCTTATATCAGATCAATTAGATTTTAAGCCAAAGACTATAATAAGAGATGAGGAAGGACACTATATCATACTCAAAGAACTGTCCAACAAGAAGATCTAACAATTTTAAATATCTATGCCCCTAACGTGGAAGCAGCCAACTATATAAACCAATTAATAACAAAATCAAAGAAACACATCGACAAGAATACAATAATAGTAGGGGATTTTAACACTCCCCTCACTGAAATGGACAGATCATCCAAGCAAAAGATCAACAAGGAAATAAAGGCCTTAAATGACACACTGGACCAGATGGACATCACAGATATATTCAGAACTTTTCATCCCAAAGCAACAGAATACACATTCTTCTCTAGTGCACATGGAACATTCTCCAGAATAGATCACATTCTTGGTCCTAAATCAAGTCTCAACCGGTATCAAAAGATTGGGATCATTCCCTGCATATTTTCAGACCACAATGCTCTAAAGCTAGAACTCAATAACAAGAGGAAATTTGGAAAGAACCCAAATACATGGAGACTAAACAGCATCCTTCTAAAGAATGAATGGGTCAACCAGGAAATTAAAGAAGAATTGAAAAAATTTATGGAAACAAATGATAATGAAAACACAACGGTTCAGAATCTGTGGGACACAACAAAGGCAGTCCTGAGAGGAAAATATATAGCGGTACAAGCCTTTCTCAAGAAACAAGAAAGGTCTCAGGTACACAACCTAACCCTACACCTAAAGGAGCTGGAGAAAGAACAAGAAAGAAACCCTAAACCCAGCAGGAGACGAGAAATCATAAAGATCAGAGCAGAAATCAATGAAATAGAAACCAAAAAAACAATAGAACAAATCAACGAAACTAGGAGCTGGTTCTTTGAAAGCATTAATAAGATTGATAAACCCCTGGCCAGACTTATCAAAAAGAAAAGAGAAAGGACCCAAATAAATAAAATCATGAATGAAAGAGGAGAGATCACAACGAACACCAAAGAAATACAGACAATTATAAGAACATACTATGAGCAACTCTACGCCAGCAAATTTGATAATCTGGAAGAAATGGATGCATTCCTAGAGACATATAAACTACCACAACTGAACCAGGAAGAAATGGAAAGCCTGAACAGACCCATAACCAGTAAGGAGATTGAAACAATCATCAAAAATCTCCAAACAAACAAAAGCCCAGGGCCAGATGGCTTCCCGGGGGAATTCTACCAAACATTTAAAGAAGAACTAATTCCTATTCTCCTGAAACTGTTCCAAAAAATAGAAATAGAAGGAAAACTTCCAAACTCATTTTATGAGGCCAGCATCACCTTGATCCCAAAACCAGACAAGGATCCCATCAAAAAAGAGAACTACAGACCAAAATCCTTGATGAACACAGATGCAAAAATTCTCGCCAAAATACTAGCCAATAGGATTCAACAGTACATTAAAAGGATTATTCACCACGACCAAGTGGGATTTATTCCAGGGCTGCAAGGTTGGTTCAAAATACGCAAATCAATCAATGTGATACAGCACATTAATAAAAGAAAGAACAAGAATCATATGATACTCTCCATAGATGCTGAAAAAGCATTTGACAAAGTACAGCATCCCTTCCTGATCAAAACTCTTCAAAGTGTAGGGATAGACGGCACATACCTCAATATCATCAAAGCCATCTATGAAAAACCCACCGCAAATATCATTCTCAATGGAGAAAAACTGAAAGCTTTTCCGCTAAGGTCAGGAACACGGCAGGGATGTCCATTATCACCACTGCTATTCAACATAGTACTAGAAGTCCTAGCCTCAGCAATCAGACAACAAAAGGAAATTAAAGGCATCCAAATCGGCAAAGAAGAAGTCAAACTATCACTCTTCGCAGATGATATGATACTATATGTGGAAAACCCAAAAGACTCCACTCCAAAACTGCTAGAACTTGTACAGGAATTCAGTAAAGTGTCAGGATATAAAATCAATGCACAGAAATCAGTTGCATTTCTCTACACCAACAACAAGACAGAAGAAACAGAAATTAAGGAGTCCATCCCATTTACAATTGCACCCAAAACTATAAGATACCTAGAAATAAACCTAACCAAAGAGACTAAGAATCTATACTCAGAAAACTATAAAGTACTCATGAAAGAAATGGAGGAAGACACAAAGAAATGGAAACATGTTCCATGCTCCTGGATTGGAAGAATAAATATTGTGAAAATGTCTATGCTACCTAAAGCAATCTACACATTTAATGCAATTCCTATCAAAGTACCATCCATTTTTTTCAAAGAAATGGAACAAATAATCCTAAAATTTATATGGAACCAGAAAAGACCTCGAATAGCCAAAGGAATATTGAAAAAGAAAGCCAAAGTTGGTGGCATCACAATTCCGGACTTCAAGCTCTATTACAAAGCTGTCATCATCAAGACAGCATGGTACTGGCACAAAAACAGACACATAGATCAATGGAACAGAATAGAGAGCCCAGAAATGGACCCTCAACTCTATGGTCAACTCATCTTCGACAAAGCAGGAAAGAATGTCCAATGGAAAAAAGACAGCCTCTTCAATAAATGGTGTTGGGAAAATTGGACAGCCACATGCAGAAAAATGAAATTGGATCATTTCCTTACACCACACACGAAAATAGACTCAAAATGGATGAAGGATCTCAATGTGAGAAAGGAATCCATCAAAATCCTCGAGGAGAACACAGGCAGCAACCTCTTCGACCTCAGCCACAACAACATCTTCCTAGGAACATCACCAAAGGCAGGGGAAGCAAGGGCAAAAATGAACTATTGGGATTTTTATCAAGATCAAAAGCTTTTGCACAGCAAAGGAAACAGTTAACAAAACCAAAAGACAACTGACAGAATGGGAGAAGATATTTGCAAATGACATATCAGATAAAGGGCTAGTGTCCAAAATCTATAAAGAATTTAGCAAACTCAACACCCAAAGAACAAATAATCCAATCAAGAAATGGGCAGAGGACATGAACAGACATTTCTGCAAAGAAGACATCCAGATGGCCAACAGACACATGAAAAAGTGCTCCATATCACTCGGCATCAGGGAAATACAAATCAAAACCACAATGAGCTATCACCTCACACCAGTCAGAATGGCTAAAATTAACAAGTCAGGAAATGACAGATGCTGGCGAGGATGCGGAGAAAGGGGAACCCTCCTACACTGTTGGTGGGAATGCAAGCTGGTGCAAGCACTCTGGAAAACAGCATGGAGGTTCCTCAAAATGTTGAAAATAGAACTACCCTATGACCCAGCAATTGCACTGCTGGGTATTTACCCTAAAGATACAAACGTAGTGATCCGAAGGGGCATGTGCACCCGAATGTTTATAGCAACAATGTCTACAATAGCCAAACTATGGAAAGAACCTAGATGTCCATCAACAGACAAATGGATAAAGAAGATGTGGTATATATACACAATGGAATACTATGCAGCCATCAAAAGAAATGAAATCTTGCCATTTGCGACGACGTGGATGGAACTAGAGGGTATCATGCTTAGCGAAATAAGTCAATTGGAGAAAGACAACTATCATATGATCTCCCTGATATGAGGGAGAGGAGATGCAACATGGGGGGTTAAGGGGGTAGGAGAAGAATAAATGAAACAAGAGGGGATTGGGAGGGAGACAAACCATAAGTGACTCTTAATCTCACAAAACAAACTGAGGGTTGATGGGGGGAGGGGGGTGGGGTTATGGATTTTGGGGAGGGTATGTGCTATGGTGAGTGCTGTGAAGTGTGTAAACCTGGCAATTCGCAGACCTGTACCCCTGGGGATAAAAATATATGTTTATAAAAAATAAAATTTAAAAAAAAATTAAAAAAAAAAAAACATCTCAACAGGTGAGTTCAGACTTTAATGTTTCTATTCTGTCTCCATCTCTTGGAAGGTTATGAAAGAGGTAGGCTAAGAGAAGAATCTAAACACCCCCAAAGAGCCAGGACAAATATTCGTTATTATTTCCTCTTCAGTTCAGGAGACAGAACCTCAGGGCAAGATAGGGCTAGAGGGTATCGAGGGATGCTGGAGGAACAAGATTACAATTACTATGTATGACATTCACAGGTTCCAGAAAAAGCATTTTCTTGAGTTTGGAGACTTTCTCTGCTTCTTAAATACCATTCAGGGTTCTTGGAGAAGGAAAACAGCCTCAAAAGCCTCCTTTCATGGGCGCTTGGCTGGCTCAATCAGTTAAGCGTCTGCTTTCAGCTCAGGTCATGATCCCAGGGTCCTGAGATCAAGTCCCACATCAGCCTCCCTCCTCAGTGGGGAGCCTGCTTCTTCCTCTATCCCTCCCCCCACTTGTGTGTGCTCTTTCTCACTCTCTCGTTCTCAAAAGTGTAATGTGTATGTGTATGTGTGTGTGTGTGTGTGTGTGCGTGGCTATGCATGCAGTAGATTCTGTGGATGATAATACGTCTCTCATATTTAAAAAATTAACATCTCACGATTCAATTACTCAAGAGGGAAAATCTGGGACAAATATTTAGCTGACATTTTATCCCAGTTCAAAAATGTGTGCATCCTAAGTTGTTTCATCTCTGCCCACAGCTCTGTGGCCATAGCCACTTGGGCAAATATGCTAAAAAGAAAAAGCTCTGGCATCCATGTGGAGAGGCTGCGCCCCTACTGAGGCTCGCTGCGGGGGGTAAGCCTGCAAGGATCTCATAATCCCAGAGAGCTGGAAAGCCAATAGCTTGGCACATCCATCCATCTGGCCCTGCAGACATGGTCCGTGGTTATACTTCCTGTCCAGCCCCTTAGGGCTACAGGGAAAGTATCCTCATCCCGGGCACAAAACTCTTCAGTTTATGGCTGCTCTGTCTCCTAATTCTGCTGGGCCAGAAAGGTCTGGTTAGGTCCATTCCAAAGACTTTGTGTTGGCCAACTTTGATGACTGGTCAGAGCCCCAGCTTTAGACTCGCCCACTGAGGGATTTGGGAGATGTTATTTCACCTGCTGTGCCCCATTTGATATCAGTTGACAACCTCAGTGTGTGCCCCAGTGTGGCTGCACACAGTCAGTGCCCCATCACTCCCTCTCCCATCTCTCTAATGTCACACCCATTGCTTATACACATTACAGTCATTTGATCATGGTTCTCCATTGACATTTCTTTGCAATTGATCTAATGATATGAAGTGTGCCTTATTTTTTTTTTTTAAGTAGGTCCCACACCCAGCATGGAGCTCAAAGTGAGGGGTTTCTGGGTGGCTCAGTTGATTAAGCAACTGCCTTTGGCTCAGGTCATGATCCCAGAATACCGGGATTGAGTCCTGCATCAGGGTCCCAGCTCCATGGGGAGTCTGCCTCTCCCTCTGACCTTGTCCCCTCTCGTGCTCTCTCTCACTGTCCTTCTCTCAAATAAATAAGTAAAATCTTTAAAAAAAAAAAAAGACTTTTTTTAAAAAGTGAGACTTAAACACATGACCCTGAGATCAAGACCTATACTGAAATCAAGAGTAGAATGCTTAACCAAATGAGCCACCGAGGCACCCCTGAAGTATGCCTTATTATTATAATCAGTTTAGCCACCATTAGCACATAAATTGTCCTCACTAACATAATTGCTATTAGCCAGATGAAGATAATTTCTACTACCATCAACTTAAAAGTTTGTTGACTCTGTTCCTTTGTGTGATCTAAGTTTTCATGCCTTTCCAGGCTTCTCTCAACTTGGACAAACCCACCTTTTCTTCTGCATGAACAAGCTCACTTATCTTCCTGCAACCTGTCAGTGGGAGGGATTCTCCAGCCCCTTCCTGAAGAACACACTCACTTACAGATTTACAGTAACTTGCCCTGCTTTGTTGCTACTCTAATTACTTTGTATTGAGAACTTACTCTGGGCCAAGCATGGTACTAAGCACTTGGACAAGATTATCCCTAAGTCAGAAACACTATTCTCATCCTTATTTTTAAGATGCAGAAATTGAAGTTTCAAAGAGTTGACCGATTGACCAAAAGTCCCCTTCCCACCCCCTGCACTGAGTGGTGGAGCCAGCCTTGGAGCTCAGGTCTTTCTAGAGCCCACACTTTCTGCTTGCATTTTGTGTCATGGAATGAAGATAGTCATCCTCTTCCAGATGTTTCTTCTCCTCTTCTTTTTCTTATTCTTTGTTTTCTTCCCCTCACTCTTCTTTTCTTCCTCTCCACCCCTTTGTAAATCCCCTCTTTCTCCCCTTCCTCTTACCCACAGCCTAGCTCTGCCAAAGTCCCTATGGACAGGCAGCCTGAGATCTGACGTTTCATATCACTTGCTGGGACTGAAAGGGAGATATGGTTTCAGAGACACTCTCCTTTATGGGGAAGAAGCTCAGGGTCTCTAGATTTAAACCTACCCCGAGACACTCCCCGCCCTGGCTCCAAAGTCACTTGGCTAGGAGATGGCACACTGGTTTTCCCTTCACTCAGATGTGCACATAGGGCAACCCTGGGCCTCCCCTCACTGCAGACATGTGAGTGATGACAACACTGTTTTCAGTTGACTTTGATACAGTTGTATCAAGGAGCATCTTCTGGGCTTCATGCTACCCTCAGGGCATCCTGAGAAGGAGAGCATTAGCCCCCTTGAGTGGAGAAACAGGCTAAGAGTGATTTTTGAAGCCAAAGGACTCTAGATCCTTCAGCTTCTCCTTGACAGATAAAGAAGCTGAAACCAAGAGAGCAGTGACCAGCGAATGTGGGGCAGGACCAGCCCCCGATGCCAGGGCCCCTTGTCCCCAGGCTTCTGCATGACCCGTGAGTCAGTCTGGGATGTTGGTTATTTTTTGTTTGGTTTTGCCTTTAGCTTCGGCACAGTTCCCAGCCTGCCTGCTCTTCCAAGAGTTTGGGGGGGGGGGGCGCGGGGAGCAGATCTGTCTGGATTCTGATCCAGCTCCGCCACGCCTCAGCCTGTGTGACCTTGGGCAGCCCCTCCTTGGCCCCCACAGGCCTTGGCCTTCTCGTCCCTGAAACCTCTCACAGAACCAGGGAGCCGAGTGTTCGTCGCTGGCGTTCTGGATGTGCTCTGAGCATCCTGTTCCCCCAGGGCTTTCAAAGCTGGCTGCAGTCGACAGGACTGCTTGGCTTGACAGCAACTGCTTCACTTCCCCGGCCGTGACTTTAATTCCTCCCGCCGGAAACTTGGCTCCGTGAACTTGGGCTGAATAAGTTGATTTGTAGAAATTACCATTTCCTGGGGCTGCTCACAGCGGAAGCAGCAGGTGGGTGCTCCATGTGCTTCTGAATGAGCCCTGGAGTCCAGCTGGGACAAATCTATCCCTCCAAAGCGACATCTGCTGGAAGGTGGCATTGAATTATGTCACATGACAACAGCATTTCACTGGGTTCTGGTAACCTTTATTTAACTGGAGGCGGGATCTCCCCTCAGGAGGCCCGCATCTCTGTCTGGGGACTTTTCCTGGCAGGAAGGGTCCCGGAAAGCCACTGTGTTAGAGAGGACAGAATGGCAGAGTGAGGGGCCTCGGAGCCACAGCAGGGGGCAGGGATTGGTCCCCTGATGGGAGAGAAGAGGCTGGCTGAGAGGGCCACACTGATGGGAAGACTGGTTTTGCCGGGCCTGTCACCCAGTGTAGATGCCCTGGAGAGTGCTTGCTGTTCATCCACTCACTTTCTCACACACTCACTCAACAAACACTTGTTGGCCAGGTATGGGCCTAGGAACGTGCCAGGTGTAGGAGATACAGAGGTGAATAAGACCTGGATTTTACCTTCAAGGGATTCAGTCTGACACAAAAGACAGACTCTGCCTCAAGAATTACACGGATAGGGTGCCTGGGTGGCTCAGTGGGTTAAGCCGCTGCCTTCAGCTCAGGTCATGATCTCAGGGTTCTGGGATCCAGTCCCTCATCGGGCTCTCTGCTCAGCAGGGAGCCTGCTTCCTCCTCTCCTCTCTCTGCCTACCTCTCTGTCTACTTGTGACCTCTCTCTGTCAAATAAATAAATACAATCTTGGGGGGGAAAAAAGAGTTACAATAAGAGACACTAGGGTGCAGGAGGAAAGAGCATGAATTCCCTCTGCGTAGGTGTGGGGCAGGTGGGACTCACAGGAAAGGTGTATGGGGCAGGTGGGGTAGGTGTGGGGCAGATGGGGCAGGTGTGGTGCTGGTGGAGCAGGTGTGGGGCAGGTAGAGCAGGTATGGGGCAGGTGGGAAAAATGTTGGACAGGTAGGACAGTCACATACCTGAGGGTGGGTGCCCAAAGGCAGACCCTGAGATGAGGGCTCTGATGCGTATAGTTTATCTAGGAGGTGACCCCAAGTGAGGGCATGGAGAGACTGAGCAGGGAAAAGAGAAAAGCCAATAGCACATGGATCAATGAGTGAGTCACAGCAATGGGCACCTGGGACTCAGTCCTGCTGGGGGTGCTCCAAGGACCATGTGGAAGATGATTCAGAACCATCCTCCTGGATGAGGGGAAATGACATTTATCCCAAGTCAGGGCATTAACTCCTCCTGTCTTCTGTACTTCTAGATGGGACCTACTACACACACCTGTCACACAGAAAAGCAAGTTCTCCAAGTGCTAGAGAAAGAAGAAAAGAAATGCAGGCATTTGAAGTGGGGAGCAGTCAGCATGCCCTGAGTCTTCTGTAGTTATAGGAAAACTCAGAAGGTTGAGGGCAGATGGGGTAGGACATTAAAGCGTTTGCTGTGGCATCTTAGAGATGTTGACATTTGAGCTGAGTTGAAGAGTGAGTAGGAGTTTTCTAGCTGGAGTGGGCATGGGGAGAGGCTAATCCATGTAGTTGGAGCAGTATATGAATGGGAGGGGAAGACAGGAAAGTGGCTCCATGGGCCCAAGGATTTTGAGAAAAGAATTTATTTTAGAATTAATTAGTGGGGAAGATTTGAGCAGCCTTTATGCAAGGAAACCTTAGATGGTAGAGTTGGAGGAGCTAACAAGGGGAAGAGAGACTGAGAGAAAGTAAGAGAGAGAGAGAGTACTCATTAGGGACAAACCCCTGACAGGCAGAAAAGAATGGATCCAGAGGACAGGAAGAAATTGGCCTTCTGCAGGAGAGAAGAATTCTGTTCCTGAGCTTGTTGACAATAAGTTTAACTGTGGGAGAAAAGGGAGTACTCAGGGAATTCAGCTACCCACTGAGAATGAAGGAGTTGATGGCTGGTGGCAGAGGGTTTGGGGAGGATGGAGGTGAGGGGAGAGGGAGCAGACTGCAGGAAGGTCAGAGGAAGGATGGATGATGGTGGAACCAGCTTATGTTGGCGCTTACTACTTGGCAGTGTTGCTAGGACTCACTGAGCGCAGTGTTCCCAGCGCCTTCCCAACAGTTCAGAGCAGGAGTTGGGAAAGCAGATGCTTGCATTGGGAAATGGCGGAGTTTGGCAGGGCAGGGATGGCAAGAGGAAAATGCCGTCCACCTGCAGACACGGTATTTCTGGGGGCAGGAAGCCTCACTGGCTTCCTTTCTCTTTTCCTACTCTTGCACCAGGAAGAAGAATGAGTGAAGGTAAGAGTTGAAAAGACCCCAGCTCAGAGTAAAAGACCTGGGCTGTCATCCAAGCTCTGCTGCTCATTTTCTGTGTAACCCTGGGCAAGTCACTTCCCCTGTCTAAACCTATTAATTTAGGACTGCTCAACCTCAGCACCGCTGATATCTGGAGCTAGATAATTCCCTATTGTGGGGAGCTGTCCTGTGCAGTATGGGATTTCCGGCAGCAGACCTGGCTTCTCCCAACTCAATGCCAGTAGCACACAGACACACTCATTATGACAACCAAATGACCCCTGAGAAGCAAAATTGTTCCAAGTCAAGAACCACTGTATTTATTGGAATAATAATAAGAAGAAGACCTATCCAGCCAACCCAGGAGGAGAAAGGGATCTCATGAGCAACACATAAAAGAATGACAACAATGGCAGAAGAGGGACCTTTGACAGCTGATTAGAGCAGCTTGGATATGAGTAGTTATTTATCACAGCTTCTCTTCCATTTTCCCATCTGTAAGATACATGGATCAGTGGCTGAGCTGGGTCTACAATCCACTCTGCTCCCAAGGTGCAGGCTCTTTCCACTCTACAAACCTTGTGAAATCCCAGCTTTTTGCCCAATCTCTTGAGAGGATGCCACATCCTTGTCCTTGCACAGTAACTGGATTGTTCCCAAGATGGATCTGAAAGAGCAGAGGTGAGGAGAAAAGTCAAGATGAGAAGAACAAAAGGAGCCCAAATCCTCCAAGGACAGCAATGGAGGCTACAAAGGAGACCAGGCATCAGGATGGAGAGTGCTAAGTCAGGGTCCCCTCAGGAAACAGAGAGCACACCAGTCAGCTGAATGTAGAAAATTTCATATAAAGAAGTGATAATTAACAAAAGGGGGTTAATTACTAAAGGGAGTAAAAGAGGACTCTAAAAAACATAGGAACAGCAAATATAGAGGAAACTTACTACCCCTAGCCATGCCTGAGGTTGTAGGTGAAGAGGTCTGTGGTCTGTAAGAGTGGCTGCTAGGTGAGGAGAGCATAGCCCGAGGGTACGGTGGAGCTGGTCCCTGATGGCTGCTGGGCAGAATGTCACTGGACATTTCCCACACCGAATAAAAGAAAACAGAAGGAGTTCCAACACCAGGGAGAAATGTGCCTTCCACTGCTATCATCTTGCAGTAATCCCTACAGTGCCCTCTATTGACAGATAATAACTGCACCAGCTGGTGAAGAAGAAATGTTTGTAGCGTCCTGCTCTAGTATCGATAGGCAGGGCAAAGAAGGGTATACTCGGAGCTGAGAGACAATAAAGTACTAGTCACCACAGTCCTTGCCTTTGGCTAATCAACTTCCACATACACCTTCTACACATTTTTGAACTTCCATTCACAACACAGCAACTCTGTTTCCACCTGACAAGACACAGTTGTCCTTTGTACAAATAAAGAAGCTCTTGCACTTGCCTCAAAATAAGAGACATAGTTCCAACATCACTGTATCCATCACTGGCTATGGGAAAGACTCCTCAAATTCCGTACAGCCAGGCTATCTTGTTTCTAAAGTTAACCTCCAATAATCTGTATATAAATAATAATGGAAAGGAGAGAAAAGAAAATGGTTAACATACAAATATAAATTTAAGAACATAACAGAGAAAATATGCAAGCCTACAATAGTCCTCACTTCTGTAACTGGTCACAAAGCATTGTTTCTATCTATGCTTCCTTCTTCCACTCCCCATTCCACATATCCCCCACTCTCAACCAGAGCTTCAGCTAGTTGGGTTTTTGTTTTGTTTTTTTTTTTTTTTTTTAACCAGGAAGAGTGAGCCAAACCTTTACTCCTGAATCACATGAGTCATCAACTATCCTGCTAAGTTGGGCTGCTGAAGTTTTCCACTAACCTTTACGCTTGAACATGGAAGAACTAAGAAGTGCTCCAGAGAATCCTAAGTTCCGAACAGAGTCCTCTGGGCCCCCATTGTGTAGCAGCATCCTGATTTCCCCTTGGCAATCAGGATTGATCATTCCATCTAGTACAGTAACCCTTTTTTCAGCTTCCATGTTTGTTCAGTGACACAAGGGTCTTAAGTGAGTAGATGGTAGTCTCATCCTTCCATTCATTGGAACCATCATTGTGTCCTCTCATATACCCTCCTTGGGAAAAAAGTTCTCCAAGCCAGCAGAGTTCAAATTTGCTGAGACAAGAAACAGAAATTGTGCAAGTGGTGATTAAGAACAATAGTGAGAGGAGCTTGTGCTAGTTGTCATCTCTTTCTTCTCAGCTTCCAGCCCACCCTTCAGGGCTTGCTTGTGGTACTAGAACATTTCTCCCTTGCAAGCATCATGTTAATCTGTGTCAACAGATGGCACTGGTGGACACTCTATCTGATCCCAGCATACTTTGCTTCCAGTTCCTGCAGCACTAGGTGTGCGCACAGGGCACTGAGTGGAGCACATTCCTAGTGATATCAGCTGTAAGCCCGCAGCTGGCTTCCCGAAGGCAAGATTGTTGGGAGCCCTGGCTCATTTCCAAGCATCCTATTCCCTGCCCTACCCCAGACTCGGTGAGAAACTTTTTTTTTTAAGATCTTATTTATTTATTTGATGGAGAGAGAGAGAAAAAAAAAACAAGCAGGCAGAGTAGAAGGCAGAGGGAGAGGGAGAAGCAGACTCCCCGATGAGCAAGGAGTGCAAGGCAGGGCTCGATCCCAGGACCCTGGGATCATGACCTGAGCCAAAGGAGTCGCTTAACCAACTGGCTTCCCAGAAAGTTCAACAGCAACCCCCATGAGCAGCTTCTGAATTTAATCAGCTCCTCAGCAGTTCTCTGCCCACTGACATTGACCATCTCTGGCCTGGACAACCTAGTGAAGTTTCCTGCCAGCCAATAGGTTGTACCCACACCCTCTCCAATGTTCTATATCTCAGCCATGGAGAGGATCCCCACCTCCTTTCCATATTTCATCTCTTGCATATTCTCCTTCAATTAATGGTATGCTTGAGAGTTCTCTTTTATTCCCCTCTAGTAGATCTGATGTGGTTTCTGTCTCCTGACTGGACCTTGACTGACACAGAACCACTCCCATTTCCACACATTGATTACTGGACTCACGTATTCTAATATTGAGGGAAAGAGCACTGTACAATGGCGTCTGAGTCAAAGCATATATGGCTACTTTATGGGTTTGTCTTCCAACTGACACAGTAAGCCTTTCCACCTTAAAATAGCCATTCATTTCCAGATAATGAGTTATGTGGTAAAACCAGTTAATACCATAGCAATGATCCCATGGCTGCACTTGTTTTGTTATGAAATTAGTTCCTTGGGAAGAGGCCATTCTGGGTAGAATACCATAATGGTGGGTAAGGTGTTCTGTAAATACATGGATGGTGGTATGGACAAAACCATTACAGGTAGTAATTGCTAATCCAGATTCAGAAGATGATTCTATCCCATAAAGAGAGAATCTCTGCCCTGTGCATGATGGAAGAGATACAATAAAATCAACCTGCCACCAGGTAGATGTCTGGTTCATCCAGGCCATGGAGCCATATTGTAGGCTCGTGTTGATCTTTTCTCTTAGAAGATTGAGCACCCAGCAGTGGGGTATACAAGGAAGCTCTTGGTAAGGGGAAGTTCATGTGTGACACCATGATTATCCTCTATCTTTGCTACTATGGCCACTTTATTCATGGACCCATTGGATAAACACAGGGACAGTTGGGTAAAGAGTCTAATCAATAACCACAAAGCACATCATATTGTTCACCTGATTACTGCAAGCCTGCACTGCAGCTGATTCCCTTTAGTGAACATTCACATGGAACACAAATCTTCACAGTCTATGCCCATTCTGAAGAGTCCATCCACATACCTTTCCCCAGAATTCCTTGTTACCAATCTTCTAATTATATTTCCTTCAAGTCCCTAACAATCTAGCCAAACCATCCCATTCATAACTGCTCATAAATAAGCATTGAATCCTACTTCTGGCCATCTCTAACTCCAAAGTGGACAACCAAATATACTGCTTAAAATTTTGCCCACTGAAAAGACTTTTCCTTACCATTGTCCTTTAGGGTCACCACTGATGTGATTGTGATGCTGCAGTCTTCTGTTTTGGGTAGTACTAGCATATCAGGTAGCACCATCCATAAACCAGGCTTGAGTTTTTATTCCTCAGTCACCTGGTCATAAGGAACTCTTCATGAAGCCATAGGCATGATCTGAGTAATAGGAGGCAGTGAAGCAGGAGTGTGAATCACTGGCTCATACAATTTACTCATAGCTTCCAGGCTTGCCCAAGCATGGTTCCTTTTATACCATTCCCACCTGATGATAGACTGCTGCTGCACTGAAGCTAAATTTATGGCTAGTGGTGTCAAGGGACTCCTGAGTGAAAATCTCAGGCTGCACGATCACCTGATGTTCTATAGTTAGGCAGTCAGTCTCTACCACAGTCCAGAAGCAAGCTGGAAGCTGTTTCTCAGAGGGCAGGGGGCAGTGTTATCTGCATAAGAAGGAATGTATTTAATCTAAAATCCTAGAGGTCTCCATTGTGGTACCCCTTTGGGGTCTTGTTGCAACATTCCTATTTGCTATGAAACCTTTGAGAATCATTGGATCTACTGTATTATAAGGACCAACTGGTAGAAGGAATTGTACTGAAGCCTTTACTTGCTTCAGAGCCTTCTTGTGCTATGGCCCCCACTCAGAATTGAAGTCTTACAGGGATTTTGCCAATGGGAGTCAAAGTAGCACACACACACATGTGAAGTTCCCTCCAAAATTCAAAAAAGCCTACCAAGTGCTATACTTCTTTTCTCATGGTAGGTAATATAAGGTACAACACCTTGACTTTCACCTTGGAGGGGATATCTAACACATTCCATACCTTTGAACCCTCAGAAACTTCATGGAGACAATAGATCTCTGAGATTTGCTGGGACTTATTTCCCACTTCCTTGTTCACATGTGTTGTAGTTTTTACCTCCTATTCATGAGAAGCAATCAGCTTGTCATCGATGGAGCGTGATCACCAGTGATGTGATGTTGTGTAGAATGTCAAGATGATCACATCATCTGTGGACTATATAATGGCAGAAAGCAAGAGAATGGAGTTCGCTCTGAAGCAAGACTCTGGTAGTATACTGTTAGTCCTTCCAGGTAAAAGCAAACTGTTTTCAGTGATCCTTCCCAACTGGTGTGGAGGAAACAGCAGTAGCTAGGTCAACTGCTACATACCAAGTGCTATACTAAGTTGCCTGGCTAAGGACACCATATCTGGGGCAGCAGCTGCAACTGGAGTCACCACCCAGTGAGAAATACAGTAATCTAGCCATTCCCCAAAGCCCATCCAACCTCTGCACAGGCCAGAGAGGCAAGCTAAAAGAGAATGGGACAGGAATCATAACTTCTGGGTATTGTAGCCTTCGTGATTATCCCTAAAATGTCCCCACAGATAGAGAAGTGCTTCTAGTTTACTATCATGGTAGACAGAGGAAGATTCAAGAACCTCTGCTTAGTTCTTCCTTCCATAATTGTCTTCATGAGTCAGATATGCCAAGTGGGAATTCTTCAGGTTGCCAGCTATGTCTATTTCAATTATGCATTCAGAAACTGGGGAGAATGACCCACTGGACACACCTGGGCTAAATATCTATCACCTGAATACCTAAGTCATCACTTCAACTGGTAGGTCATGGTGTTATTTTGCACCCACAAGAATTATCATAAATTCAGAGACATGGGACACCTGGGTGGCTTAGCCATTAAGCGACTGCCTTTGCATCAGGTCATGATTCCAGGGTCCTGGGATCAAGGCTGGCACCAGGCTCCCTGCTCAGTGGGAAGCCTCTCCCACTCCCCCTGCTTGTGTTCCCTTTCTCATTGTGTGTTCTCTCTGTCAAATGAATAAAATATTTTAAAATAAACTAATTAATTAATTAACTAATTAATTAATTCAGAGATTGTCTAGTAATCTCCAAAGGCCTGGATACCTTCTTTACCCAAATAGCAGTCACTCTAGTAAATAGCCATGGGTCCTTTTGGTGAAGGCTTGGAAGAAGAATTTGTGGTACATACATATAGCACTGCTGCAGGAAACATCTTTAAGGGGCCTGGCCTCCTCTTCAATCAAGGGGCTCTGATCTGAGAACTGACTTAAATCTTAAGACTGAAGAGAGGCCACAACTCTTCAACATGGTGATTCAACTCAGGTCCACCAGTCGCAGAGGTTGGGTGGTTGATTGGTTGGTTGGTTAGTTTTTCTGCTATATATAGATCAAGCAATACTCTAGTATACTCAAGCAATACTCTATCTAATATATAGATCAAGCAATACTCTATTTCCTTCCTAGAAACACACTGATCAATTAATAACCACTAAAGACCTTTATGGGTTAAGGCATTCTGATTGCTAGTACCACCCTGCTGCCTTTTATGATAAATGCACTCTCCTTGTCTTTGGCTATCAAGTACTGACACTCTCCATCACTCCAGGATCCTTTCAACCCCATAAAATCAGGGAGCCCATCTTAATGACAACACGCTCCTGGCAATATCTGGGCTACAAAGCTGAACATTTACAGAACATGTTAAAGATGTAGGTTCCCATCTCACTAATGTATTTCTCAATATTTTAGTTAGGAGAGTGTCTTGTGGGAATTTTCATGGAACATAGTTTGGGGGTGGCTGTGCAGGTCACACATATGATATGCTTAAGTCTTTGGGTTCCCTCTTCCATATCATTCCATAGAAGCTCTGGCATCTCCATTCATTAAACAAACTTGGACCTTTAGGTCCAAGTTTCAGTCAACGAGCCAAGTAAACTTTTGGATCCACCTTCAGGTGCATAAGCTAACACATTAAATCCCAAATCCACATCCATGAATTCAAAATGATTTAGTATTATGTTCCACCCTTAGAATCGACTTCCATATATGTTCCCCAATATTATGTTAAATCCTGCCATTAGCAAAAATCCTGCCATTCTTCTATCGCATAAACTATCTCCTCCTGGATCCTAGTGCATACCTGACCTCTTGAAACATGCTGAAATTTGACCTTTGTTATGGAGGGTCAACAAAGAGTGGGATGTCTTAGCAGAACAGTCATCCCCTTCAAGGCATCTGCCCCATGGAAGGTTATCACAGGGTTTTCTCTCTCTTTTTTTTTTTATTTGACAGACAGAGATCATAAATAGGCAGAGAAGCAGGCAGAGAGAGAGGAAGGGAAGCAGGCTCCCTGCTGAGCAGAGAGCCCAATGGGGGGTTCAATCCCAGGACCCTGGGATCATGACCTCAGCCAAAGGCAGAGGCTTTAACCCACTGAGCCACCCAGGTGCCCCTATCACAGGGTTTTCAAACAAAAGAAAACAAATCTCCCCAGATACAAGAGGGAAAATTCTTTCCACTGATAAAAGGAGAGTCAGAGTGACTTCTTCTGTGTCCAACCATACATCTATACCTGAAGTTTCAGGATCCCATTCTTTCCTAATTTATGCCCAAACTCTCATGTAAGCAGATTGGTGGTGATGTAAACTTAAATGATGTTTAAATTCTGTGACCCACACTTAAAGTTTATGTTTGATTTTCAGCAGTATCAGACCTGTGGCTACATGAAATAAGAGATTCTTGTAAGGATGCCAGGGAAGTTCTGTGGTTCTCAAACCATGATTTATTTTTTAAGATTTTATTATTTATTTGATAGAGAGAGCACAAGCAGGGGGAGCAGCAGAGGGAGAGGGAGAAGCAGGCTCCCCACTGAGCAGGAAGCCCGATGAGGGGCTCGATCCCAGGACCCTGGGATCATGACCTGAGCCGAAGGTAGACACTTCGCCCACCGAGCCAACCAGGTGCCCCAAACCATGATTTGAGCTAAGAATTAAATGACCCAAACTTATCATTTTCTCTCTAGTAAGTGCTTCAGTACATTCGAGAATCCATCCCACGCCACAGTCCTTGCAGTCATAATTACTGATGTGATGATCGGGTGCAGGAGTCACCTGGGCTCCCAAGACACTTGCTTCAGTTGGCACTGCATCCAAATCCATCACAGGTGATCATATAATTATGATGCCACTATGCCGTGGATTATTAGCATCCCAGGTGCAATTGACAAGGAGCTCAGCACTGTGCTCAAGCCCAAGAGAACAACAAAACCATTTAAAATCCTACATTTGAGGGGCGCCTGGGTGGCTCAGTGGGTTAAGCCGCTGCCTTCGGCTCAGGTCATGATCTCAGGGTCCTGGGATCGAGTCCCACATCGGGCTCTCTGCTCAGCAGGGAGCCTGCTTCCCTCTCTCTCTCTGCCTGCCTCTCTACCTATGATCTCTGTCTGTCAAATAAATAAATAAAATCTTTAAAAAAAAATAAAATCCTACATTTGAGACTCTGCTTCCTAGGACTACCCCTACTTGGAATTCTGTATCAATTATGATGCCATCAGGAGACAGAATTCATATTTTGAACATGGAAATTTTAATATAAATATTTGTTAATGAGCAAAGGTAGTTAAGTAAAATCTAAGGGACCCCCCAGAGCAGCAAGAAAGAAGCATCCAGAAAAAAGAATGTTCTGGGAGGGGGATGGTGGAAGCAGCTACATCTACACTGATGGAGAGTGAATAACAAATGAACTAAAGCCTGAGGAGAAGGTCTCGCCCAAGACTGACGTTCAGACCTTTTTAATGAGGGAGTGGGGACCACAAGAATATTCAGCCTCTAAGTAGCTAAGAAACTTGCCAGAGAGAGTGGGCTAGCACTGGTCTGTAGAAATGGAGAGTGGAGCTGGAGGGTACATCTGGTGCTGGGCCACAAGGGCCACTAAGGTCTTGGCTCCTGTGCTGAGTTTGTTTGGTTTCTGTTTTTCTAAAAAAGGGAGGAGGACCAGAACTTGGAAGGGAAGTAATCACCTTACAGTGTCCCTCTAGCACCCTCTACTGACAAAGTCTAGCATTGCTCCAGCTGGCAAAAGACAACTGTTTACAGGGTCCAGCTCCAGTATCACAAAGCAGGGCAAAGAAGGGCGTATTTGGAGCTCAGAGACAATAAATCGGTAATCACCATGGGGCAAGGCAAGGGAGCAAAGTGTTTGTTAGGGAAGGCAGCTAAAGGAGCAGGAAATTCTCTGCCTGTTGTGGGGGGCTAGGGAGCAGGCAGGGACTGGAGCCTGGGAGAGAGACATCTGTCCTCAGCTGTCTTCAGAAAGAGAATGCAGTCACATAAATACACACAGCTTGAGAAAGCCCCATTGTCAGCTTTCAAATGAACAGAAAATAAAATTCCTGGACAGGTTCCCTCTTCCCACCTCTGGGAATAAGTAGGAAGTGATTTGAGATGCATTTCATTTTTCTCTAAGAGGCTTTCTCAACTCAGTGGCTCCCGCTGACTCAGGCCACCTCCACCATCTGCAGATTTGACAGATGCTTGAACACTCATTCAACAGCATTTTCTGCAGACCTACTAGGTGCCTGCCACGAAGCCTAGGAGGCTGTTTGATTGCAGGCTTCTGCCAAGCCACTCTGCAGCTGTCAGCCGTTGAGACAGGCTTAGTATTAGGAAGGCAGACTGATTCATGGACAAGATAAATTGCAAGCAGATGACGTGGTTCCAGCTCCAATTTGCCAGGATTTCTGTGATGACTGAGGAGCAAAGGCTTTGGAGTCAAGTGACACGGCTTCTAATCTTGTCTTGGTTCTTTTCTAGCTGTGGGACCTTAAACAGTCTGCCTCACCTCTCTGGCCTGTTTCCTCATATCCAATGGTCTTGGTAATATCTACTTCTCGGGACTGCTGGGGGGATCAGGGACAATGTCTACACTAAGTATAATGCAGGGACCTTCCAGCGCAGGCACCCAGCCTCATCAGACTAAAGCCCAAACCAAGGTTTCACCAGACTCAGAGAGCAGATGCTTAGGCCAGTGGCCTGGTACTACTGAGCCATGTCAGCTCCAGTGTCACCGATGTGGGACTAATGGTGCCACATTTAGAATGGGCTCTTAGAGAGCACCTCGTCCCTCCTCCTCACTGGAGAGATCAGAAGACTGAGTTCCAGAGAGGGGAGACGTTTGCTCAAGGCCACACAGCATAGTGGAGGCCTAGCCAGCATCGGAACCCGATTCCATGGCATACCATCTGCAAGACTAAAAGTAGCATGCTTAGGAGGATGGGCTTCCGAGGAAGAGAGCTTGAGTCCCAGCTCTGCACCTGTCATTCACTCAACAAATCGTCACTGTGCAGGGGACACAGGGGGACCAGATGGAGTTGGCCCCTGCCCTCTCACACAATGGCGGGGGAGGCAAGGAACAACCAACCAATGAAAAGCCAGCCAGTCACCCACGGGGAGAAGGCCACAAGGGGCCTACACAGACAAGGTCCTGAGAGTGACAGGGACAGTGGGGCGGGAGGCCACCTCAGTGCACTCAAGGAGGGCCTCTTCAGGACACACTGTCTGAGCTGGACCCAGACACCCAGAAGGACCAGCTGAGCAGAGGGAGGCCAAGGGCATCCAGGCAAAGAGCTTAGTGGAGGAGGAGAAACGAGGCCCGAGCGAGCAGAAAAGCGGGCAGAGGAGCAGGCAGGAGGGACACGGGCGGAAGCAGGGTCAAGGCCATGTCGGGCAGGGCCTTGGAGGTCATGGCCAGCCACTCAGCCTTCACCCCCGCAGAGCCATAGGTCACTGGAGGGGCTGAGTAGTCGAGTCATGTGATCTGGCTTAGTTTTTCCAGACAGTCGCTGTGGCTGCTGCGGTTTGTGTGACACCTGGTGGCTCTGTGACTCTGGGCAAGTCACAGACTCCCTGAGCTTCGCTCTCTCCATCTGTACAATGGGGATGCCAGTACCGACCTCAGCGGCTTCACTGGAAGCTGAGACTTGACCATCCACACGGGGCTCTTGGCAACGGGCCCTGGGCCTGGTGAGCGCCAGACAAAGCCCCGCTCTGCTCCCTCACCCCATCCAGAGCCCTCGTCCTCCTCCACCCCTGCCCCACACCCCCCCTCACCATCCAACCCCCACACCCCACCCCACACCCCCACCCCTGCAATGTAGCCCGCAGACACCTGCGGAAACCAGCGCTCCCCGCCCCCATCCACGCTGACCAGCCCCCCCTGGGCCCTGGGAGCACCGCGGGCCTGATGTGTTTCTCCTCCCGCGTCTCAGAGGAGGCCTGGAGGCCCACCAAAGGGGAGGACGGCCCCTGCCCCCGCGAGGAGGAGGCCCTCGGGCCCAGTCCGTGGACAACAGAGTCCCTGCTCTCGCACCATGTGGCGAAGCGGGTTCTGCCCCAGCACGGACCCCGGGACCCCGGCCTGGCCCTAGGCCCCAGCCATCCGAGGCCAGCCGGGGCAATGGGGGACGGGGGTCGGCAGGGGCCCCGGCATGGCCTGCTGTCAGTGAGGCCCATGCAGGCGGCTTTCACATCCATCCCCGCCAAGACTCCGTCTCCCCGGCACCCGGGATACACAGCATCTTCCAGGCAGGGGCAGCCACGGAGGCCGTGAGAAGTCATAATGGCCTCGGCTGGCTCCCACAGCTGGATTTATGATGACGCGGGAAGCAAACTCAGCTTTCAGCGCTAGTAGACAGCTGGCCTGTCTGCACTTCTAGAAACACTTTCTGCAGGGATGGGCGGTGGGAGGCTTCTACCCCACACCTGCAAGGCCAGCAGCCCCAGGCAGAGCCAGGCTGGACCATCCGTCCTCCGGCCACCATGTCCCAAGAGGCCACCCCCGCCGACACGTTGCACAGCGTTGGAAAATCAATGTTCCAGGCCATGAATTAGCCATTTGGTGCCGCATCAAGGGGCCCTCCAGCTTTCAGCAGCACCCAGAGCGGCCACGAAGCAGAACAGTGAGAGGCCCAGGCTGGGAGTCAGCGGAATGTGGGGTCGACCTGGAGCCTCAGTAAAAGAATGGCTGTGACCCAGAATGAGCCCAGTGCCTTCCCAGGCCTCTGTTTCCTCATCTCTGGAATGAAGGGACAGGATCCCCACTTTGAAGAGCTGTTGTATGGATTTAGAAGGAGGTAAGGGGGCTGAATGAAAGGTCATGCAGGCTGTGTTTATTAGCCGGGACGTCAGTATCCTGTGATGGCATGTACTGAGAGCCAGTCAGGTCCCTACTGGACTATGCTAGTACTTTTAAACACTTTGTCTCTAGACTACCTGCAAGTAGGGATTGTTATCTCGATTTTCTAGATTAGGAAACTGAGCCTGGGGTGGTTCTGAACAGGTGCAAGGTCACCAGCTGGTGGCTATGCAGAGCTGGGGGAGGGGCCTCAGCTCATTCTGGACCCCGCCTTCCTCTTAATACACAGCCTGCCTTCCCAGTTCCTCTGAAAGGCCATGTAAGGCCATCAGACAGACCCACACTCTCTCCTTCCTTCCCTTTCTCATGTCAACGTTTCTAGAGCACCAGCTACAAAGACCTGCCTTTGGCTGGGTAATGCATGCAGTAGGATGAATGCAGGAACACTTCCCACCCTTTAGAAGCTCAGTACTCCATGTGGCAAAGAGTAAAGCTGCACCCACACTGCCCAGAACATGCATGTATTGGTCAGCTTTTGCTGCGTAACAAACAATCCTAAAACTATGGCTTAAAAAAAAAGAAAAATTTATTATCTCTTCCAGTTCCGCGGTTGGTTGGGCTGTTTCTGTTAAGTTCAGTCATGCAGCTCTACTCACCTGAGAGGTCTGCCAGGCTGGAAGGCCCAAGACGGCCCCATTCGCAGCTCTGGTAGTTGGTATTGGCCATTCATGGGATGTGTTCTTTTGGCTCTTCCCTGTGCCCTCAAATCTTCCAGTAGGCTAGGCAGGCTTCCTCACATGGCAGAGTTCCAAGAGGACAAAAGCAAAAGTTGCAATGCCCCTTGAGGCTTAAGATCTGGAACTCACCTGACATCACTTCTGCCATCTTCTATTGATCAAAGCAGGTCATGTTCTGTTGCTTGGCTAGTAGCTGACAGACATTTGTGATCCATCATGTAAGCCTTAGTAGTTGATACAGACTGAGTGTGTGTGGGGTAAGGGGGTGTCTCATATACCCTAGCTACATGGGATCATAATAAATTCTTAACTCAGATTAAAAGATGTTGGATCCTGAAGTCATTGAAACGGGTTGTATTTCTCTTGCCAGTGGAGAAACTGAGGCCCAGAAGTCAGGCAGTGTGAGAACAGAATCCGTACATCAAGGAGTCAGGTTCCATATGAAGAAACTGAGGCCCAGAAACACAACTTGTCTTGCCCAAGATGACACGAGTTTATGACAGAGGCGGGAGTGACTGGGATCCCTGACAGCCGGCCCTCTCCTCCTCCACTCCACCCCTAGCAGAAGCCCGAGGCTGGCAATGGCTGGGATGACCATCATAGAGACAGCATGTGTCTGACTCTGTTGTGTGTTTATAAACGGAGCCCTTTTGGCTTGCCTGGTACCATGCAAGGCTCTTAACCATGACCTCTTCTGATCCTACCAGGGTCATCTCCAGTTTACAGATGGGAACCGAGGCCCAGAGAGGGAGCTGACCTACCCAGAGTTTCACAGGTGGTGAGGCCCATCCACCTGACCCCAAAGCCTGAGCCTCCCAGGTTATCCCCAAAAAAGCCTGACTCAGATCCAGGCCCTGGGGGTGAGAGGCAGCTCTGTGGACCTCGGGGGTCTCAGGAGAAAGCCCACTGCCTGAGAAGCTGCTTTGGAGGCCTGGGTGGAGGCAGCAATAGACAGAGTTCTCTAGACCTGCCCCTGAGCAAGGCTCTGATCCACACCCGGCCATTGTATGAATGGAAAAACCAAGGCCTGACGGGACCCAGGACTCTGCCTCCCAGCCGGAGCCATCCCCCTGCACTAGGAGGCTGGGGACAGGGCAGAAGGCCCCACTGGCTGGTCACACACACACAAGCTACTCTGTGGCATTCAGAGAGCACATTTATTTACAAAGTGCTTTACAAACGTCAGTTTATGCCTCCCCACAGCCCCCTGCGAGGTAGGTCAGTAGTCATATCTACAGTTTACAGATGGGGAAATTGAGGCACGGAATGGGGGTGTGGCCTGTCCCATTTTAAAGAGATTTTCCCACCCACCCATGAAAAAAAAATCATAAAATTAACAAAAAAGAATTTCTCCTCCATCCCAAAATACATGTTCTTCCTCTGAACTGTAGAGGTGGCAAGCACCCCTGATCTAGCAGGGCCCCGTCCCCAGGGGGCGGCCTGACCAGGAGCCATGGAGACTTCAACCCCAAGGGCTGTTGTTCAACCTTGCAGATTGTCACTGGGCTGGGTGGAGCAGGACCCAGAAGTGAGGCCTGAAAAGTACAAGAAGGGCCGAGGTGCCTTCCTTCTGCAGATGTTGGGTCAGGCAGGGAAGAGGCCCCACGGAGAAAAGGGCAAGGGATGATGGGAAGATCCCAGTTCGAAGCTCAGAGCACACCAAAGAAGTCATAGTGGGAGGGATCATGAGCAAAATATCCCAGGGCTGAGGGGGGGCAGCAGGGCAGAGGAGGGGGCCCATAGTCCCCTCTGGGGAGGACTAGTCTGATGGGTCCAGTCTCCCCAGGATCCTCAGGGGCAAGGCCAGGTGGGATTCCAGACGCCAAGCCCCAATGCACCCTCTATCCATGTCAAAAGGAAGCCACGCTGAGTGGAAACCTTGGCCCGCCACAGGCTCTGCAGGGGCTCACTCATCTCTGCCAAAGGCTGGGGCAGAGTCTGATGCTTGAGCCTAGAGTCAAGGAGCTTGAGCCTGGGTCCTCCTGAGCTGGCAGCCCCGAGCCCCTGTCACTCCACCAGGCAGTGCCAGACTCACAGCGCAGACTTGCAGCGCCCTGTGGATGGGGACTGGGCTGCGGACGCTGAGCTCCTCCTTGGCCCCAGCAGCCTGCCCATCCGACACGGAGAGAGGCCCCGCCCACAGCGGAAGGGGGCACCAAGACGCCCCGGCTCACTCTACTGCTTTCCCCATGGGAGTTGTCGTGGAGCAGAATCAGGGGTCCAGGTGTTCCTCATCCGTGCTGGGCCTGGCCCTGAGCGCACAGTGCGAGCGCCAGGCCAGGGGCCCCGCTATCTTGACTCCAGCCCCTCCAGGTACTCCAGCGCCACATCGTAGCAAAAGTGGTACTGATCCTGGGGAAAGGGAGAGAAGGACCCATGAGCCTGGTCCCTCTCCGGTACAGGAGAAGGGAAGAATGGGGGGCTAGAGGGCAAGCATGAGCCCTAGCCCATCTTTGGGCGTAAGGGCAAATGGGTTTAACTCTCTTGGCACCGCCGGATCAGAACCCAGAGCCCAGTGGCAGGAACCACATAGAAGACAGTGGTGTGGAGGGACATGGCCGGGCGGGGACAGGGAAGTTGGAAGTGGCCGGGCAACGGGACAGGGTCTCTCACCAGGGTTTCCACCATATTGGGCTTGTAGTTCCTAAGCGTTTTGGCAGCAAAGAAAACATCCACCAGGTTGTGGCAGCGGATCATCTCCAGGACTGTGGCACAGGCGCAGAAAGTGCCACTGCGGCCGCCCCCGTTTCTAAATGAGACAAGCATAAGGTTTGGGGTAGGGTTCAAGAGGGGGAGGTCTGAGGCTGGAACACCAGGGAACCAAGAGGAAGGAGGGTCAGGGCCTGGGAGCCCAGAGGAGAGGGGCAGAGCCAGGGAGCCCCAGAAGGGAGGGGCCAGGGAACCCCCAAAGGTGAGGGGAGGGGCTTAGGGAACCCAGGGGGGAGGGGTTTGGGAGCTCAGAAGGGTGGAGCTTAGGGAAGCCAGTTGGGAGGGGTTTGGGAGCTCAGACGCTAAGACTGTCATCTATGCAACTAGGGCGAGAGCCTCCAGGAGAAAGATAGCAGGTTCTTAGGGAAAGATACACTCCAAGAGAAAGCCACGGAGGCAAAGACAGAGACGGAGGGGGGCAGCAGAGAAGCAAGCAAACCCCAGAGAGCAGGATGGAAAACGAACATTGCGAGCACCAATCACCCCCAGCAACACAAACACATGGTGAAAACACACAGGTCCACACGCCCACTCCATAGCAAACCAGCAGCCAAACACACAGAGATGCTTCCTAACCCCTGTCTTCTCCCTCCTCTGTTCCCTGCAACAGTGGGGGGTGGGGTTCCCCTGGGGAGATGAGGGATGGACTATGCCCTTGATCCCCATTTGAGGGGTCGCTCCCACTAGAACCAAAGGCCGCTGAGGGCCAGGCCCTGCCAACTCAGCTCCCGATCCGTGTACCTGGAATAAACTGAGAGCATGAGAAGCTGGGGGTCAAAGGAGCAAGGGCACCTAGACGGGAGTGAATACACGCATTTAGGAACGGGGGCATGGGAAGGAACGAATGATAGAAGCTGCATGTGTGTGTGCATGAACAAAGACTGGAATTCTTTGGGCTTCAAGTGTGCTACTGTCTCACGCAGTAAACAATCCAGACAGGACTCTAATTAAATTGGAAAAGTCAGACACCCCACAGAGGGTGTTAGGCAGTTGCCCAGGGTTGAGTCCACACCCTGGAAATGGACGGGGTTCCTCCAGGGAAGATGGGGCCATCCTTGCCTGGCTGAGCAGAGTCTAGGCGAAGGCCATCCAGAAGCCTCAGGGGGTTTTAGTGGCAGCCTTGAGGTCCTCTCTGGGCCTGGGCCTCCACCCCTCCCCCTGAGCAGGGCCCACACTCACAGGCAGTGCACGACAGTGCGCCCGTCCCCACTCTCTGCCTGCCACTTGTCCACCTCGGCCAGCAGGTGCAAGAAGGCCTTCTTGGAGTCAGGTGTGTCCCGATACGCAGACCAGCGCAGAAACTGGAAATGCCTCACCAGCAGGTGTCCCTCCTGTAGCTGAGGGCACAGGTGGCCAGCCGGGCAGGGGGAGGAGAGGGAGAGAAGGGGAGGGGGGAAGAGAATGTGAGCCAGGGGGAGGAGAGGGAGAGAAGGGGAGGGGGGAAGAGAATGTGAGCCCCGAGGTGACCTCAAGAGGGGCTCGTGAGGCTGCCCCCCAGCCACCACACAGGTTCTCACCACAGGGCACCCAGTCACTCACCCGAGAGATGTTCTGCACCCGGAAGACACGGGCCACCAAGTCTTCATCCACGGAGCCCGACACAAACTCCACGTCCATGAGGCCATACTGCTGGCGGCCCGGCTCTGGCCAGTACTGGAGACAGGGCTGGGGACACAGACACGGAGTGGGGTGCTGAGCAGAGCCAGGCAGGGGCAGCTGCTGGTACTGCCTGCCCCAGGCCTCCACCCTGGCCCTGGGGCTCCCACACACCCTGACCCACTCATTGGCAGTCCACCTGCAGAGTTCCCCCAGCCTCTGCCACTCCCCTGTCCAAGTGCAGTACACAACTGCCCCAGCCCACTCAGGTCAGCAGAGACAAACCCTTCAAGGGTGCACAGACCATCCTGGCTGGGGCACACACACAGACACAGACACAGACAAACATACACACACACACACACTCACTCACACCCCAGCAAGAAGCCGCCTTCTTCCAGGGATAGGCCTTGTACCATACCCGCCCACCCCATCACCCCTGCCCCCCATCACCCCTACCCCCAGCCTTCTCTCTCACTGCCTTGCTTTTTTCCAGCATCAGCTCACAGAGGTGGGGTGTCCCTGAAGCAGCAACACAGCTCAGAACCCCCACTCCTGCCCTAGGACCCCACCATGGAGTCAGGGTCCCACATAAGCCTCCCCTGCAGGCCAGACTGGAGACAGCGGAGGGAGGAAAGGGGTGTCTCTCTCTCTCTCTCTCTCTCTCTCTCTCTCTCTCTCTCTCTCACACACACACACATACACACACACACGCACATATACAGACACACAGTCCTCCAGGCCAGTAGGTCCAGAGCCCCAGCTTCTAGCCTCAGCTCTGCCTGGAGTCCAGGTGAGGCTCTACCTTCCTCTGGGTCCCGCCCACCATTTCTCTGTGAGACAGTCCCCAAGCTCCTCCCAGATGACTCCATGATCCTTTGGCGTCCCTCTCTGACCACGCCCACAAAGAGGGCACTACCTCCCTCTTTTGCCTGGGATCCCACCACTCCTTGTGTTTGGGCCTTTGCACATGCTGTTTCCTCTCCATGGATCACTACTCCCCAGTCTTCACCTGGTTAGCTCTACCCTCCCTATGCAGCTCAGCCTCAAAGGCCCCCACGGTGGGCAGCTGAGTCCACCCACTGGAAGAAGGCTGCCTGGGGGAGGGGCACAGTTCTGCCCACTTCCCAGAACTCTGGGTCGTAATCTTTTCACCCGAAGACTGTAAGTGCAAACCACAGTCCTGGACATACAGCAGGTGCTCAATTAAAAAGCAGCTGCTTCCCTCCAATCTGACAGCTTCATTCTACAGATGAGGAAACCAAGGCTCTGGGAGGGAGTGGGATCCATCTAAGGTCACTAACTAGGCGGCACAGCTGGGATCCACCCCTGGGCCCTGGGGACGTGCCCTGGAGCACACGAGGCCCTGCGCAGCAGATGCCTCACCCAGGCGGTGTTGGACTGGTGCAGCTGGTTGAGCATGACGATGGAGGTGCACCCATAGTCGTAGACGAGCCGCCAGAAGTCAGGCGTGGTGCTCTGTAGCGGATGCAAGGTCACTATGAAGGCCGCGCTCCGCGTGTAGCTCTGCAGGGAAACCAGAACTCAGAGAGGCCCGCTCACCATGGACAGAGCCCCCACCACAGGCAGTCCTCCTGCTCTGCCCACCCTGAGCTGGATAGCTCTCCCCTCAGGGCCAGGCTGCCTCTAGGGTCCTTTTCAGAGCTTGGCTGGTACACCGAGGTCTGAGTTGTTGGGTGAGCCCCCCCCCCCCAGGCCCCTGGTCCCCAAGCCCATGGCCTCTGGAACTAAATACAAAAGGTTCCCCAATGTGTGGCAATGGGAACTTGGGCATGGTACTTAGAAGCTAGCCAAGCTTGCTCTCTGCCTCAGGGCCTTAGCACCTGTGATTCCTGTTGCCTAGAACAAATCTCCGGATGTTCACACAGTTCTCCCTCTCACTTCTTTCTGTTCTTTGACAGTCACCTCCTCAAAGGGGCCTTCCTACCGTCTCATCAAAAATACTCCATACCCACACTCCAAAGCCCACATGATATATTTCTCCTGCCTGGTCGCTTTCTGCCAAAATTACCAGCGTCTGACATGCCACTGTATCTCTGTGTACTGACTGTCCCAAGCCATCACCCACATACAAAGTTTAGGAGAGCAGACATTTGGGGATATGGCCTGTGTCCAGCACATGGTAGGGGTTCAATAAATATTTATGAATAAATACATCTCTAAGTCCCTTCCAGCTCCATGGAGGGAGGGTCTGAGAGCCCAGCCCAGGGCCCCAGGCCAGGGACAGGCACTGACTCTGCTCCCAATCCCAGCCTCATCCCAACCAGAGCCCTTGGCTCTGGCTCTGCCGCCTCCCACGCCCCCGGGCTCTCAAGCCTTCCCAGATCCAGCCAGCCGCGGGAATCCCGGAGCCTTCTTCCGGGAATCCCGGAGCCTTCTTCCGGGAATCCCGGAGCCTTCTTCCGGGAATCCCGGAGCCTTCTTCCGGGAATCCCGGAGCCTTCTTCCGGGACTGAGCCCTCACGTCCGTCAGGGCCGCGTTGATGTAGTTGTTAGGGTCCCCATCGGTGGAGATGAGGAAGGGCAAGCAGCGGTCGGGTGGCAGGACGTCCATGCTGCGGTTCTTGTCGCGGTTCCGGGGGAGCAGGGCGATGCTGCACTCTTCCACATCCAGGGGCGGTGTGACCGAGTTCAGCGTCTACAGAGAGCAGAAGGAGCCATGGGATGGGGGGGAGGGGGGCCGGAGGAGCAGGTGGGGAGGCGGGCAGGGGTGAGTGTGGACCTCTAGTGTTTGCTGGGCCTCCTCACGGCCCCATGGAGACTAAGCTGGTTTGTTAACGCCATGTCGTGGATGGAGAACTGAGGTCTGGAGAGAAAGGGGCGAGGACAGGGTCCCCGGACCACACAGGCTCTGAACAGAGCTCCGAACAGAGAGTCTACCTCCTCGCTCCCTGTGTAACCTTAGACAAGCCACTGTATCTCTCAGCATTATTTTTCTCAACTGTAAGGTGGTAATAATATGCCTGCCTCCAGGGGCTATTGAGAGGATTGAGTGAGATACTGCCAAGGTCCGAGCACTGCTCCTGGCTCATGCAAGGCTCCATACATAAAAGGCACAGTGAGGATCCCTACTAGCTTATCAGGTGCTTTCAGGCAGACAAGGGCTGCAGTCCCACATCTCCCACAAAGCGGACTGTGGGGACCTGGCGGAGGCAGTCAGCCCTGTCTGAAGAGAACGCAAGTCCAGATACCCGTCACACCACAAACCTGGGACTCTGGGTTATCTCTTCCACCTCATGCCTCCTATAGCCTGATCCATGGAGTCTCTGCTTATTTCTCTTGTCCTTGGGGATCCCTAACAGGAACACCAGTCTCTCATGATCCCCAACAGGGCTCCAAGGATCACAGGCAGCATTTCCCATGACACCAATCTGTGCGGGCTCTCCAGTGTTGGGTGTCTAGAAGGGGCCAGCCCGCTGCACCCTGGCAGGAACCTGGAGTGTGGAGAATGTCTGGGGTCTCTGCCAGCCCATGGACCATGCTGGGACTTCTCTGGAGAACCATCCTTCCCCCATCTCCATCATGTGACATGCAGACAGTGGCTTCGCCCTCAGAACCAGGCCTGGGCAAGTCAATGTGTTCCTAACTCTCTGGCCCCAGGGACTGGCTCAAGGATGGCACAGGAGAAACTGATCGAGGACTTCTGTTGAGGCTGTAGGGAGTCCTTTTTCCATTCTCCTGACAGTAGTGACGACATGAGTCTGACACTGCTGGGGGCGAGGGTATGGGTCTAAGAAAGAAGCTGAAAACAAAGGAGAGCAGAACCAAACTGGACAGAGACTACATTGTGGACATGTAGACAGAGACTACATAATTTAAGCTCCTGGATCCAGCCATAACTGAAGCTCCACCATCCTTGGACTTTTCAGTTACAAGAGTCATTAAGCTGGATTTTTGTCACTTGCAACCAAAAGAATCCTGATGAATATGAACATTACAAAGGCAATATTGACATTCTTTCCTGGATGAGAACACTGAAGCTTGGGGATCTGCTCACAACTACTTCACAAGCCTCCTCACAGCTCTTTACTGAGCCAGGACTTGAACCCGGGCTTCCCTGATTCAAAGCACAAGCTCTGCACCACTTGGAGAGACCACCTACTCCACTATCTCCAAATCCTTCCCAGTAGCCCTACTCTGTCCCTCTGTCTTGGCTCTCATTGACTCCTACAGCACTGAGGACTTCCCAATACACACACACACACACTCCTGCCTCACCTGGAACTCTTCCCGCAGCTGGGAGGAATTACTCTGAGGATCAATGCGGATCATCTCCTTGTAGGTGGCCTTGAACTCGCTGACAGGGATGGTGGTCTCCCCACACAGGCAGGCCTCCAGGATTGCATCGTGAATGAAGATGTACTGCTCCTGGAGCAGGAGGAGAGAATATGAGGAACCAGGAGGGGACTAGAACCTAGAGATTTTGGGGAGATGGCAAGCAGGAAGCAAGCCCAAAGTTAAGGCAGGGACGCTGGAGTCCAACTAGGTATTAGAAGAGATTGGACCCACCCTACTTGAAGAAACCTTCACAGATATGTTCACTAACCTCATATCTCATCCCTCTAATACCCCATAAGAAGCTCTGAAGGTGAGGGGAGAACCCAGAGTCACACATCTAATGAGGATACAAATACCAGTGGATCTTTCCTGCAAAACCTATGACCGTGGCCCCTTGGCTGTTTAACTCCACACAGCCGAACACAGAGGAGCTGACTTTGGGAAGACCCTCAGAGGTCGGCAGGCCAAGTTCAGGGATCTCAGCTCTAAGGACACCCCTCTGACACACTCTGCCAGCTCCGAATTCCTCCACGAAGGACCCAAATCCTGGAGCGGGCAGGGAGGGAGGGCGGCGTCCCCCTACCTCTGTCTGGATCATGTTGACCCGCCGAGAGCAGAGGGTCTTCACGCAGTTGTAAATGTCCACGACGCCCTCACACTCCGCCATGTCCAGCATCACATCCAGGACAATGTAGCAACCTGTGCGGCCAGTGCCCGCGCTGGGAAGAGAGCAGCCAGGGGCCCCATGAGAGCCTGGGGAGGGAGCCTGGGGTCTAGAAGGGAAGAGGGGGCCTGGGGGGCCTGGCCACATCTATACCACATAGGGACCCGGGGGCGGGGGGGGGGGTGGACAGAGAGACACCTGACCCCAGTGAGGGGAGGAGCCGGGGAGAAGTCTGCTGCAGGAGCTGCGGTGAAATGTGACACAAGGACAAGCTGCGGCCGGGCCCTGGGAAGGAGGGAAGGGCAGAGGTAGCAACAGAGCTGAGCAGAGGACAAAGGTGATGCTCAGAGCTTAATCCAAGAATGTTCTTGCCTCCTAGGGAGCCGCAGATCCACACAGCCTTCAAAGCCCCACACACTCGTACCTGCACACGTACTCAGGGGAGCCTCCCCAACCCTCCCAGCAGATGTCACTCTCCTGAGCTCCAGGACGAATCCTGGGCAGGCTCTTACCAAACACTCTTCCTGCTACGTGGTCATTGCAAATGGGACAGTCTCCCTGGCCCGACCTGGAGCTCACCCCGAGCTGGGCTGTGTCGGACCCATCTCTGGGATGCTCACGCCCAGCCCCAGGGAGAGCAGAGCCCAGGGGTAGAGAGAGGACAAAAATGACTCCAAGATTTCAAGCTTGAAAATGGGGGTGTCAAAGCATTGGCAAGAGTGCGTGGTAGCGGGTCTCCCGGCCACCCCTGCCGGGGGCTGAAATCCGTACCACCACTTTGGGGGACTGGCAACAGCTACCAAAGCTGAGCTTGCCAGGCAGTGCTCCCCCCCCCCACCTCCTGTATGTATCCCCCAGAAATGCATGCATATGCTGGCCCAAAGGCACGCCTTAGAACGTTCTCAGCAGCTGTATTCGTACCAGTTCACAACAGGACACAGCCCAAATACCTAGCCATCGCAGAATGGGTAAACACACTGTGGTTTACTCATCTAGGAGGACAGGATATAACATGGATGAATCTTAGAAACATAAGCTGGAGGGGAAGAAGTCACACACCAAAAAGCACACGCTGTGTGATTTCATTTATACGAAGTTCAAAAACACACAAAATGAATTCACACATTAGAAGTCAAGAGCGAGACTGTTCTGGGAGCGAGGAGGTGGGCACAGCCCAGAAGGTGTCTCCCAGGGGCTTCTGGATGCTGTTAATGTTCTATTTCTTGATCTGAGAGCAGTGCTGGTTATTTCACAGGTGTGTTTAATTTACGAACACCAGTAAAGCTCCGCATATACTTATTCTGTGGGCACTTTGCTTTAAGTATGTTATATCTCAATGAAATCTTATTTTATTTTATTTTATTTCATTTTTTAAAGATGTTATTTATTTATTTATTTGACAGACATGGATCACAAGTAGGCAGGCAGAGAGAGAGGAGGAAGCGGGCTCCCTGCTGAGCAGAGAGCCCAATGCAGGACTCGATCCCAGGACTCTGGGACCATGACCTGAGCTGAAGGTAGAGGCTTTAACCCACTGAGCCACCCAAGTGCCCTGGAATCTTATTTTAAAGACCATATCTTAGGGGCACCTGGGTGGCTCAGGTGGTTAAGCATCTGCCTTCTGCTCAGGTCATGATCCCAGGGTCCTGGAATCAAGTCCCATGTCGGGCTCCCTGCTCGGTGGGACACCTGCTTCTCCCTCTCCCTCTGCCACTCCCCCTGCTTGTGCGCGCTCACGCTCAATCTCTCTCTCTCTCTCTCAAATAAATAAATAAATAAATAAAATCTTTATTAAGAAATAAAAATAAACAGGGACACCTGGGTGGATCAGTGGGTTAAAGCCTCTGCCTTCGGCTCAGGTCATGATCCCAGGGTCCTGGGATCGAGCCCCGCATCAGACTCTGCTCAGCGGGGAGCCTGCTTCCTCCTCTCTCTCTGCCTGCCTCTCTGCCTACTTCTGATTTCTGTCTGTCAAATAAATAAATAAATAATCTAAAAAAATTTAAAAATAAAAAATAAAAATAAACAAAGATGGTATCTTAAAGAAGCCTAAAGAGACAAAAGTGGTATGTGAAGGGCGGGTGAGGGAGGAGGGGGTCTGCTCTGTGGCGCTCTGGAAGCTGGGAGGAATCAAGCAGAGAAGCCAGGAGCAGGTACAGAGGCCAAGGACTTGTGGGCCCAGGGGAGTAGGTGAAACCCCAAGGTCAGAGGGAAGCTCCCCAGGAGGAGAGTGGGGGGCAGGCACAGGACAGGGCCCTTCAGAGGCATGAGAAAGCTGGGGAGCCAGGGAGGAAGCAGAGCAGAGGAAGGACAAGTGGGGTCACAGGGGCCAACTGAGGCAGGACTTGGAAGAGAAAGGGGTGATGGTCAGGAGCGGCACGGGGCACAAAGGCCACGCAGTGAGGAAAGCCCTCGGGATTCAGAGAAGGGAAGCTGAAGCCCTTCCCAGCACCTGGGCCAAACCCAGCACGCAGGTGTGCAGTGCAAGTAAATGAAACCCAACCCACCTCGAGCCTCACCAGCCCCTCACCCCCTCTGCCTCCAGGCCCAGGGCCCCCACGGGTCTCCGGCAACACACATGGGTGCCAACCTCGAGCCACAGCTCGAATGGCCATTGGGGGGTCAGCATCTCCAGTCCTCTGTCTCTGAGTAGATGAACCCAAGCCCCTTCTCCTTAGGGGACCCATAACCAATCCCGCACCCAGACCCCTTGTCCTTGGCACTCGCGGCACCCCACCTGCAATGGATGACAACAGGCCCAGCATCAGGCGGGGTAGAGGCCTTCACGCGCCGGATGAAGGCCAGCAGCCCTGTGGCGTGGTAGGGGACGCCATGCTCCGGCCACGCGGTGAAGTGGAACTGGCGGACCTCGTGCCGGGCAGAGTAGCCTCTCTGCGGAGACAGTCAAAGTCACTGCGGGCGCCCTCCAGACACCTGCCAGGTGTCCAGCCGCCACAGCGAGCATCTTACCGCAGGATCTCGCTCAATGCGTCCCAATCATAAATGGAGGTATGGGCATTCGGGACGCATGGTGCCCGCGAGAAACCCGCAGACAGGAGAAACTGCGGGCCCGAGGGTCGACAAGACAAACACTACCCAGGAGTGGGACCCAGGGCTGTGCCACCCAGGAGAGCACCAGGACTCTCTGATCTTAGCCTATAAGGGAAAGTGTCTCCCTTGAGAACTTTTACGGAGGATCAAATGGGACCACAGACACGAGGACTCGGCCAGTCGCTGGCCATGTGGCCTCGTGCGTGACGCCAGCATGCCACCTCACTTTATTTGTACTATGGGACTAACGGAAATGCCGAATGCCAGCATCTCCCGGGGCTTAACCAACACGTGCCACAGGCTATGCACGATGCCCGGCACCGAGCAGGACCGGCATCACCAGCCACTGTCTTCACCGCCATCATCTCGACGTCCTCTGGGAGTCACCAGCCAAGGCAGTCCCCGTCCTGTCCTCCCACAGCACTCCCTACAGCAAAGGAGCAGCTGCCTTGCTGGGGAGGACAGCGGAGCCCTCCTCACCCCTCCTGCTCCTGCCCTGGGAGGTCGGGAGGCATACTCTGCCCCACCCCTTCAGGTATCCCTGCAGGGACCAAAGTGACAGCAGACTCACCCGCTCCAGGGCAAAGGTGCGCACGACATACTCAGCCAGTGTCTCCGTTTTCACCAGCGTGATCTTGATGTCCCCGTACATGTCTGAGTCCTCCGGCCAGTACCGGGAGCATTTCACCTGGGGTCCCCACAGGCAGGCTCAGCAGGCCCTCTGCTGCCCTCCCTTGGCCCACCTTACCCCCTCACCCCAAGGCCCTGCTTACCCTGCCCACCTCCACCAGCTTGGTGATCATGACAATGCTGGAACAGTGCTCCTGCCACACCATGCGCCAGAAGTCGTAGACCATCTCAGGCTTCGGCCCTGGGGCGCAGAGGGTGCTAGTCCCTGTGGCAAGGTCTCCACCCAGAGCCAGCACACCTGCTGCCCCACACCCCCACCAGGCCAGGAGGCTCCTGAGCCCCGATGAAGACGTCATGCTCACCCCACACACTCACCCCACCCAATGCCAGCTCGTCCCTAGAGGGCCCCGGGGGTGGGTAGGCTCAGAGAGGGATGGCTGGAGACCCATTATCCCAAATGAAACCCGGGAGGCAGAGCTGGGGAACTTGATCCTCAGTCTACAGCATCAGTGTCCCAGAGGAACAGACAGATGAACAGCTGGGGGCCAAGACAGCCAGAGGGACCCAGGCAGCCCCCAGACCCGGAGGCACAATCCACACTTGGCAGGACTGAGCCCGCCTACCCTTCTGCATGCACCACCTCAGGGACAGACAGATGGCCGAGGGAACTACAGGCACACGGAGCACACCAGGGAGACATGAGCACGGAACATGATGAGGGGCAGAGACTGGTGGGCAGATTCCAGAAGCCCCAGCCAGACAGTGGGACTCGAGCAGAGAGACAGCAGGGAGGCACACGGGGAGTCAAGCAGGTCAGAAGGAAGGCAGAAGGAAGACGGCATTCAGCACGCGGGTGCACATGGGCAGAGCAGCAGGTACCTTGAGTGGCTATGAAGTGGTTTGACCTGTGGTAACCCTAGAACAGGAGAAGAGGCTGTGGTGAGACCCCAGGAGCAACCCCTCGCTCCCTCTGCTCTCATCTCCTCTGCCCTTTCCCAGGAGCAGCACACACAGGACCTCCTAACCAAGGGGACCTTGTCCTCCCAGTCCCCCAGGAAGGATGGAAAAGAAAGAACAGCAGGGACACCAGTGTCTTGGGTCCAAACCCATCTTTACTGTGTGACCCACAGAAGACACAACTCCTATATCGCCTAAAGGGTCGCCCCCCAATAAACTGGGTGGATTAGCCACAGTCAGCTTATAGCCCAACTGTGTGGATACAAATAAAGTCCAGGGTGATCCTGCCCGGGTTCTCAGGGTGTCCCCAGACCCCAGGCTGGGTCTCATCAGTCATCCCAGCCTCCACGGGGCAATCGGGGGGGGGGAGCAGTGCCCCCTCCCCACTGCATGTCATCCAGAGCTTGGGGGACCCAGTGACCCAGATGAAGGCTTCAGGTCTGAAGCAAGCAAATACATGGGTTACTCGTGGCCCTCAGATAAAATGGTTTTTAAATAATAATCATTTTTGAGATTGTGACCTCAATTAGGATCCCTATTATGATCACATACTGTGCTAAGCACTTTACTTATATGATCTCCCACAAAAGAGGGGGCAAGAGCTACTTCATCCTCCATCCCCAGAGCCCTCAGATTGTGAAGAGGACCCAGCCAGCCCCAACTCCCACCCCAGGGCCACAGCCAGCCTGCTGTCCTGCCCGCACATGACACCCAGGGCACCCCTGTGGGCACCACGGCAGAAGTTAAAGGTGCGGCAGCATTGATGCAAGAGAGAACAATCAGGTTCACGCCCGCAGCCCAGCTCCCTGTGCCTTGGGACCCGAAGGAGCCCCGCAGTCAGACTGCCAGGGTTCAAGTCCCAGATCGAACTCTTGCTAGCTGTGTTCCCCTAGGCAGATCCCTTCATTTCTCTAGGCCTCGATTTTCACATCTACAAAATGGGAACGATCACTGTATTTACCTCCCGGGGCCGTTGTGAGGAGTCAGCAAAGTAACATACCATCAAGGGTCTGTCACCACAGCCAGCACAGAGTCGGCACCTGACCAACAGTACCTAGTATTACCGCTACTACTTTCAAGTTCAAAGAGAAGCCCTGAAGACTCCAACAGTATGGCTGTCAAGAATTCCCAGGGCAGAGGGTGGTTTACCCCAGGGGTTAAGAATCTGAGGCCAGGGAGTCAGGTGGATGTGGGTTCCTATCACAGCTCTACAGAGATGCTAAGTGACTCTGGCCATGGAAAGGGCACTCCGAAGTCTTTAATGGACACCCGCAGCTCCCAAGGATTTTGCTAAAAGGCAGATTCAGACTCAGACTCTGGCACAGGGCCCAGGATTGCACCTTTCCAACCAGCTCCCAAGTGGGACCAGTGCTGGATCTGAAAACACACTGGACTGGCCAGACTCAGTCTCCCAGAGCCTCTGCTCCCTGCTGCAGTGTGGGGATAACAGTGAGACCCACATACCTCAGAGAGTCTGCTGTGTACCCGCAAACTGTGTCCAAAACCCAGTTCCAGTCACCAGCAGTGAAGAGGGTCCCAGAGCCACTGGGTCCTCACTGGTGGAACTGCTCCGCAGCTGGCCGACCTCCCCAGCCACTGCCTCTGCCTCAAGTCCACAGTCAAGCTGCTGGGCACATGGGGTCCCAGGGAAAGGGCAGCAAAGGTGCTGCCAGGGCAGCTCTCCCACCTCCAGCACTGGTCAAGCTGGGAACAGGCTACTCCACCCAAAACCAGCTGGCCTGAGCATCCCCGCCTAAGAACAAGCATCTCTCCAAATTCAACAAGCATCTCCCGGGGCCAGCACCCAGGACAGCCCGCAAATACAGTCCACAGCTGAGCAAGTTTTCAACAAAACCCACCCCCCATCTGCATATTAACTTCTTCATGCATAGGTGTGTGCCTGCACAATTAGAGAGCACTACAATGGAAAGTGTGAAATGATCAGGGGTGCAAGAAAGGTAAGCAGATCGATCGCCTTGAGCACACCCACTGTGGAACACCCGAGAGCGTCTGAGAGCGCACTGGTCCTCACCACCCCAGGCATCAGCAAATCCTGGGCACCCTGCTCCTAGGGCACACCCCCACGCCTGCCTGGAGCCTCTGGTTGGGTGGTGCTGGGGGACTGACACCTTGCATCCTGGACAAGCACCCCAGGGCCTCCTGGTGCTCCCCACCCCAGGGAGAGAACCAGAGTCTAGTAGGAGGGTCAAGGGCTCCCATGGGGCTTGAGGCCCAGCTCCATGCGGACATGAGCAAGTCATTGAACTTTCCTAAGGCTCTGTCATCTCGTCTGACAAACGCCAGTCCCTACCTCTCAGAGTATGGGAAAGATGAAATGATGTGCCTAACGTGTTGGCACAGCACCGGGTGCCCAGCCAATGACACTCTTGTTAACTGGCATTTGAAGACGGATTAAAGCCAAGTCTTCTGTGGCTACTGAAGAGTGTGGACAACGAACCAAGCAGGTGGGATGATGTGTTATATGGAGACTAATGGGAAGAAATGTACCTGTATTCGTCACCTTCTCATGGGGGCGCTAGGGCTGAGTATATCCATCCATTTCATGGGCCTATTCCATCTAAACCTGGGAACTTTACAAACTCTTGAAGCACGCTCAGAATAAGGGGGGTTGATCTCTGGGAGCACATCTGGGATAACCGGTCGTCTCCAGCAGCTACGACTGTGAGTACCTTTCACTTTGTATAGACAGAAATGTGTGTATTTCCGTATTGTCGGAAGGTCTGATAATGAACTGTACTTTTGCAATCTTTAAAAAATAAGAAATATTTTTTTAAAGGACATAAAATAGAAAGGAACCCACGAAATAGCACACAATCCCATCAGGCATCCAATATTATAAAAAGAATATGCAATTCACCCTTGAACAATATGGGGCTTTGGGGCACTGACCTCCTGGGGAAGTTTGATAATCTACACATAACTTTTGACTCCCCAAAAACTTAACTACTAATAGCATGGCTGACTGGAGGCCTTATCGAGAACATGAACAGTCCAGTAACACATATTTTGTATGTTATATGGTATTATATACTCTATTCTCATAACAAAGTGAGCTAGAGAAAAGAAAATATTATTAAGAAAATCATAAGAGAAAATACATTTATAATTTATAAATAAAAATAAATAAAATATAAATAAATACAAATTTCTTAAAAATTTAATAAATTTTTAAAAATTATTTATTTTTTAAAAATCCACAAGAAAGTGGGCTAGTGCAGTTCAAACCCATGGTGTTCAAAGGTGGAATGTACATTAAAAACCAAATTAAAGGTGCATTAGATGAATAGGACTTTTTAAAAAATATTCCTAGAAGGCCCAGCAATGGCACAATTTTTAAAAATAGAATAGAAAAACTGCTCCCCAAAAATAAAACATTCAAAGTAGGGCTAAATTGAGGGCAAAGTAGTTAGGGTTGAGTTTCAAGCAAACTGACCACGAAGGAACTTGAATGCCAGAGAAACTAGTTTTAAGGGGACTGGCGGGGCCACCCTTGCTTCCCTGAAGACCCTGACTCCCAAGCAGCAGAAGACAGGGCACCCTGAGCAGCTTCCCAGCCCACCCCTCCCAGAGCCCCACAGAAGGTATGGCTAGTGAGACTTACTGGGCATGGGGAGCTGGGGGACAAAGGTGACAGAAGGTAGTAGCCAGTGAAGGGAGCCTGGGGAAGCACCCCAACCCTGATGCCCCATCTCAGGGAGGGGAAGGAATCATTTACAACAGGGGTAGTGTCAGATCTGCAGCCCCAGATGGCCCCTGGCCAGGCTGCTGAAATGGACAGTAGGCTTTGGGTGCAAGAGTAGAAGGGAAGGAGGACAAAGACAGAGAGAGAAAGACAGCCAAAGACCATGAGAGAGTCTGAGATACCGCTGGTGAGAAGTCAGGAGGAGGAGGAGACGGGGAGAGAGATACTTACTTCACGGTTTATCCGAATCTTAATGAGGCCAGTGAGGGAACAGTACAAAGCAAAAGAGACAGATATTAGGCCAGAGGCAGATGGAGGTGGACAGAGCACAGGAGTGGCCAGGATGGGCAGTGTGAGGAGGGGAGGCAGAGCAGAGATGGGGGCCGGGCTGGGCCGGAGAACGGGGAGTGGCGTGAGTCTGCCAAGGGGCCCACGGGGACACTGAAGAGACCCAGAAGGGGCCCGTCACCAAAGTCTGAGAGGCCAGGCCCAGCCCGTATCCCAGTCAAGGGAGAGCATGGGAGGTAGGGGAGAAGGCAAGGAATTCCGGAAAATAGGGGGCAGCGTATCTTTCTGGCCCCCGGAGGTAAAGAGGGACAGGAGAGGTCTCCCGAGTCCCTGACTGTCCCACCTCCCAGGTACACATCTTCCTCTCCCTTCACTCCTGCTGCTCCCTACTCCCACCCTTTCCTCTCCAGTCACCCAAAGGCAGCTCAAAGCCCCCGCCTCCATGCAGCCTGCCACGGCTAACTCTGGCCATACCACTCACTTGCTGTGTGACCCTGGGAAAGTCAGTCCTCGCTTCTGGCCTGTACTTTCCCAGCTCATCTGAAATGGTTTTACCTATAAATACATTCATGTGTCTCCCCCACTAGAAGCTACACATGCAAGGAAAGCAGGGATGGTGTCTATCTCTGGTGCCCAGCACAACTCCTGGCACATGGTAGATGCCCGAAATAGATCTGATAAACGAATAAATGATTCTCTCCCAATCTTGGCTTGATGTCAGGGTGGGAGAGTCTGCCCAGGGTCCCTGGGCCCTGTCCCATCTCGCCCTCATTCACACCTGGGGAGCAGACTCACCACATCTGCACGGGCCTCCTGGCTGCCCTGCCCTAGCCCTAGCCCCTTCCTCTGGTCCAGCCAGACCAGCAGCTGCTGCACTGGATGGCAGGAGAGCCTCATGGTTAGTAGCAAAGGCTTGGGAGACACAGACAGGCCGAGATCTGAGTCCCTTTTCCCCCAAGCACTAGCTCTGTGACCTTGGACGAGTAGCTCCACCTCCCTGAGTCTGTTTCCTCACCTATAAAGTGAGATCGCGATTCTAACTACCTCGTGGCATGATTTCAGGGATTATAGAAATGAAATCTTTGATATAAAGTGCTTAGCACAGCGCTTGGCACCCAGTACCTGCTCCATAAACATGGGTTGTTATTCTTCAAGTACCACTCTGATCGCAGTCCAAATGCAGCAACTCCATGGGACCCCTAGGGAAAAGCCCCACCTCCTCGGCCTGCCTTCTGAGGCCTTCACCACCCAGCCCCTGCCTGCCTGCAGCCTTCCCGTGAGTCATGCGAATCCCAGCTCCAAGACTCCATCCCTTGGTGAGAGGGGCTCCTTCCTCAACTCCAGGCCTAGCTGTCTGCCCACTCCCCTTCTTTCTGCTTCATGGAAGCGCCCCCATCTGTCCACCCAGCAGGAAGTTTTCCTGATGGCTTTCATCTGCCCTCCCCTCCTCTGAGCTCCCTGGCACTGACTGCAGGAGGAGGGGACACTGTGAACCCCCACATATTCCCTGCCAGGTCGCTGGCCTGCCTGGGCAGTGAGCCTAGAATGGGCAGGGCCAGGCCAGTGGAGATGACGGCGAGGCACTCACGTCTATGTAGTTGGCGTTAATGGAGTCGGCATCGGGGCCTCCCATCATCGGGGGCAGTTTCACTCGGTGCCGATCATCTGGAAACACAAAGCAGGGGGCCATGGGGTGGGCAGGGACTGAGCAGGGGAATGCAGAGCTAGGGCAATGAGGGGAAGCTTCCAGAAGGCAGAAGAGCCAAGGAACCTCGAGGCTCGGGGCTGACCAGGAGGCTCTCAGCCCCGAAGGGGGCACGACAGGCCAGGGGTTAGAACCTGGGCTGCGGCACCAAGGGGGCCCAAGGTCATGTGCTACTCAGGCAAGTATTAGCTGTGTGACTTTGAACAGGGAGCTTAACCTCCCAAGCTTCCGTTTCCTTATCTGTAAAGTGGGGGTTATAAGATGTGCCACATCACTGGGCTACTGAGAAGTATGTAAAATAATGGGTGTAATATTCAGCACATGGCTTGGCATGTGGGAGGCCCTCAGTAAGTGGCTCACTCCAGCTGTTCTCCACCCCCACCCAAGTCCCTCCCACCCACAGCCCCTGACCCAGGCCCTTCCCCAAGACTCACAGGCAGGCAAGGGCTCTTGCCGGCTGCCCTTGACCTTGTCTTTCTTCTTTGTGGCATCCCAGCCTTCAAAGAAGCTCTGCCAGAAGGGAAAATAGAGGGGTAGTCAGTGGGGGAGGGAAACCGCTCCCCTCGTAAGACCCCATCCCATAACAGGATGGGAGAGGGACCATAGATAAGGGCCAGATGCAGGGTTCAACTTGGAGCCTGAGATCAAGTCATTGCATATCCCTTTATCAGCAAGGGACTAAGTTAAAAACCAAGCAGCGTGAAGGGAAGGAAGAGAGAAGAGTGGGGGGGCAGTATCAGAGTTCACAGACACTTCAGAGCAAGGGTCAGGTTTAATGTACACGTAAGGGGTTTGAGTTGGGAAGAAGCGAAAGTGAGGTCAAATTAAGATTAGAATAAGGTGGTGTCAGAGTCCAGGTGGAGGGAGAATGGGATTCGAATCAGAGTTCCAGTGGAATTTAGGATAGTTAGGGTCAAAGTCAAGATTGGGTGTTAGGTTAGAGGTCAGGGCCCCTCTTGGTGGTCAGAGTCATATTAGGAAGAGGATGAGGATCATAATCAGGGTCCAGATGGAGACTGAGAGAAGACTGGAGGTCAGATTTCAAGTCACGATCAGGACTAGTGTCAGAAACCAGGTCAGTCCGAAATTGGGGTCAAGGTCAAGGTAAAAAAAAAAAAAAATTAGGTTGAATTAGGGACTATCAGAGCAAAGGTCCATCCAGGGCAAAGGTGAGGGTTGCCAGGGTCTGGGTCCACAGCGAGCAAGAGCTAGGCAGGGCCCCGGCAAGGCGTCCTGGCTGGCCGGAGACCCCGCACCTCGTACTCCTGCTTGAAGCCATAGCCCTCCGCCGTCTTCATCTGGTTGATGTGCTGCAGGAGGTCGGCCACACGCACCGCAGGGTGCATCTGTCCCGTGTGGTATGGGGAGCCTTTCCGGCCACAGGGACGCCGCGGGGAGCCCCCCAGCAGGCTGCTGGCCTCGGTGACCCCACTGCTGCGCTGGTCTCCTGCAGTCAGAGAGAGGAAAGGGGGTTCCTGACGCACACTACCCCCTTGCCTGGGGTGCCCCATTTGGACTCAGGGTGGGGGAGGGGTGCATGGCCAATGCGGATGTGGTTCCTGGAGCCAAGCAGCCTGGCTGGGCCCACCCTGTGCACCCCAGGGCAAGTCCCTTCCTGTCTGCATTTGTTTCTCCGTCTGTAACATGAGCAGGCTGGGTCACATGGCCTCTGAGGGCCCTTCTGGCCCAGCCCTTCTGGCCCTGCTGTGATCCTGGGGTCCCCTGACTACTGTTCCTCCCCAGCCTGGACCACCCCTCTGTGACTTCCCTGAACTGCCTGCAGGGGGCAGCGCTCAGCAGAGCCCGGGAGCCCCCCTCTTCTCCCTCTCTTCCAGAGAACAATCTGGAACAATTGGCAACTCCCAGTAATTACCCCCATTCAAAGACAAGCAAATCCCGAAATTAGCTGCTGCTGCCACCCCCTCCACAGATTAACGGGAGACACCTGAATAGCAGCTTTTCTCCTGCGCCAGCATTTCCATTGTCAGCCTGGGCGGTGGCCTCAGCCAACTGGAGAACAGGTCGAGAGGTTCACAGTGACACTCACACGCACTCACAGACACACTCACACACACACACATACACACACACCCTGGGAAAACTATGCCCTCCCTCCAGGCCCACCTGCTCCCCGCTCTTCTGGTCAGCATCCCCAAGGACATCCCACCCTGGTCCCCCAGCTCAGGCCCCAGGACTGAGCAAAGTGCCCGGCTCAGTCACACCCACCTCTGGACACTCGCCCTCATACATTTAACACTCATTTCTCTCCTCCTGTCCTGGGTACAATGCGGGGCCTCAGTCAAGGTCAGCCCTCCCCATTTCTCATGGCTCTTCTCTGCCCAGGTCCAAGCTGGCAGGGGCAGGTGGGAAACCCCCGGTGGGGCCCAGGTTCCAGCCCCTTCCCTTCCTACCACCTCCAACACCCTTCTCTTTCTGTTTCTGCCTGCTGAACTCCCACCCATCCTTCAGATCTTAGCCAGAATGAGCCTTCTTAGGGAACCTTCTCCAGCGCCTGGCCTCTGATTCCTACTCATGGCTGACAGAATGGTTTCATGACACCAGGACAGACTTCTGCACTGCTCAACTCCCCCAAACTCCAAGCCGTGGCTCTTCAAATCAGGGGGGACTTCCATACCCTGCTTGGGTTCCCTGTGCCACAGTTTGAAAACTGCCTCGAGGCAGACAGGCAGTGTGATGGCGCAGCCCACCCCACCTGCTTCTCTTCTCTGGGGAATCAGTCCGGAGCTACTGGTCACCCAATGTCTGAAGACAATTCCTTCCCATCTGATCCAGATTTTCTAGTTACTAACAGCTGGAGGGCATGCTGGTTACATGTCGGTTACACCATTGTGGGCAGATTCCCCAAGCCCTTAATTCATCAGATGGAAAAAATGAGGCCCAAAAAAGAGACTTGCCTAACGCAGTGGTTGCAAAAGTGCATTCCAGAAAACACCGATCGTGGCAGATTTCTAAGTGCTACTCCATTAAAAAGGAGACAAGGAGGAGGATGAAGAGGGGTTCTCGGTTTTAAAGGAATCTGTGAAATTCTGGTGGGAAGGAAAAGAAGTCTGTTTTTTCCCTATAAAACCTCCCAGAGCTTCCTATAAATTAGTGTGCATTTCCACTCTCCAAGAGATGAGCAGAAACAGCCACGTTTCACCACCATCTCTCACCACCGACAGCTTTCTTTGTTTCTTTCGGGAAACGTCCTCAGGGGAACACAGGGATGATCATGGTGATTAAGACACATGCTCTGGAGTCAGACAGGCCTGAGATCAAATCCCAGCTCCACACGGGACCCTGGGGATTCTACTTACTCTCCCTAAACCGCCTTCTTCGTGTGTCAAGGGAAGACAAAAACTTACTCTCCCAGCCGATGATACAAATATTAAATAAGATAGTGCGCATAAAACACCCAGTCCTGTGCCTGGCACATAGTGAGCACCTACAGCCGGGGCTGTGGACACAACTAGTCCCAGAAAGCCAGGGCAGTTGGCTGGCCAGAGGCAGCCTTCCTTTCTCAGCCCGTCTCGACTGCAAGATCCGACAACATCGGATGCAACATGTAGATGCAAAAGAGCATCTACAACAAACACAAGCACCAGCATTTCACGACAAAGGCTATCAGCTGGCTCGACACACTGGGAGACAGAGGGGTCCCAGGGCTCTCTCTGGAAGCCATGCTGACAGCTCCCTGGGTGGGGGCCCTCCCTGAGGGCTCTCCAGGTGGAGAAAGGGGCAAAGGAGCGTTTTGGGAGTCCAACAGCCCATCCCTGGGGATGTGAAGGGTCAGCCCTGAGGCATCCTCATAGCCACATATGGATCAGCTTGCAATGGCTAAAGACGAGAAAATCCCACCTGGTTGGGGTCCTGATGGGAAGGAGGCCAAAGCCAAATGCTGGGCTTCTGCCTGAGCCCAAGAAGGACATAAGACATTCTACAAAGACCACCAGAAGGGGTCCCTGGGTGGCTCAGTCAGTTAGGCATCTGCCTTCAGCTCAAGCCATGAACCTGGGGTCCTGGGATTCAGCCCTGTGTCTGGCTCCTTGCTTGGTGGCGAGTCTCCTTCTCCCTCTCCCTCTACTCCCCTATCCCCTCCTCATGCTCTCTCTCTCTCTCTCTAGCACTCTGTCTCTCTCAAGTAAATAAAATCTTAAAAACAAAACAAAACAAAAAACCAAAGACTACCAGAAGACAACAGGGTAATGAGCGATGATGTCTCTAAGAGGCTCTTCTCCTTCCTGGACCCAGAGAAGACTGGACTCTGCTCTCCTCGTGCATGAATTCCCTCGTAGGATGCAAGACATACACTCTCCCCTGCACCTCACCCCCACCCCAAGGACCAGCTTGGAGAAAGAGAGGAAGGAAGGTGAGAGCAGCCCTTAGCTTCAAGGTTACCCCCCCAGGGTTTCTTCCAGATGCTCCCCAGTTCCATCATGATTGTGGGACACCTTAAGCAAGTAACCACAGACAGTTGAGGTTTTGGGAGGAAGGGTTGAGGCCCAGAGGGAAAAAAACACTGGGTCTGGAGCAGAGAGACCCAAATTCAAATTTGGAGTCAAGTCACTTGACCTCTCTGGCCTCAGTTTTGCCATCTGAAAATGAAAATCTTCAGACCTTCTTTAAAGATGAGCCCTTTCCCTGATTCCCGTCTATCTCCGATGAAGACAGGCCCCCAGTTACATGATCGAGGAACACTCCAGACTTTTCCTTCCCTAGTGCAATTAGGAAATAATTTTAAAGAAACATAGCTTATAATAATACCTAATAATATCTTACATATCAAGTGCTTTCATAGGCCTGGCAAGATACTTAAGTCACTTAATCCTTAGACTATGTAAGCATGACTCTCATCCCCTATCCAAACGAGGAAAGCAGGGCCCACAAGAGATGAGTTACTTGGTCATTAAGCAGCAGCACCAGGATTCGAACCCAGGCCCATCGGACTCTGGGGCCCTGATGTCTACCCTACTTTCCTGTGTCTTTCCTCCTGATAAAGGAGAATCTGTGTAGAGGAAAAGAACCTAGCACTTATTTAACAAACCCTTTGGCGGACAGAACCCAAAGGCACCCACAGGGGTCAAGAGCTCTAGATGGACAGGGCTCAGAAGGGGTTGAGGGTTTTCACAGGCAGGATTTCAGACACAGCAGAGGGCCCATTCCCACACACTGGGAACATCCCAGCCACCTTCCCCACAGCCAGCCTGCCACCATTTACTCAGCATGAGAAGTCCCCACGGTGAAATTCACAGGCTGAGGATGCAGCAAAATCAGCACGGCTTTCTGTTCCCTTACACCAAAATCTGGGCTCCTCTGTTTGGAAAGCAACCAAGGAAATGGAGGCTGGACCAGCGCAGGGCATGGTCCTATGAGACCAGATGGACCCATGGCCCCAGGCTCCTGCCCACAGCTCTGCCATAGCCTGTGGCATGCCTGTGGTTCCCACTTCCTCCAGCAGCCACATCTCATCCAGCCCAGCCCAAACCCTGGCCACCTTAGCCCAAAGGCGCATCTTTTGAAACTCCAGCAGCATGAATTGCTCCCACCGTCCCCATGGCAATGAGTCTGGGCCCCGACTTCCCTAGGCCATGTCTCCCCAGCTGTCAGCAAGCTGGCTGGGGGTGGTGCCCATGCATCCTGCTTCTCTGAGTCTCTCCAGAGGACTCAGCAGCAAGGCATGCGCCCATGCTGCCCCCACTTCCCGCTCTCCCCGCAGCCCACCAGAGTTGCCTGCCCAATCACACTTCTCTGTGTGCTCACCTACACTGGCTACCCCCTCGCCCATGCCTGCCCTTCCTTTCCCAGCTCTGCCTGTCCAGATCCTGCCCATGCCTGGCTCCTCTCTGCAACTCAGAAAGACCTGCATTTAAATCCTGGTTCTGTCACTTTCTACTCCTTTGTTAAATGACTTCCCCTCTCTAAGGCTGTTTCCTCTCGGCTTCCTCATTTGTAAGGTGAGTTGATAATAGCTACTGTGCTGGGCGGGGGTGAAAATTTAATGAGGGAGATCATAGGGACAACATGATAAATAAGTGCATGTCAGTGAATTTGAAAACCTAAATGAAATGGGCAAATTCCTAGACAAGTAATAACACAACAAGTGGCTTGAAAAAAATAGAAAGTCTCAATAGTCTTTTACTCCTTTAAATAAATTGAATTAAAAGTTTAAAATTTTTCTATAAAGACTGTTTTATAGGTGAATTCCACCAAACTCTCAAAGTATCAATTATTCCAATCTTTCATAATAAGAGTAAAGGAGACGAAACCTCGGTATATTTTACATGACTAACAGAATCCTGGTACCAAAAACCAGACAAGGATAGTAGAAAAAAGAGAAAATCATGGGCCAATCTCACTCCTGAATACAGCTTTGAAATCCTGAGCATTATTTTACCTATACTGAATCCAAAAAGACATACAAAATGTAATGAATCATGACCAGGCTGAATTTACTCCAAGTATGGAAGGTTATTTTAGCTTTAAAAAATCTGGAAATGTCACTCACCTCATTAACAACAACAACAATACACGTATATATGATAGTGCAGAAAAAGCATTTGGTAAGTTTAATGCTCATTTAAATAAAACCTCTTAGCAAACTAAAAACCAAAAAGAACTTTGTTAACCTGATAAAACATTTGTACCAAAAACTGTAGCGAACTTTATTCTCAGTGTTTAATGTTAGAAGCATTCCTTTTAAAACCAGGAAAACAAACAAGGATTCCTGATATTACCACTTCCATCCAACCCAGTGCTGGAGATCCCAGCCAGTGCCACGCAGAAAGACAAGGAAAAAAAAAAAAAAAAAAAAGGAAGGGAAATGAGACAGAAGAAACAGAACTACCCATATTTACAGATCCTCTGATCATACTCAGAAAACCTGAAAGCCTGTACAGACAAAAGAAAATTAACAAATAAGGTTCTCAAGGACTATGGATATAAGATCAATATATATACATAAAAAATCAACAATATTTCTCTATATGAGCAACAATTAGAAATGTAATATTTTAAAAGTGTACCATTTGTATTGGGAAAACTGGACACCCACATGCAAAAAAAAAAAAAATGGAGTTGGACTCTTACCTCACACCATATACAGAAGTTAACTCAAACTAGAACAAAGACCTCCATATAAGACTTAACACTAGGGGCGCCTGGGTGGCTCAGTGGGTTAAGCCGCTGCCTTCAGCTCAGGTCATGATCCCAGGTCCTGGGTTCAAGCCCCACATCGGGCTTTCTGCTCAGCAGGGAGCCTGTTTCCTCCTCTCTCTCTGCCTGCCTCTCTGCCTACTTGTGATTTCTCTCTGTCAAATAAATAAATAAAATCTTTAAAAAAAAAAAAAAGACTTAACACTATAGGGGCGCCTGGGTGGCTCAGTGGGTTAAAGCCTCTGCCTTCGGCTCAGGTCATGATCTCAGGGTCCTGGGATCGAGCCCCGCATCGGGATCTCTGCTCAGCAGGGAGCCTGCTTCCTCCTCTCTCTCTCTGCCTGCCTCTCTGCCTCCTTGTGATCTCTCTCTCTGTCAAATAAATAAATAAAATCTTTAAAAAAAAATTAAAAAAAAAAAGACTTAACACTATAAAACTCTTCAAAGAGGGGCACCTGCATGGCTCATTGGGTTGACTGACCATTCAACTCTCGATTTTGGCTCAGGTCTCAGCGTCATGAGATCAAGCCTCATATCTGGGCTCTGCACTTAGCATGGAGCCTGCTTGAGATTCTCTCCCTCCCTCTCCGACTGCCCCTCCCCCACCCCCACTTACATGCTCTCTGTCTCTCTAAAAAAATGATAATTGTTTTAAGAGCCAAGACACCTTTCAACAGACGAATGGATAAAGAAGATGTGATCCATATACACAATGGAATATTACTCAACTATAGGAAAGGATGAACATCCAACTTTTGCATCAACACAGATGGGACTGGAGGAGATGATGCTGAGTGAAATAAGTCAAGCAGAGAAGGTCAATTATCATATGGTTTCACTTCATTGTGTAACATAAGGAATAGCATGGAGGACATTAGGAGAAGGAAGGGAAAAATGAATTGGGGTAAATCGGAGCGGGAGATGAAGCATGAGAGACTGTGGACTCTGTGAAACAAACTGAGGGTTTTAGAGGGGAGGGGGCGGGGGGAGGGTTAGCCGGGTGATGGGTATTAAAGAGGGCACGGATTGCATGGAGCACTGGGTGTTATAAACAAACAATGAACCATGCAACACTACATGAGAAACTAATGAAGTACTACATGGCTAATGTAACATAATAAAAATAAATACATTAAAAAATAAAAAGATAATTTTTTTTAAACTCTTAGAAGAAAACACAGGGCAAAAACTTCATGACATTGGATTTGACGATGATTTCCTGGCTATAACACTAAAAGCACAGGCAGCAAGAGAAAAAAACAGACAAACTGGACCTCACGAAAATTTTTTAAATTTTGTGCATCAAAAGATACGATCCATGGAGTAAAAAGGCAATCCACAGAAGAGAAGAAAATATTTGCAAATCATATATCTGATAATGGATTAATATGTAGAGTCCAGAGAGAACTCCTAAAACTCTACAGCAAAAAAAAACCAAAAAACCCAATTCAAAAATGGGCAAAGGGCTTTAAAAGATATTTCTCCAAAGAAGATACACAAATGGTACATGCCCAAGGTGGCATCATTCATCATTCGAGAAATGCAGATCAAAACTTCAGGAGGATACTATGTCATACCCACTGGAATGGCTACTATGAAAGAAAGAAAGAAAGAAAGAAAGAAAGAAAGAAAGAAAGAAAGAAAGAAAGAAAGGAAGGAAGGAAGAAAGAAAAAAAGAAAATAACCAGTGTTACAAGAATGTGGAGAAATTGGAACCCCTATGCACTGTTGCAGGGAATGCCAGACGGTACGGCCACCATGGAAAACAGTATGGTGGTTGCTCAAAAAAATTAAAAATAGAATTACCATATGATCCAGCAATTCCACTTCTGGGTATGTACCCAAAAGAACTGCATCAGGGTCTCGAACAGATATGTGCACACCCATGTTCACAGCAGCATTCCTAACAATACCTAAAACACGGAGGCAACCTAAGCATCCATGGGTGGATGAATGAATAAGCAAAACGTGGCCCATACATGCCATGGAATATTCATCAGCCCTAAAAAGGAAGAAAATTCTGAAAGATGCTCGAAGATGAAAGAAGCTTGAAGACATGCAGCTAAGTGACATAAGCCAGTCACAAAGACACAAATGCTCTATGATTCCAGGTCTATGAGATAATGAGAGCAGTCAAATTCAAAGACACAGCAAGAAGACCGGTGGTTGCCAGGGGCCGGGAAGAGACGGGAATGGGGAGTGACTGCTTCATGGGACCAGAGTTTCAGTTTCGCAAGATGAACAGAGCTATGGGGTTGAATAATGGTGATGGTCGCATATTATGCGTGTGCTTAGTACCCCCCAAACTGCACGCTTAAGAACAGTTAAGATGATGAAATCTACATGACGTGTTATTTTACCACACACACCCACACAATGTACCATTTGCAATGGAAATCAAAAATACAAGGGACCTGAGGGACCTGAGATGTGCAAAGTTTTATGGAGAAAATTATCAAAAGAGATTTAAGACCTAAATACATATAGGGTTATGTATATCTTCTCCATGGATGTAAAGAAGATGTCCTAAGATGTCAGTTCTCCCCCAAACTGATCTAAACATTTAATACAAATCCACCCAACAAAGTTTTCCAAGTAAATTAAAAAGATGTTTCTGAAATGTATGAGAGGGACAGGTGCCTGGATGGCTCACTCAGTTTAGCATCAAACTCTTGATTTCGGCTCAGCTCATGATCTCGGAGTTATGAGACTGAGCCCCACATCGGGCTCCATGCTGAGCGTGGAGCCTACTTAAGATTCTCTCTTTCCTGGGGCGCCTGGGTGGCTCAGTCAGTTGAGTGTCTGGTTTCGGCTCAGGTCATGATCCCAGGGTCCTGGGGTCGAGCCCCACATCGAGCTCCATGCTTGGCAGGGAACCTGCTTCTCCCTCTGCCTCTTACCCTGCTCATACTCACTCTCTCTCTATCCCTCTCTCTCAAATACATAAATAAGATCTTAAAAAAAAAAAAAAGATTCTTTTCCTATCCAGCTACCTTTCCCCCGTACTGCTTGCACACAATCCCTCTCTAAATAAATAAATGAATGTAATGAAATATATGAGAAAGAGAATGAGGACAAACATAGCCAAGACATCCTTGATAAGGAGCAAAGCCAGGAGAACCTGATGTACCAGATACAAGACTTAGGTAACTCTAGTAATGAGGAAATCAGGTATCAACAGATACAGGAATCACCAAAGTGCCTAATCAAAGAGAATGAGGAGCCAAAAAATAGTCCACAGATATACAGAAGCATGATCTGTGATGAGGGTGGCCTTCAGCATCACTGGTGAAAATACGCACTGTAACAGAAGCTGGGACATGAATTACTACAGAAAAAAAAAAAAGAAAAGAAAATATAAAAAAAGAAAATCCTTCATTCCTCTGACACACAAAAATCAATCACAGATGGGTAAAGATTGAAATGCGCCATGCAAAATATAAAAAGGTTTAGAAAAAAGTAAAAAATATTTTATGACCCTGCAAAGGAAGCGTTCTCGAAGAAAACACAAAAAGTAGAAATCAGAAAGGAAAAGACTGATGAACTTGACTGAATTAAAATAAAAACTTGTTCCTCCAAAGACACTATAAATAACCTGCGGAGATGAGCCACAAATTGAGAGAAGATATTTGCAATTCATAAGTGAAAAGTGATTATCATCCTAAATATATAAAGAACTCCTAAAAACCACTAAGAAAGCAACAGAAAACCTAATAGAAAATTAGGTAAAAGGCATGAACAGGCATTTCATGGAAGAAGAACGCTGAATGGCCAATAATGATTTGAAAAGATGCTCAACCTCATTAGTAATCAGAGAAATGCAAATTAAGACTATAGAGAATTACCATTTTATACAAACTAGTTTGGCAAAAGGGAAGAAGCCTGGCAAATTCTGAGCTTGCCGTGGGGCTGCGGAAGCTCTCGCTCGCTGCTGCTGGCTGTGAGCACAGGCAAAGCCACTCTGGGACACGGCTCGGCACCGTCTTCCAGAAGGAAACAGAAAAGCGCTCTGCAATCCGGCTGCTCTACCTCGCAGATCTCCCGAGCAGAGGCACCTGGAGAGCCATGTAAGAACCTTCACAGCAGCCTCGTTTGTAATAACCAGAAAACTGGAAGCAGATCTGATGTCGCCGGATGGCAGAAGAGAGAAATCAACGGTGATACATTCACATAATGGAAAACGATACATCGGAGAAAAAACAAAAGAAACTAGAGAGAAACACCCACCTCGCCAAATATGGGAATGACAATGCTGGGTTGAGAAACAGTGTGATTGCACTTGTACGAAGCTCAAAAAGGAGCAAAGTTACACAATACGCCGTTTGGGGCTATAGGTACACCGGTGAAATGACTCCCGAGATGGTAAGGAAATTATAGACTCAGATTTCAGAGGGGTGCGGGGGGGGCATAGTCTCAGGGAGGGACCCCAAGACGGTGTCCTAATTCACCAGTGTGGCTCACCCGTGCTTGTTGTATTATCACTGCATGACTTCCAGAAGCATTACATATTTTCTTTTATACACATCAACGCTAAGTAGAATAAAAAGATGTGTAAGGAGGTGATTGATGACAAGCTCCAGACACATAACAGCTGACCCACCGTATTCCACCTACACGCTGGGCACAGCTCTCACTATACGAGATACATGTAATAGCCAGCCTGCTCTCCACCACACCTACCAGTGAAGATGACCTTTAGCTCCATTTTATACACAAAGAAGCAGACACCCCGAGAGGTTAAGCAGCCAGCCCCAGGTCACACAGCTAAGGGGATGTGAGAGGCAAACCCAGGTCTATCTAACTGCAGAGTCATCTCTTTTCACCACTGGTCCCCTCCCTCTCCCACAGCAGCTGCTCCGCAGGCTCGAGACTGCTCTGGTCCCCTTTGATCACACGTTGTCACTCCTTTCTCTGACTCCCCAGAGCACTTCCCACAATCAACATGTGACCTCGAATGCCCCCCATCCAGGAGTCTATGTCCTCCATCTTCCTAAAGCTCCCCAGTGCAAACGGGTAATACCCATGCCTCCCCTGCATTGCCTCGTTTTGGGTTTGAGATGTACCAGAACTCATTGGAGGGGCTCGGTCATCCTGGCTCGGATATGGAATCCCAGAGCCCCGAGGAAGGGCAGGAGGGCCATGCACTCACCTCGGGGGCTATAGCCATGGGTGTCCATGAAGGACAGGCCCAGCCGCTCATCCTCCTGCAGGGTGCTCTGGTCCGTGAAGCTCCGGTCCACCGCACTCATCATGTGGGTCTTCTCCTGGCGGTAGTTGACAGTGGCCTTGGTCATGTTCACCGGCTTCCTGAAGAGAGGGGTCGACAAGACACATGGGTGCTGAGCTGGGCAGGACAACACCCAGAGGTGGATGGGGAGGCCAAACAGTCCGGGGGCTTTGGCCCCAGGAGACTATCTAGAAGCATCTCCGGATACTGAGAGGGCTCTGCATCTATCCTTTGCTCGCCAAAACCAGAGTTGCTACCTCCCCCGCAAGGGACTGGGCAAAGTCCCTCTTCCTGGGGACCTTTGCTGAGGACAAGGGATGAAGCCCAGTGGTCTCAGGCTGGAACGTGGCCCCTGTCACTGGCCTGGAGGGCTCAGGAAATGGGTAGGATAGTCACTCTGGAACTATTCTGGTACCACAGCACTCACCCCATCCAAACTAGGAAGATGACCGCCCCAGCTCCAACCCCAGCAGGCCCCCATAGCCATCTTCCTTTCCCCATCCTCACTGAACATGCACCCTGAGAACCCCTCTTCCCCACAATGGGGGTGCACTACGGTCCTCCTTCATGGCAGAGAGTCTGGCTGCTGCTTGGCCAGTGCTCCGGAGTTTTCCTCTGGGCAGGGGATGAACTCCAACTGGCTTCTTCCTATCCCCAGAGCCCCCAGGACAGTCCCACCATGGGCCACACTGGATGTCCATATTCCTGCCACTGCCCACCAGTCCATCCAGCCACTGGAAGCAGCAGAGGGAGGAAGCAAGAGGCCCGGTCCCTCCTGAGAGCCTTGCGAAGAGGCCCCCAGACAAGGGCCCTGCACAGCCCAGACCCGCAGCCCAGCTTTGCAGATGAGAATGGCAGTGTGTGACCCCAGAGGACTCAGAGGGAAGTGGGAGGAAGAGCAGGGGGCATAGTCCATGACCAACGTGCTGAGCAAAAGGGAAAGAGGGAAGGACTTGGGACCTGTCTTGAAACTGCAGTGGAGCCAATCACAGGGAAGGCTCAGGATGAGATAGCCATTCACCCTGCTGGGCCCCACAGCATGCAGAATGTGGGTAGACCTGAGGGAGGACTTCTAGGTAAAGAGGGCTCAGGAATCTTGACCATCAGTGGAGAAGAAGAGGCTAAGGAAGGGTTCTTCCCAGAGGCAAATTCTAATCAGTCTGCAGTCGAGAGCTGTCCAAGGCAGGGAAGACTGGGTGACCCCAACCACCAAGCTCTGGGCATCACCCTCACCATGGCCCAGGGCACAGATGAAGAGAAGCCTCTGTGGCTATGACCTTGACCACTGACATAGGAGAGAAGGTGGAGGGGGAAGGAGGGAAGGAGAGGGAGGTGAAGAGGGGGCAAGGGAATCAGGAGGATAAGAGAAGGAGGAGAGGGAGGGGGAGAGACTAAAGGGACCATGACAAGGAGAGAGATGGGGAAGAGGGCAGAGAGAGGGAGGGAAAGGCAGACACCAGCAAATCACAGGGAGGACAGACAGAGGGCCATGGACAGAGGACAGCAGTCAAGCTGTGCCTAGAAGGCAGTCTCCAGTGGTATGCCCCAGGGCTCTGCTCCCTGCCCAGGACTCTCGGTTCACTTGGGAGAAGAACTACAAACACCAAGCACCCAGCTCCACAGAAGACAGAAGCCGAGGGACACGGGACACAGCCGGCCACCAGGGGATCTCAGGGTGAGAGTCAGCAGATGGAAGGCAATCCTGACACTTGAAAAAGTTCTGCATTTAGGGTCAAACAAAAGCCATGGAGGGTGTGGTTGCTGGAAAAGCTGGTGTGACCCTGGATGGTGTGGATGCAAGTAGGGGGTCCAGGAGGAGGAAGGGAGAGACCCTGGTCCTCTGGGCTGTCCTGGGGGCACCTGAGCCTGCTCTGCAAGGAGGGAGGACAGGCACAGGTGCAGGGAATGTTCTGGAAGGCTTGCAGAATCAGAGAAGACAGAGGCAGAACACAGTGTACCATCAGGAGACCAGGCAGTCCAAAGGGGCCCGGTGGTAACCCCAGCTCTGGCACCTTCTGTGACCTCTGACCAGTCCCTTCACTCTCTGAGCCTCGGTCATTTCATCAGTAACACGGAAGGGATCATGGAGCGTGCTTCTCAGGGCCCGGGCCCAGAGGAAGAGCCCAGAAATGATGAGTCTGAAGAGCCTGAGGCCGCCCGGCTGGAGAAGGGGCTCGTGCTGACCTGAGAGTTGTGTGCACCGTGGGGACAGCTGCTAGGGAGGGGGCGGGCCTGCCCCAGACACGCGCACACACATGCCTGGCTGTGCACCCCAGAGAGGGACTGGTGCGAGGCCCTGCACATGAGGAGAACGACCTAGGGCCCGAGGGGGCGGGGAAGGGCTACTTACGGGTAGTAGGAGTAGGCATAGTGGTCCCTCCTGGCAGCGTGCAAAGAGAACAGCACAGTTGGGCCCATGGTCCTGCCACACGGTGGGCTGAGGGCAGTGCCCAGCCCGCAGGGAGGGGTCGGCTGCTTTCTGTGCTGGGGAGGGCGCTGGCCAGGGACCAGATGGGTCAGGAGGACCTTCCCTGTCCCAAGGGCTGGCTGGGCTCAGTCATCGAAAACCAAGACCCGAAGCCCCTTCCAGAACCTTCCCAGAGCCCGCTGCTGGAGGGAGGAGGAGATGGGGAAAGGGCCTGGGGAAGGAGAGCTTTCACATAGTCACACACACAGACACAGAGAGAAATACACACACTTGCACACTCACACATAAACGGACACACTCACGTGGCTACACAATCACACACAAACAACCTCCCTCACATGCTCACAGGCGCCCCCACTCCCCACTGCAGCCCCACCCCTCAGGTCCAACACTCCTCACACCTGCAGGCCCCTCTGCCTCTGCGGGCTCAGCCCTCTGCACACACCTGTGCCTGGGAGGGAGCCCTGGCTGGGGGGGCAGAGGTGGGGAGAGGGCTCCTACTGGACTCTGGGGCAAAGGTGAGGCCCACCCTCCCCAACCCAGACTGCCCCTGCATGTGCGATCCATCGAAGGAGCCGTGCTGCCCCCTCTGGGCACCCAAACCATGGCTTGGCTCTGATCCCACTTCACAGGTGGGGAAGCTGAGTCCCAGAGAGTCGTGGTCCTCCTAGGCCTCTCTGGGGGGTCAAGGGCAGAGTTTAGACACCTGTCCTAAGACCCGGACCCCCAGAGCCAGCTCCCTCCTGAGGCCCCGTCCAGGCACATCCAGGGGTCCTCCACTCACCTGCCCCCACACCTCCCCACCAGGAGGGACCCCCGGGAATGGCCTTCCACAGGGACTCCTGCAGACTGGGCAAAGGGAAGGAGACAAGAGTGGGAGACTGAGGCCCAGCGAGGGCAGGAGAGTGGCTGGAGGCCACACAGCACGTCTCCTCTCCTCCATCCCAGGAGAGAGAGGAAGGTACAGGCCTGTGGCTGGTCATGGGGACCCCAAAGAAGAGGGGGAAGGTGGAAGGAATGGCATCCTGGTCTCAACTGTAACGTCATGACTTTTCAAGAGCCTTCCACAAAGACTCCCCGATAATTACCAACTCTATCGTGTCACCTTTACCCTCTCTCTGTTACCCTCTCTTTTCACAATCTGTAATTATCTGTTTGTGCTGTTTCTAGTTTAATGTCAGGCTCCACACTAGCTCCAAAGGACAGCATCTTCTCTTCTGCCCATGGCAGGCTCCCAGAGCCCTGGACAGCGCCCAGGACAGGACAATCCCCCAATAAATATTTCATGGAATTGAGTAATCAATAAAGAGGGAAAATAAATAAAAGAACTCCACCTCTGTGAGCATCCCTATCCTCCCCCAAAGGAGTGAGATTAACAATGACCCCGCCCAAGGGCCCACTGTCAGCCCGGCTCCTCCCTGCCTCTCTCCACCTGCTGAGCTGGGAGTTGGGGGGGAAGGGGTCAGGAGGACCCTACTCCACTGGGCCAGGCCCTGGGGATCCACAGCCAACAGGACAGAAATATCTCTGCCCTCATGGAGCTCTCAGTCCAGCAGGGAAGAAAAACAACTGAGCCTAAGTAAAGAACTCTAAGTAAAAGAAAAAGTTTAGGGAGAAGAAAGCAAAGGAGAAGGGTGGGATTCTGAAAGCAGAATAAGAGCTATACCGGCCTAGGGAGTTCCCCAAGCACAGATGCCTCCAGGCTCATTGCCCACCCCAGCAGGGCAGAATGGGGAGCCTGACCACCCGACCCCCGACCCCCACCCAGCGTCTCCCACCCCAGGCCATCTCCTTCCTCCAACAAGGATGCACAAGGGGGAACTGGGTATCAGCCTTCCCTCAGCAACCTCCCGACCTGCCTGCGACATTTAATGTGGGCCCCTCCATGGCTGGCAGGCCTGCTCTGTCCCCCGACAGTGCAAGGCAGACTGGAGGAGCCCTGAGGGGCACGGTAGACCCTGAAGGCCAGGATAGGATTTCAGAGGGGGGCTGCATGAGGTGCTAGAGAATGGGACTGAGTGGCTTTTAGAGGAAGGAAGGAAGGAAGTCTGGGGGGATCCTCAACACTCCGGGGGTAGCCTGGAAAGGTTTCCGGGATAGCACATGTGCAGACTCATGGCTTCCTAATGAGGCTCCAGCAGCATCTCTGACCCATCCTGTCCTGGGCCCAAGGCTCTCTGCAGAGGTGGGTGACACCCTCCACTGGGCCCATCCTCTCTCCTTGAGGATCAACTCTAACGCTTCAAATACTACTTACAACTGGACTCCAGTTGTAGGTAGTACAACTCAGCCCCAGGATCTGACCTCTCCCCTACAGCCCTCACCATCTGCCCCCTCTCCACCCCACTGCACCCCAGTCCCCCACAGAGGAGGAGTGCAGATACTTGCTAATTCTGGGCTTCTACTGCATGCTGGCCACAGTGAGGCCCTTCATATCCGGGCCCGAAGGAGCCCGGGTTTTGTCGTCAGGACTGGCTTCAAACCAGACCCTGTCACTTACCAGCCGAGTGACATGGTCAAGTCGCTCAGTTAGTTTCCTCATCTGTGAGAAGGGGCTCAGACCTGCTTCATGGGTCGGGATCCAAGAAGGAAGAGTTCTCTGATGTATCCTGATGCTAGAACAGTGCCCGGCCCATGGCAGGGGTTCAGTAACTAATGTTCTAACGGATGGGCGTGTGTAAAGCCCTGGGCGCACGGAAATCCGCATTAAATGACAGAGTTTAAAGAGTTTATCTCAAGAAGCTGTGCAGGCACTAGGGAAGGGAAAAAATCAGCTTCACGCCTTGGACAGGCCAACCCCACCTGGCCGGCAGACTCTACCACCGGACTCCCTGGGAGAGTGTCTCTCTGCTGGTGCCAGGCCTCGGGAATGGCAGCTCTGGCCAGTTTTCTGCTAAGTAGGCCAGATCCTACTTATCAGCTCCTGGCAGCCCTGAGATCCAGCAGCAGCCCCGAGATCCAGCAGCAGCCCCAAAACAGCTGTGCAGAGCCCAGGTCCAGAGAGAGCTCCCCGAGTGACCTCGGGCAGGGTCATGCCCCCTGGGACCTTGACACCTCCATCCTCCCATTAGTGTGCTTGGACCAGTGTCCTGGGGCTGCCTGGCAGTGAATGACGTGGAGGGGACGGGAACCAGAGTGGTCTCAGAAGCTTCCCTCACTGCCCCACCCAGAGGCTCTGCCTTCATCTGTTCCATGTACTGGGCCTCCTACGGGAGGCTGAGCTGGTGTTTTGAAAACAGGTTCTGTTGCTTTAAGACAATCTGAAAACCACTAGACTAGATGTCCTTGAACCAGGCAGCTCTCACCTTCTGGGCTCTGAGCCTCCACAGTTCTAAATTCTGAGATCTTTAGAATCCCAAGTCCTGGATTTCTGGAACTGAAATTCTAAGTTGTGGATTCTAAGAGGTGCTGGGATTCATGCTGCCCACTGTAAGATGCCCTGGGAAAGGCAGAGCCAGACCTTGGAGGCCAGGGGGGGATGGTGGTGGGGTAGGAGCGAGGTCTCCTCTGAGTTGTGGGCCCAGGGGGACGCCACAGGGCTCAAGAGTACAAGGGTCCGGGGCAAGCTGAGCCCCAAGGAAGATGGGGCCAAGAAAGAACCGTGGTTCAGGTTCCTTGGCTTCAAGGGGAGTGAGCAGCACCCCCACTGCTCAGGGTCAGCACCACGACCCCGTGGTCAGGGCAGACAAGTCGGTAGAAGGTCTGCAGGGGGCTGGAGATTCAAAGTCAGGTCACCTCCACCCCCTCCCCCACTGGAAGAGCCCAGCAGGCACAGGGGGGCAGTGCCCACGTACAGCACAGCTCCTTGGCAGCAAGCGTGGAACGCCCTTCCCTGGATAGTGGTACCTGGCACCAGCCAGACCTGAGCTCCAGCCAAGCCACTCCAGCACAGTTTCATTTGCAAAGGCTCTGGCTTCCCGTTGCCTGGCTTGAGCCCGTCCTTAGGCCTGATGCCCAGACTGGCAGCCCTCCACACTCACCAGGCGGCTGCCCTCCCAGGCCCCAGCCTCTGCTCCTCTGTGTCCACCAGGCTTCTGAGAGAGCCTTGGGGGAGTCATGGCACCAGCCTCACTCACCCCTTACGGATGATGACAATGATGGCCCCCAGGAGGAGGATGAGGACAGCAAGTCCCCCTGCACAGATGCCCAGGATGAGCCCCATCTCCTCCGATCTCTGGGACACCTCCAGGGGTCGCTTGCTTTCCTTGCAGGCAGCTGGGGAGAATAAAGCATGACAGCGGGTCAGAGGGGAAATAGGGACCACCTACCTACAGGGTTTGAGTCCCAAAGAAGACACTAACACATGTGCACAAAGAAAACTGCTCCCTATCCTCAGCCCGTAGGCGGCCTTTCAGTCCCATCTGCCCCCTCACCATCCTTATAACTTCTGCACCCCCATGGACCCCATCAGGAAGAGCTCCCCGTCCTCTCTACTTTCTCAAATCCTCCCATCCTTCAGTGGACAGGGGATGGAGGCTGCCTGGGGCCTTCAGACTCACTCTCCTGCTCTCCTGAGAGGCAATGATGGGGAGAGAATTATGTACCTAGGGCCTGCTGAGAGCATCTCAGGAAGGGGGACCAGCCACATTCCCTGTCTACACTGCAGGGTCCACCTCTCCCCCACCGCAACAAAGGGGGCAGATACAGAACCCAGAACCGGTGCCCAGTGCCATCATCCCCACAGCCCAACCATAATAGGTCCCCCTCCGCAGACCTGTTCCAGGCCCCTGCCAAAACCACTTCTGTGACCATGAGAGGAGAGAGGGAGGTTAGCCCTACTGCCCAGGCTAGGAGAAGGAGTCTTTCAGGTGGGACAAACAGGGACCTGACCCAGGTCTGCTGGACCACTCTCCTCTGCTCCCACAGCTCTGGGAGCTCAGGACCCACCCCGCAAGAGCCCAGAGGGGAGAAACCCTCTGCTAAAGGCCAGGAAGGAACCTAGCGGGGCTTACCTTTCCTGGCGATGCGGATGCAATTCAGCCGGGTCTCCTGGAGACAAAGATGGGGGTCTCAGCAAGACAGAAGCCCCAACCTAACCCTCCCCAGGGGGATCCTTGGCGAGCTTGTCTTGGGCCTGGTCAGGGCTTGTCCAGTGCCCATTGTAACCAGAGACACCCCACCCCTCCCGGAAGGAAAGAAGGCCTGAGGGGGAAGCAGGGAGGGGAGGGAGGGCCCTGCAAAGAGGGCAATGACTTAGGGAAGGGGAATGAGTTCAGAGGGAGCAGGGGAAGAAATAGTGTGGGAAGGGGGTGGCCGTGGGGCTGGTTAAGAGGGGCGCCCAGGGAGGAAGGAGCCTGGAGAAGGGGAGGGCTTCCAAGAGGAGGTGGGTGGTGGGACTCAAGGCCTGGGGAAAGCAGGACCCAGAAATGGACCCCTGGAGAAAGGAGCCTAAGACAGACACTAGCGCCTCAGGGAGAGGGCAGAGATAGACTGGGGGCTTAGACATAAGAGAGTCTGGGGTAAAGGCTCAGGAAGGGGAGATGCTTTAAGAGAAGCCTGAGGTCAGGAGGCTCAGGGAAGGAGGGGAGGGTTCTGGAGAGGGGTTGGGGCCGGGGGAGGGGCTCTGGCCTCCTAGGGGGCTGCTCAGATGGCTCTGAGGCCTTGTCCCCAGCCTATCCCCATCACAACCCCTGCTAGTCCCTCACCCCCTTCAGGTGGCTTGTTGCCTGGAAGTAGATGAGGTAGGCCTTCCTGGGCTCAAGCGGTGGGTTCCAGAAGCCGCGATAGGTCTGGTTGTCACCCACGGTGAAGGGCATGGCTTCCGGCAGACTGCTGGCCGCCAGTTCTGCCCCAAAGTAGTGCACCAGGCCACGGGCCAGCGCCGCATCAAAGGTCAAGGGCACTGGGAAGCAGTCCTGGCTGCCTGGCTCCCGACGAAGCCTCCGCTGCCGCTCCTCCTCCACGATCACCTGGTACACACTGGACAAGGAGGGGACAGGGCAGTGACCCCAGGGCCAGGAGATAGGGAGAGCCATCTGGTGGCAAAGGGCATGGGCTTTGGGGTCAGGCCCAGCCTGGGACTAATCTTGGCTCTGCGTCTTACTCGCTGGACAACTCTCTTAGCCTCTCTGGGCTTCAGTTTCCTCCTCTGTAAAGCCAGCGTGATCACAGGACTGTTCCACAAACTAAATGTAAGGAAGGAGGCAAGCTTCAGAAGCAGCCAGTGCCTGTCAGCTGTTAGGCCTGTGACTAAAGTGGAAAGAACTCGGGCCCTGCTCAGTGGCACCAAGCCCTAGAGCTCCACCCTGGCTCTCTTCAACCCGGGCTCCTATGCCTGCCACAGGACCTGGGGACCCAAAGCCTCAGGCTCCACCCCAGTACCTACGGCTCCCTTTGGGCCTCTGGGAAGGACAGTCAGACACAAAGTGTTCATTCATTCAGAAAGTGCATGAGCTCAGACGCTGGGCCCTTGCTAGGTGGGCACTTGGGGACCTAGGCTTTCTGGAACTGACCTCCAGTTAGAGAGACAGTCACGGAGCAAGCAAGCAAGGCCACACGAATCCTGCATCTGGTACTCTCCCAACCTGGAGGCACCTCGAGTCTGCAACTCGGAGCCCGTCATCTCTGGGTCCTGACAGCTGATTTGTTTTCCCTCGTCCCCATTCCCTCTGATGTGTGTCTCCTGGTCCCGACTTGTGTGTTTCTATTTATTTTTATCAGTTTACTGAATGCCCTTTTGCTGTGAGCTCCTTCAAATCCTCGGTGGAACAAAGCCAAGAGTAAATAAGTGAGTGCTGACAAATTCAAATATTTCTAGTCACAGGCTCGGTCACATCTTGGCGTGTGACACCCGTTCTGACAGCTGCACTCTGGGAAGTAGCAATGCCTTTCCCTGGCTCTCCAGCTGTTTCTTCCAAGCTTCGGAGCTGTGGGGGAATCACCCCAGTGCCCTGGATTGGGGCCACACAGCTTCGTCGCTCATCACTAGCACACTGCAAACACCAGCCCAGGCCCCCCTCAGCCTCCATTTCCCAGGTCAAGGTCAGGCCTCCCCTGGCCCCAAACCCCACCAGGAGGTGAAAACAGTCAACACTGAACAAAGCATCTTGACTGGGATGGTCTCCAGTATGCAGACAAGGAAAAGGAGAGGTAAAGGGACGTGCCCAAGGTCACACAGCTACTACGCCTGCTCCCAGACTCAGCTGCACAAGGCCCTGAGGCTCCTGGAAATGCAAAATGACCCTCAAACACCCTGACGTTGACCAGAGAGTCTGGGAAGCAGCCCGGGACAGGCTCTGCAGTAGCAAATACAGGGGAGGAAAAGCAGGAGAAGGCGGGTGAGGACATGAGGGGGTGTCAAGGGTATGTGGCCAACCTGCTACCTTCTCAGAGACTTAGCAGGATTTTCCCACACCCAAATACAGGCCATCACCTCTCCGGGTGCACACATCTTTGTGGGAGGATGGGGTGGACCAGAGGGACAGGGAGGCCCTGTGACTTCAAGAAAAGGTACAGGCTGTGCAGACAGACCTGGGTTTCAAACCCCAGCTCTAGCCCCTGCCAGCTGTGTGACCTGGGGGGCAGGGCCACTGAGCCTGTTTCCCAACGTGTGAAATAAGGAGACAGCTCCCCCTGCCACAGGCCACCATGAGGATAAAATGACTTGTGCAGGTGAGGTCACAAACACAGTGTCTGACTGAGAGCAGGCATGCAGACACATCCTACAAATACCCTCACGCTCACGCTCTCACACACACGCACTCACACCTCCATACCACACATTGCACATACACAGTATGTGTCTTTATCTCACACACACACACACCATCTTGTCTCCAGCACCTTCTCTCCAGAGAGGCAGCCCCAGTTTTCTCTAGGGAGAAGAAAGTGGAGAAGCCAAGTTCTAGGCCACTCCAGAGAGAGACCCCTGTCTTGCCGGCTGCCCCAGCCTTCTAGAAAGGCTGAGTCTCCCTGGCCAGGACCTTCTGGGGAAAAGGCTGGGAAGAAATAAGGCCCCCAGAGTTTCATTTCTCCAAGATGTCTGAGGGAAGACCCTCAGGAGAGGACTGGATAGTCACACCTCCTCAGGCTGATCACTGCCCAATGATCTCACGCCAATCACCATCAGACACCCATGGCTTCAGAGGGGAGCAGCTGCAGACTTTCCACCTGCCCAGGATCACAGAACATGCTTCTCCAGACACTCTGAGCCCTGAGCAGGAAACTGAGGGAGGATGAGGATGCGCTGGCCCACGTGGCGGGGAACTCTGGGTCAGAGGAGGGGCTTCCTCCCTATGGCCCTGACCTCCCACCTCTCCACTTAGGCTTTCCCACCTGATGGGCGCGCCACGGCCCTGTGCTGGCCTCAGCAGAACGGTGATGGTGTTCTCAGACTCGCCCAGGGGTGACGGCATGTCAGCATAATCAAAGCTGGGAGCTGGGAAAGGGGACAGGAATGTAATCACGGAGCCTGGCCACTAGACCAGGAAGGTCGGGCCTCTAGCCTCCTTGCTTCCTGTCCTCGGATCTCTTCCCCTTCAGCCTTGTTCCCTCCGACCTGAGCTTCCATGACTTTGGACCCCTAAACTCAGCCCTCAGATTCCATAGTCTCCTGACCCCTTGGACGTAATCCTCCCTGATCCTGAACTTAACCCCTAAATGGTACATTCTTCTCAGTGGGGGTCCTCAAGAGATATCCCCAGGACACCCCACCCCCACCTCCACAATGTGCCCTCTGCCTACAGAACCCTGGGATTGGGAGCTACCTCTCAGGGGGTCAGGCCAGGTTGGGCAGGGTTACCTGAGATGTTTGTGGTGATCTCGGTGAGTGCCGCCTGGCCAAAGCCTTTGCCCGTCCGGGCGCGCACAGAGAACAGGTAGGTGGTGCCTGGGTGCAGGTTGGAGAAGACGTGGTAGGTCTCGTTGCGGAGCTTGGAGATGGTACGTCGTGGGCCTGGCACGTTCACCGCAGGGTCTGATGACTCAATGCTCTGGTAGCTGATCTAAGGGTGGGGCAGGTACAGAGATGGGGAAGGTCATCACTGGCCCCGTAGCCTCCCACCCATCGTAGTTCAGGAGAGCTAGGGAGAAGGCTAGGAAAATGGAAGAGGTTCAATGGGACTATGGATGCCCATAGCCCAGACCGCTGGGCACCTTCACCTCTCTTCTTTCAGGGCTCCTGTCCCCATAACCCACAAGGCACAGACCCTGACCAGGAGAAGGAACCTCAGTGATCACTTCTGCCCTGCCATGCATCTCCCTCTCCAAGCTGTGAGCCCACCTTCCACCAGGGATCCCCCGCTGTAATGAGGTCCAAACCCACCTCATACTGAGTGATGAGGCCGTTGGGTTCCTGGGGCTCCTCCCACTTGAGGAAGATCATGTCCTCCAGGGGAGTGAAGGTCAGGGACTCGGCCGCAATCCCGCCAGGCACTGCAAGGGAAAGGTGGCCCAGGGCAAGGGAAAGCCGGCTTTGGAGTCAGACGCCTGAATTCAAATTCCAGCCTTGCTGTTTCCTAGCTGGCCTGCTGTGACAACTCACCCTCCCTCAGCCTCGGCTTCCTTGTCTGTGACATGGGTATGAAAATAACTCCACCCTCACCAAAATTAAATGATGCTATGTACACGAAGCACCAAGGTAAATATCAGGAACTTCATTTGATTCCACCTGTTCCTAAGAACTCAAAGGAGGTAGCTGCATTTTCATTACTGAGCAGCCTGCATTCAGCAGAGAATGTCTGAATGTTCCTATTTTGTTCCAGTTGAGTGGTTTTCAGAAAATACAGACCTTTGTCAGAGAAATGGAAACAATTGCATTAGAGTGGCGGGATTCTGGGTAGGAAATGTTTTCTTGTCTAAAAATTTCTGATTACACAAAAACTACATTCAGTGCAGAAAATCAAAATGAGCATCAAAAAAAATCAATGGCACCTAGAATTCCATCACCCGGAGACACCATTAGCATTTTCGCATAAACCCTTTCGGGTCAGGTTTGGTTTGGTTTTGCTCTAAAGCACCATCTTAACAGCAGTCACAGGGTATTTCTTCTAGGAAGAGAATAGTCTTTTGGGAAAACACCTTGATAAACCATTGTGGGGAAGCCGAAATCCTAAGGCAGGGAAAAGCAGAGCCCAAGGTAACCATCTTAAAATGAACAGTCCACAAGGCAACCCCACCCTCCAACCACCAATTTGATAAAATGAAAACGACAATTCCAAGTGTTAGTGAGGATACAGAGCAACTGAAATCTTCACACGCTGCTAGTGGGCGTGTAAACTGTCACCGGCACTTGGGGAAAACTGTCTGGATAGATCTACTTATTGTGAACATACATCCCATAACCTAACCATTCCATTCCCAGGCATTAACCGATTGGAAATGTGTATATCTACACCCTCCCTCCCAAAGAAAAGAATCTACAAGGATTTTTCTTATAGAAAATTTAAAAATTTAAAATAGGAATTTTTATATTATTCGATTATAATATAATGTAATATAAATTAAAATATAATATTATTAAAATAAACATGGTAGATTCATGTAACGGACTGCTGAGTAATAAGAATGAATTCCCTAGAACTGGACACACTACACGACTGGCTCCCTCAAGTGCAGTCAAGAGAAAGAAGCCAGTCATAAAAAGAATACACAGTGTATGACTCCACAGATAGGAGGTTCAAGACCAAGCAGAAATTAATCTATTGCATTATAGCTTGGGATAATGGTTACTCTCGGGAGGTTGTGAGTGGGAAAGTACATAAAGGAGGTTTCTGGGGAGCTGCTAATGCTATTCCTTGATCTGTGTAGGGGTTATCCTGGTGTGTCCAGTCTGTGAGAATTCACTGAGCTGTCCACTTCAGGTTAAGTGTACTTCCTAGAAGTACTTATACTAATATTTCCATGAAAAGTAAAAAAATATTAAGTAAAGAGCAGTTACTGGAAGGAAGGAGGAGAGGGACAGAGAAAGAAGGAAAAGCAGCCCAAGCGAGGCCCGGTCAGAGCCAGGTAAAGCAGCCATAACATACCTGGGGGAGAGGGAAGACAGAGGTCAACCGACTTCAACAAGGAAGGGGTCTGATGTTGAACCTGAGGCTGATTGTGAAGGGTAGTAGACTAGGCCATCCCCAAATATACCACTTTGGCCTAAGGATTACTTTGAACTGAATCAAGAAGCAGCAGATACAAGAAAAATTCTCTGCCCTCCGCATTTGCCTAAAAGCAGGACATAAATCTGTAAAAGTGTCCCCCTCCCCTCCCTAGCAGGAAGGAAAGAAGTTAAGCACCAAGTCAACACTAGACTCTCAGCAGCCCAGAAGAATCTGCATAAACTTTATGAACTAGTCCTTACCTATCACTAGTTTCCCCATATATTTGCCTCCACATAATCCGCTGTCCCTAGAATCTCAAAGTCCTTTTCCCATCACAGTGCTTCCCTAGAAATTCATTGTTCTTGTGTTAAGACACAAGGTAAGCCCAAGTTTCAGCCACTCCTTTGAGTTACGCATCACTGAGTAATTCAGTGTGTGTGTGTGTGTGTGTGTGAGACACACACACACATGGTAATAAATTCCTATCTGTTTTTCTCTTGTTAATGTCTATTCTCAGGCTAATTTATAGGGCCCCAACCAATGAACTTAAGACAAGTAGAAGGAAAAAAGTTAAGTTTTCCCTTCTCTGCATTTGCAATGCACTTCAGGGTAAATCCGCAGTCCTCAGTCCCACCCCCAGCAAAAAATCAGCACATCAGCACGGGGCCTAGGGCAGACACATTGCCATGGGTAAGGGGGCTTTGTGGAAATCAAGGAAGGAGCTGAATTTTGTGTCTGGGCCACTGCTGTGCAGAAGAGAAAAGTCCACATGTAGAGAGTCGAGAAAAATTGTCAACCAAGGAGCTCTGAGAACCTGTAGATCTACAGGAATCTAGGGGAAGGCTTGGGATCTATGCTGGTATTACAGTACCGTTATTAAGAATGAAAACTCTGGGGGCGCCTGGGTGGCTCAGTGGGTTAAAGTCCCTGCCTTCAGCTCAGGCCATGATCTCAGGGTTGGGATCAAGCCCCGCATGGGGCTCTCTGCTCAGCAGGGAGTCTGCTTCCTCTTCTCTCTGCCTGCCTCTCTGTCTACCAATAAATAAAATCTTAAAAAAAAAAAAAAGAAAAGAAAAGAAAAGAAAAAGAAATACTACACTCAGGAGAAAAAAAAAAAAGAATGAAGCAGACAGCCAGGTCTGAAATCCAGTTCGGCTACCTATCTCCTAGCTATGTGACCTTACCTGTAAAATGGGGATAGTATATAGTTGCCTACCACCTAGGCTTGTCATGGGGCTTATATGAAAAGCATTCACAATAGTGCTTGACATGTAATGAGTGCATTATCAGTATTGGTTTGACAAAAGTGGAACACTGTACCCAGCAAGAACAGAACACACAATTTTTTCAGTTACACATGGAACATGTCCCAAAATTTAACCATACATTGGGCCATAAAGCAAGGATCAAATTTCAAAAGACCAAAATTATTTAGAGTATGTACTCTGACCACAGAGGAATTAAGCTAGAAACCAATCACAGATAATTATGGAAGTCTTAAAAATCAGACAATGTAATTCTAACTCTTGAGTCAAAGAAGACATCACAGCAGAAGTTAGAAAATACTTTGAACTGAATAATAACAAAGACAGAACACATCAAAACTCATGGAAGGCAGCTAAAGTGGGGCTTCGAGGGAAATTTATAGCTTTAAATACATCTATAAGAAATAAAGAAAGGCTCAAAATCAATGATCTAATAAGCTTCCATCTCAAAAAGCTAAAAGAACAGCTAATAAAATCTAAAGAAAGTATAAAAAAGGAAATACAGAATGAAAAATAAATACACAGTAAAGGAAATCAACTAACCCAAAAATTGGCTCTTTGGGAAGATTAAAAATGTACACACCCCTAGCAAGAAAATGGTGAGAAGACACAAATTACCAAAATCAGGAAAGAAAAGGGGGACACATGCTATTGATCCTACGGAAATTAAATAAATATAATCAGAGATTATAACCAACTTTATGTCAAGAAATGTGACAATTTAAGTGAAATCAACAAATTCCTTAAAGCCCAGTACACCAAACAGATACTAGAATAGAAAATCTTAATATTCAAAAACCTATTTTAAAAAATAAAACTGTGATTAAAAAACATTGCCACAGATTCGCAGACCTGTACCCCTGGGGATAAAAATATATGTTTATAAAGCTGTAAAAAAAAAAAAAGAAAAGAAAAGAAAAAAAGAAAGGATGAATACCCAAGTTTTGTAGCAACATGGACGGGACTGGAAGAGATGATGCTGAGTGAAATAAGTCAAGCAGAGAGAGTCAATTATCATATGGTTTCACTTATTTGTGGAGCATAACAAATAGCATGGAGGACAAGGGGAGATGGAGAGGAGAAGGGAGTTGAGGGAAATTGGAAGGGGAGGTGAACCATGAGAGACTATGGACTCTGAAAAACGATCTGAGAATTTTGAAGGGGTGGGGGGTGGGAGGTTGGGGGCACCAGGTGGTGGGTATTGTAGAGGGCACGGATTGCATGGAGCACTGGGTGTGGTACAAAAATAATGAATACTGTTATGCTGAAAAAATAAAAAATTAAAAAAATAATAATAAATAAATAAATCTCCTATTGAAAAAAAAAAAAAAAAACATTGCCACAAAGAAAACTCCAAGCCCAAACAGCTTCATTGCTGAATTCTTTCAAACATATAAGGAAGAAGTATACCCATCTAACCCAAAATCTTCCAGAGAATAAATATTAGACTTTGTTGTTTCCTTGGTCATTCCTTCATTGTTTTAATTGTTTGAATCGGAAGCAAAAAATTTCTGAGAAAAATTTCAGCCTGGGGGCACATGGGTGGCTCAGTCCGTTGGATGCCCGACTCTTGACTTTGGCTCAGGTGGTGATTTCAGGGTTGTGAGATCAAGCCCCAAGTCGGGCTCTGCACTGAATGGGGAGTCTACCTGAGATTCTCTCTCTCTCTCTCCCTCTCCCTCTGACCTCCCCAAACCTGTCCTCTCTGCCCCCCACCCCACTCACTCTCTCAAAAAAAAATAAATACAATATTTTTTTTAAAAAACATTGCAGCCTCACATAGGGTGTCTGTGGAAGGCACTGAGTACACCAGGAAACAGGGCTGGGACTCTTACCATCCTCGTCCGTCTGGAAAGTGACCTCCTTGCCCTCCTTGCGCCCCTCGGGGTTAGCGAGGATGAGCCGCACGTGAACATTCCGGTAGGGCAGCAGGTTCTTGATGGTGTAGCGGCTGGCACCCCGCTCCATCTTCACGCACTCCCGGACGGTCTGGTTGTGGCTGCTGCCCAGCGTGTAATGATAGCACAGGGACACCGCATACGTGTGGCAACGTGTCACGTTGTAGCCCAGAGGTTCCCACTGCAGGGTCAGCTGGCGAGCCTGGATCTCAGCAAAAGCCAGGCCTTTGGGGGCCCTCATGGGTTCTGGGGAACCCAGGAAGCAGAGAGCAGAAGATAGAGGAAACAGGAAGAGAAGAAGTGGGACAGGAGAGAAAATATCAGCTGCTGAGATCATGCCTCCTTTGTCCTCCAGAGTTCAAGAGACCACCTAGGACACGGAACAGGGAGTAGAATTGTGTGCGCTGGAGTCAGGCGGAGCCACATCTGAATGCGACCTCTGCCCCTTGCTGCTGGCAACCACCTGCTGAGTCCCTTTGCCCCGAAAGCCTTAGTGTCCTTCCCCACAAAATGGGATAATATGCCCTACCTCACAGGACAGTTGTGAAGTTAATGTGTGCAAAGCACATATGACAATGGCTGATACACAACAGGCCTTCAAAAATGTTAGCTACACTCTTTTTTAAAGATTTTATTTATTTATTTGACAGAGATCACAAGTAGGCATTGAGGCAGGCAGAGAGAGAGGGGGAAGCAGGCTCCCCGCTGAGCAGAGAGCCCGCTGCAGGGCTCGATCCCAGACCCCTGAGATCGTGACCTGAGCTGAAGGCAGACGCTTAACCCACTGAACCACCCAGGCGCCCCTACACTTTTTCTTTTTTAATAACACAGTTCACCTTCTATTTTAAGATCATCCTGGAGGGCACTGAACAGTCTGAAACAACTAAATGCTGTATTTTTCTTAATTGACTAATTCCAAACGTTCTGAAACAGCTTATAGTAATATATATGATACGATAAGATACAGACATCAGGATGATGGGGGAAATGACGCCAAATAATTAAAAAGCGCCAGAGAATGTTAGGGAAACAGAACTGTGTGCCATTAGGTCCCACGCAGGTCTAAAGAGAAGGTTCAGACTGGGTGGTGAGTTTTTGCCAAAGCAAAAAGGGAAACACAATCTGTTCTAGAAGGGCAGTAACAACAATGGCAGGGGGCGCCTGGGTGGCTCAGCCAGTTAAGGGTCTGACTCCTGATTTCAGCTTGTGATTTCAAGTTGTGATCTCAAAGTTGTGAGATCGAGCCCTTCTTGAGATTCTCTCTCTCCCTCTCCCTCTGCCCCTTCCCCCAGCATGTACTCACTCTCTCACTCTCACTCTCTCTCAAATAAATAAATAACAATAACAACAACAACAATGGCAGTTAACAGGCACTGGGGGCTTTGCCTGAGCCAGGCCTTGCTCTAGAGGCTTGACAATGCTTTATCACAATGAATCCACCCTGTAATCCAACAGACAGGGGCCATTATTAGCCCTGTCACACAGATGTAGAAATGGAGGCACAGAGAGATTAAGTAAGCTGTCCAGAGTCAGTGACCCGGATAGTCATGTGGAGAAGTTGAGAGGCAAACCTGGACAGGCCGGCTCCAAAATTCAGACTCTTAACCACTACCTGCCTCACCCTGAAGAAGTCAGTGTCCAGGAACAACCAGCACAAAATCGCACGGATGCCTCAGTAGGGACAGGCAGCCCCCCCGCCCCCGCCGCGCATGGGAGGAGCATAGTGCTGCGATTCACAGCCTCTGGGTGCATCTGTGAAGTCACTTATAAAATGGTAAAGGACCCCAAGGCTTCCGAAGCAAAGGCAGGATGGAGCCCAGGTGCTCAGCCTCTAGTCCTCCATCTGCCTTGACCAGCTGCGTGATCTCCAGGCTCTGGGTCTCAATTTCCTCATCAAGGAAATGATAGAAGAAGCCAAGATTGCTGGCAATGACTGGCACCCAAACTCTGTGAGATGCAGATTATATATATATATATGTATATATACATATATATATATACACATACACACACACACATATAATATATATTATCCTCAAATCCCATGAGCACCTGTGAAGCGTCCCCAGTTAGAGACTCTCGGGACACGCCTTAGTGAACAGATGAGAAAGCTTGGCTGCTTGGCCTCTTGAGATGATTAAGTACGACCCTATTACCGTTTCTACAGGATTCATTTGCTCAGGATGCTCTTTACAAAGAAGACACAGAGGGAAACACCAGCCCAGGCTGCTCTAGACTCAGTACAATTCCAGCCCAAGTACAGCCCAAGTCAAAGTTCACTTCCACCAGAGCTTTCCTTCCTTCCCCGGGCCACGGGCAAGTGACGGCCTCCAGTCATTTATCAGGCCACCAAAGAGGTATGTCAGCATCTGCTAGGAGCAAGGCCCACCTCTTAACTTCTTGCAAAGTTGGGCTCCCTCCTCCCCACAAGCAAGGCAGACCCGATCCCCACCCGACATGAACGTTAGGGGTCTGGTCCCACTGCTCACTGCGATCTCAGGGCTGCTGGCCACAAGCCCACTGACCATGCTTATGTTTCCTCTCCTGTTCCTGGCTCCCAGAGATTTCCCTCAGGTTTTTCTATGTGGTTTTGTTTTAACCCACACTCTTAGGTGCTTGGAGTGGATGGGGGTGGATTCTGTGTGCGCTCCCTCTGCCGTCTTGTTCAGAGATCCTGGCTTATTCCCTGACATTCCAGGCTCTGGTCCTGGCTTCCCCGTGTGTACAGTCTGTCATGGGTGTCTAGGGAGCCGAAGTACCACTGATTTATTTGCTCCCAGCAACTCTGCTCACATCCCCACCCCTGGGGACACTGGCCCCTTTCCATCCTTGCAGGACTGGCCAACATACACGGCTGCCTTTGCCCTCCTGCAGCGTTTAAACAAAGGCACAAGAAGTTATATGTGAACTGGTGACACAGGTTGGGCTGGGACTATGACAAACAGGACAGTAAGTGTCCCATCCGAAAGGGACAGCTGCTACTCAGCTCCAGGCAATATTCCCATAAAGGACTATAGACTCAGGATGGCCAGATCCTCCCTTTTTAAAAACAAAAAGATTCTAGTTTTAAGTAATCTCTACACTCAATGTGGGGCTCAAACCCACAACCTGGAGATCAAGAGTCGAGCGCTCCATCGACAGAGCCAGCCGGGCGCCCTGAGATCCTCCCATTTTTTAAGAGAAGCCAGAAATTCAGATTTTTATGTGAAACCTCCAGATTTTTAAATACTGGCAACCTACTTAGGTTTTGGTAAAAACCATGTCATATGGCACAAAATAACAAACATCTAACCTAAAGGCTAAAATTCAACCTTCGTGCTTGGTGCCTCACTCTCCAAAAGCCATGTTAGCCCCCACCGACCTCACTGGACTAAGGGATCTTTGAAAAGAAAGCTCACTCTCCTCTTCTCTCTCCCCCCGCCACCCTGATCGAATCTGGGCAGATCCAGGGGCTCGAACAGTTTGTTGACTACAGACTGATATGTTGATTGAAGGGTGTGAATTCATGAGTCTCTCTGTTTCCAAAAACCATCTGGCATCCAGACGTACTCGCTTCAGCTGCCAGGACACGCTGGCAAAACAGAACTTGGGGCTCTCGAAGCCCCATCCCTCTCAAATTCCACAGGGCCGCAGGCCACTCAGAAATCAAAGGTCAGATGCGAGGCGGGGGAGGGGGTCTGGGGCAGGGAAATGAACAAGGAGGCTCACAGTTAACACCTGTGACATTATACCAAAATGTGTTGATTTGAATAATTCTAATAGGATGCATTAACCCTATACCACTCAACTGTTTCTCTCCTGGAAGGGGCTTCAGAGCGGGGTCGGGTGCCCCCAAGTTCAAATCCGATGGGCTCTCCAAAGTGCAAATTCTATATAACCATTTGTTAAAGCAATATATGTCAAAGCCCCTTCTTGAACCACTCCCGATTATCCTCAAGAAATTACTCAAAGGGGAAAAAAACACTACAAGACCTAAGATTTGCCATGCAGTCTTACTTATAATAATAAGGATCTGGAAACATAATCGTTCAGCAATATGGAGACACTGCCTGGACTTCTATAAGCCAGTAAACATAATTATAAACAACACCACACATGGGACACCATGAAGCAGAGGAAACAGACTACAGAACGCTTTCTACATCCCAATTACAAGGGTGTAAAACTGTGTGCCGAAGGCATATGGGCAGAGATTCGAAGAAGAGTGAAAACCTGGGCAAGGATGGCAAGGTTTAGAGTGATTTTTTTTTAAATGCCTTTTTCTGACATTATATTACTGTTTTTACAGTAAATCGTATTGCAGGAAGGGAATTGTAGGGCGATGGGGGAGAGGACAGCACAGCTGGCCAACAGCAAAACTGCTGACCTAGGTGTCTAAGCAGGGTGCTGGGGAAGGGGGCAGGGTACATCAGTGAACCAAGGGGAACGTGTCATTAAGATGCGGAGGCGGAGTCATTTGGGTTTTCTTTCTCTGGTCCTGGGCCCCTGCGTCTGTCCTTGCCAGCCTGTGGGACGTGTTCAGCAGCACTTAGCACAACATGGCCACATCAGCCCATGACGGCACCTGCTGTCCCCGTGCCTGCTGTGGTTTGCAAACACTTCCCTGGAAATCGGGATAGTCAAACTTCAGTTCTGACTGCTCTGGACTCACTGGGGTGGATCTGGAAAAGTGACTAACTCTCTAAGTCTCAGTATATGCATCTGTAGAATGGGAGTTAACTACCACTATCACCATGCAGCCTGCGGTCCGGGCCCACTGTACCATCCCCAGGCTAGTGCCTTCCCCTCTCCGGGTTTCATTCCCCCACCTGTACACTCAGGAGAGGAGAAGAGAGGTTGTCTGTGGACCCCTTTGCTCTGATTTCTTTTATTCTGAATACCAGAGCAGAATGGGCAACTGTCCATGACAACTGTCATTTGCTGGGTGCTTACTGTATGTCAGGCCCCATCTTCACTTGGATTCCGCACATTTATGGCCATTATTTGCACTTAACACAAAGCACTGGGAGGCACAAGGGTGCAAGCCTCCCACCTCCTCTCTTTCCCATGTTCACTTATTCCCTAAAATCTCAAGACTAAATCCGGGGTTCTGAACCCTGGCACCACTGATATTTTGGACTAGATAATTCTCTGTTGTGGGGGCTGTTCGGGCACTGTAGGATGTTCGGCTGTTTCCCTGGCTTCCGCTACCCTTCAGATGCCATTATCACTCCACCCCCAGTTGTAATAACCCATGTCTCCAGACACCGCAAATGTCTCCCAGGAGACAAAAATCACCCCCAGTTGAGAACCAGCAGGGTAAAAGATCTCATCCAGTCTCGAGGCTTTAAATACCATCTATGTCTATAGTGATGACTTTCAAATTTATATCTGCAGCCTGAACCTCTTCCCTGAGCTCCACTCATAAATCCATCTGCCTGATGGCTATCTCCACTTGAACGTCTAATAGGCATCTCAAAGTCAACTTTTCCAGCACAGAACTCCTGATCTATGGCACCCCATCACACCTTCCCCTCTGCAGTCTGCTTCTTTCCAGTAAATGACAACTCCATCCGTCCAGCTGCTCAAGCACAACACCTTGGAGCCATCCCCACCTTCTCTCTACTTCCCCTCTCGCGTATTGCACAGCGGGTCCATCAACAAATGCAGTCAGCTCGACCTTCACAATAAACCCAGAGGCTAACCACTTTTCACCACCTCCTCCACTTCCTCCAGCTGCCAGCCTCCACATCTCGCAGCCACCCCGTTACAGCAGCCTCCTCACTGGTCTGCCCTTCTTGGCCCCTCGCCCTCCTAGAATCTATTCTTTGCAAAAGGGCCAGAGTCATCCTTTTAAACAAAGTAGGTGATGTCACCCTGCTTCCCACCACCCACCCCCACCCCAAGCAATTTCTCCAGCTTCCTGCGTGGCTGAGTCCTTCTCAGTCCTCAGTCCTCAGTCCTCAACTCCCTCAGGGCTTGCTCAAAAGTCACCTTCTCAATCAAATGGTCCCTGAGGCTTTTTAAAACAACAATCCCCCTATCCCCACACCCAGTCTGCACCCCCACCCCAGCCCACCCTGCTTTACTCTTCGCAGCACTTACCATCATTTGACAAACTATATATCTCACTTGTTTTACTGTCTGCTCCCGCCACCATGTGAGATCCATGTAGAGTTCCTGCAGGGCAGGAGGAACTCACATGGCCTTGGTCTGTCATGATCACAGTCCTATATCCCTATATTAGTGCCTGACATATAACAGGCACTCAATAAACATTTGTTGAATGAACCTTAACACCAGCCCTGTGTGATGAAGACTTGTATTCTTCTCATTCTGTAAAACAAGGGGACAAAAGCTCCAGGAGGTTAAGTAACCTGACCCAGATCCCTCATCTAGAAAGTAATTCCCACTGAACACTCCAACCCACCACCCAGGGTCTCTTCAAATGTGACATGCAACTGGATTTTTTATGGCTCCCCCAATCAGCTTTTAAAAACACTTAAGAATATAGACTGGCAAAAAATAAAAATAAAAACCTTACATCTTAACCAAGAATTAACTCAAAATGGATCACCGGACTCAATGTAAAATGTAAAACTATAACACTTTTAGAAAAAAAGGGGAAAAAAACAGGAGAAAATCTTTGAGATCTAAGGCTAGGCAAAGACGTCTTAAACTTGACATCAAAAGCATAACTCATAAAAGGAAATGTCGACAAACTGGCCATCATCAAAATTAAAAATGGTTGCTCTGTAAAAGCCCAGGTGACGAGTGTGAAAAGATGAGCTAAAGCAAGAAGAAAATATTTATACACTGCATACCCAACAAAGGACTAGTACCTAGAATGTGTAAAGAACTCAAAAATCAGAAGGAAAGAATGAATAATCCAATTAGAAAATGGGCAAAGACATGAACAGTTCACCAAAGAGGATGACAGATAGCAAATGGCACATGGACAGATGTTCAACATTAGGCATTAAGGAAATGCAAATTAAGACCAAGATGGGATATCATGACACACCTCTCAGAATGGTTAAAAAAAAAAAATAAAGACAATTCCAAATGCGAACAAGGATGCAGAAAACTGGATCATTCATACATTGCTGGTGAGAACGTAAAACAATACAGCCATTCTGGCAGTTTCTGATAGAACTAAATACACAATTACCGTGCAACTCATCAGTCACATCCTTGGGCATTTATCCCAGAAAAATGAAAACTCATGTTTGTGCAAAAATCTGAAAGCAAATGTTCACAGCAGCTTTACCTGTAATAGCCCAAAACAGGAGCCATCCAGATGCCCCTCTTTTAACAGTTTAAACAAACTGCAGTATTTCCACACCATGGAATACTACTCAGCAATAAAAAGGAACAAATGACTGATGTACATAACAACTTGAATGAGTCCCCAGGGAATGATGCTGACCAAAATAACCAACCTTAGTGCCAAGACAGTTCAATGAGAGAAGAATACTGTTTCCAACAAATGGTGCTGGGACAACTGGAAATCCACATGCAAAAAGAATGAAGTTGGTCCCCTAACTCACACCATATGCAAAAACTAACTCAAAACGGATCAAGGGCTTAAATGTAAAATTTAAAACTATGAAAGTCTTAGAAATAAAAGGGTAAATCTTCTGTGACTTTGGATTGGGCCATGGTTCCTTAATATGACATCAAAATCACAAACAGCAAAAGAAAAACAGACAAATTGGACTTCCTCAAAATGAAAAACTGTTGTGCTACGAAGGGACACTGTTTAGAAAATTAAAAGACAACCCACAGAATCAAAGAAAATGTTTGTGAATATATTTGATAAGGATCTAGTATCCAGAATATATAAAGAACTCTTACAATTCAATAATACAAAGACAAATATCCCAACTTAAAAATGGGTAAAAAAAATCTGAGTAGACATTTCTACACAGAAGACATCCAAATGGTCAATGAGCACATGAAAAATTGCTCAATATCATTAAGCATCAGTGAAATGCAAGTCAAAACCCCACTGAGATACCATTTCACACCCACTCCGAGGGTTATAATCAAAAGACAGATAATAACCATTGTTGGTGAGAATGTAGAGAAATCAGAACCTTCAAACACTGCTGACGGGAATGTAAAAAAATGGTACAGCTGAATACAATATGCTATCGTCCAGCAGTAAAAAAGGATAAAGGAGAAAACATGCCACAACATGGATAAACCTTGAAAATATGAGTGACGGGAAAGAAGTTGGTCATCAAGACTATGTCTCGTATGACTCCATTTACACAAAATGTTTAGCAAAAGGCAATTCTACAGAAATGGAAAATAGATTAATGGTTGCCTAGGGCTGGAGGTGGTAGAAAGAAATGTGGAGGGTGCTAAAGAGTAAAAGCTTTCCTTCTGGGGTGATGAACATGTTCTAAAATGGATTGTGGTGACGGATATACAACTCTGAATATTCCGTAAATCACTGAATTACACACCCTAAGGAGTGAATTTATGAGATGTGAATTATATCTCAATAAACCTGTTACCAAAATTTTAAAAACCAATTTCAAAAGCGTATATACTCTATGATGTCATATTTATATAACATTTTTGAAATGGCAAATATTAGAAATGACGGGCAGATTAGTGGTTACCAGGAGCTGAGGTGGGAAGAAGGGAGGGAGGTGAAAATAGATATAAGAAGCCACACAAAGGCTTGACTGAACGGTATCTTGACTATGGCAATAAACACACAAACCTATACATGTGATAAACTATATAGCACTAAATACACACACGCACATACACAAATGGGGACAAGTCAAATCGGAGAACTCTGAAGAAGATCTGCAGATTATATAAATGTCAATACCTTGGCTATGATATTACACTACAGGTTTGCAAAATGTTACCATTGTGGGAAACAGTGTAAAGTGTGTGGGGAATCTCTATATCTTCTCCCCCCTTTTTTTTTTTAGGCACTCTCTATACCCAGCTTGCAGCTCGAATTCACTGCCGGGAGATCACAAGTCACATGCTCTACCAACTGAGACAGCCAGGCCCCCTGCAGTTTTTCTTACAATTGCATGTGAATTTATAATTATCTCAATAAAGATTCCAATTAAGGAACTACATTGAGATCTGTTCTGCTCGAGTCTCAATTTCTCTTCAAATTAAACAAGAGCGTCCTTTGATATAGAAGTGCCGTAGCTCCTAACAGCTGCTTGTACCCTTTTGGACAAAGAAGAGCAGACCTGAGGCTCAAAAGACTCCACAAGAGAATCCAGTTGAAATTTAATAACACACTTTTATTTTATGGTATATAGTCATTTATTAGATGTTATAATGCAGAATTAAGAACACAAATTCTAGGGCGCCTGGGTGGCTCAGTGGGTTAAGCCTCTGCCTTCAGCTCAGGTCCTGATCTCAGGATCCTGGGATCAAGCCCCACATCGGGCTCTCAGCGGGGAGCCTGCTTCCTCCTCTCTGTCTTTCTGCCTGCCTCTCTGCCTACTTGTGATCTCTGTCAAATAAATAAATAAAATCTAAAAAAAAAAAAAAAAAAAAACACAAATTCTGGACCCAGCCAGTCAAGGATTCTAATGCCAACTCTGTCACTGACTAGTTATCTCACCTTGTGCCAGTCACTTAACATATCTGTACCTCAGGCATCTCATCCATAGAATGGATATGACAAGAGTAGGTAGATCATAGCATTGTGAGTTTTCAATGTCTGTGTGGGTGCCTATGTGTTTACACATATATGTGTGTCTGGCACAAAGTATTAGCTATCATTACTACCTTTACCACAACAAGGACTGGGGGGATATCATGACATTTTATAATGTTTCAGAGGCTCAAGTGCGGGCCATATTACCTCTTCTAATGAGCCCCCTTGGCCCATCCCCCGTTAGCCCTGACCCCATACCCAGGTGTCCCAACGACGGTGTTGGGCCAAGAGGCACCCACCTGCACACTTGGTACGGCTGATGAGGGGCGGGCCAGGGCGACCAGTACCGCCATCACCCGGGCGCGTGAGCAGCACGCTGATCTCATACTCGGTGTCCGGGTCAAGGTGCCACAGCTTGTAGGTCTGCAAGCTGACGGCGTGCACCTCGGCCCACGGACCGCGCGACATGCGGTACTCAATCTCCTTGCGCACAATCGGCCCGTCGCCAATGATGGAGTTGGTGTTGAGCTGGATGATGAGGTAGGTGGGCCCGGCGCGCAGCAGCTGGGGGGGCGCGATGGGGGTGGGGGGCTCTGCGAGGGTGTGAGGGAGAGGCGGAACCAAAAAGATGAGCTGTGAGACCCTGCCCCCAACTCCGCATGGCAGCACATCCAAATCTCCAGTAGCCCTCTCTGTCCTCCCAGGACCCTGATGAAGCCCCCAGACCCTCAACTAGACCTTCTTGCCTACCTCCACTAAATACCCAGGCATTAAGGGGCACCCGCTCCAAAGGCTGATCCTACATTCACCCCTAAGCCCTGTCCCTCATTCCCCTCTGAATCCCCAAGTTCTAGCGTTCAGGGGCTGAACGCAGGCGGGTCGGGTCAACCCCAGGTCCCCTCAGCCAGACCCCGCCTAACGGGGCTCACAGCCTAACCGGATCTCCCCGCCCACCTGCCTCTCAGTCACACCCCTCCCCTCGATCAGACCTCCTTCCAGCAGAGAAACTGTCCCTTCCGCAGGCCCCGCCCCCGGTCACACCTTTCTGAAGGCCACACCCCCTCGACCCCGCCCCTCGGAGGTGGCATCCCCAGCACCCACCCCCCACTACGCGAGTGTAAGCCGGCTGACCCTTGACGATGAGCTCCGCGAAGTTGGAGACGCCCGCACCTCGCGGGGCCTGGGACACGCAACGATACAGGTCCTGCTCCGAGCGGCTCACGGAGGCCAACAGGAAGGTAGCCAGGAAACGCCGGTGGCTGATGTGCCGCACTCCGGCGGCGGGCACAAGCACCCCGCTCTGCCGCTGCACAAGGGTAAGGTGGACAGGGTCAGGAGCGCTGAAGAGGGAGGGTGGTCTCTCTATAGCCTGGATGAGGGGAGCAGTCCCTAGTACTCAGGGGACGCATGGGGTTCCTGAACTAGCTCCGCCCCTGGAAGGTGCTGGATAAGAAGCTGATTAAGGGAATGCAGTCTCTGCCTCTGATGGAGAGAGGTCTGGGGATCCTGGAGCCACTCTCTGTCATGGGAGTATAAGAGCCCCCAAGAGGGCAGAGCAGAGCCTAGGTGAGGGCAGGGAGGTATGAGTACAGGTGCTGGAAAATGTAGGAACGACTCAGCACCCCCCCCCAAAGGAACCCAAGTCCCAGAAGAAGTCTCCCACACCCCAATAAGGTCCCTGCACCCCTCACCTGCAGGAGAAAGTGCTCGGCCTCTGCGGCTCGGCCTGCTGCCATGCACTGGAAGGAGGCGTTCTGGCCAGCGTTGACCTCCACATCGCCCAGGCGGGAGAAGTGCGGGGCCTTCGCTGCGGGAATAGAGCCTCTGTGTGAGCCAGACCTGTGCCCCCCACAGGCGGGAGCCATGGCCACCACACCCCTCACCCTGCACCCCCGTGGGCTGGGACTCACCGCAGGGGTAGCTGAGAAGCAGGACGTCATCTAGGCCCATGTAGCCCCTGCGGTCTGGGGAGATGAGGGCCTCAAACAGCACCTGGGGGAGGCGGGAGGGTCCCTGTCATATCCCTCCAGCCCTACCTGGGGAGGTGCCCACAAGGGACCCCTTTAGCTCTGCTCCAGTCCAGGCTCCTCAACCAGCAGAGGTCAACTCAACTCACAATGACCTTCCCTACCAAGTCTGCTAGTTGTGGGAGGGGAGAGTCAGCAGCCAGAGCTAACAAGGTCAAGGCCAGAGGTTCCATCCCAGTTCTGGTCGGTTACTTCAAGCAGGAAAAATTTTCCCAGCCAGGCAGGGTTTCCAGGTCAGCACTGTTCCAACTCACCCTTGACTCCAGCCACTGACTATGTCCTTTGACAGTGATCTCTGATGCTAAATCTGGACCACAGCAGCAAAGAATAACCCAATGCTGACCACAGACTGACCCCTGACCTTGACCACATATTGACTCCTGATGCTGAACACAGACTAATTTCAACCTTGGTCACTAGCTTACTCTGACCTCAGGCTGACACCACTCTACCCCCACCCCTAAGCACAGGCTGACCACAGACCAAACCCAGCCTACCTGATACTCATTGGGCCAGAAGGTGCTGACAGCCAGCTCTGCCTGGTGCCACTGACGGCCATGTGATCCTGTCATGTTCCAGACGGCACTGCCCAGTGGACCCCCATTGACACGCACATAGATGCCCAAGGTGCCCGGGCTGTGCCCATCCCGGCTGTACAGGAAGTAGCTGAACTGCACGCAGTGGGTGTCATTCTCGCTCAGGCTCTGAAAGATGACATGGGCCCTCTGGCCTGGAGCATGCTGGGAAGCATTGACCATCAAGTAGGAGCCTAGAAAGAGAAGAGGAAGAGGCAGGAGCTAAGGAGGCTTGGGGAGGACCAAGGTCAGGTGAGTAGAGGAGGGGGTCAGAAACAAAGGACTCCAGACATTTGGACTCACTGGGAGTCAAGAGTTCTGAGTTCTGGTTCCAGCTCTGACTCACTAGGTTGAGTCTCTTCACCTCCCTGCATCTGTTCCCCGGAGGAGAGAATTGGAGAAGCAAAAAACACACAAAAGTGACTCTCTCAAAACCCTTTATGGCCCCTCACCACCTACAATCACAGTCCAAGCTCAGGCTGACCCATGACTTTCCCCATGTGCTGAGCTGCCCTGGGAGGCGGAAACTAACTAGGTCATTCATCTTGGAGTCAAGAGTCTGGCACATGACAGGCCCTCGAAAGCTCCCCTTTCTGAAGCCCTCCCTCCCTATCCCTCTACAGGCTTCTCTCCTGGCCCTTGGATCATTAATAAAGTGTAGGTCTGTCTCCCCAGCAGCCTGTGATGCCTCCAGGTCTCCACCGGGTCCCCAGCACAGGTCTGAACCCAAACTGAATGAGCGTGTAGAACAGAGACTGAATGAAAGGACTCTAACTTCCCTTCCAGCCCCCACCCTGGGTCTAAATGCCTGGGATACAATTCTTTTGATTTGCAACGTGGAGAAAGGCAGAACTCTCCTTCCCCAGATCCAGATCCGGGCTGTGCATGGGCAGAGGAGTGGAGGGGGCCTGGCAGGATGAGAGTGGGCTGGACTCCTCAGGACCTGGCTGGAGGATTGTGGCTTCCCTTTTGTGGGGAGAAGGCCCCAGCAGCTGTCAAGAGGACACCCACAGCCCCCCAGCGCTGCCTCCTCCCGGGCTTGGCTACCAGCCAACACAAGCTCATTCAGATCCCAAACCACAAGGCTCCCTGCTCTGGGAGGACTCCCCAGGGACTCCACTAGAGGGGATCTCGTTCATTTCTGTGAGCCAGAGGCCTGTGAAGGTAGCTCCTGGATCAGTCCTGGTGGGGTAGTAAACAGAACCCCCAAATCCCCATCCCCACCCAGAAAGCGGTACATCCTGGCCCCCAACAGTGGGACCTGTCCCACTCCTCCATCCTCCTCTCTCCTCTCCCTGTGAGCAGCTGCGTGTGTCTCTCCCCCTTTCAGTCTGACACTTTGTTCTTGCCTCTTCCTCTGGCTTCCTCTGCCCCTCTCTCTCCTCTCTTTTCCTCATTTCACTCTGCATCCCTCTCCTTCTCTTTCATTTCCTCCCTTCATTCAGGTGGCTCTTCCTTCTCCCTCCATCCCCAACTCCCTTCCCTAGAATATAAGTACCAAGAGAGCAGAGACTGTGGCCCTCTTGCCAACCACTGCAGCCCCACGATCCAGCACAAGGCCCGCAGTAAATACTAAATTTCTCTCTCCCCTAGCTCTGCAGGAGTGAGAGAGAGAGAGAGGCAGAGCCCACACCAAGGTCCCTGCCATGGTGGGCACCTTACAGATCAGTCACACAGGTCAGACTTGGATACCCGCTAGCACAGAGGTCAAACAAGGAGTTGAGGGCTGTTTGTGAAAAGGCAGAGAGAAGTGCCCCAGGGAGGGCACAAAGGCAAGAGGGGGAGATAGGGGCCTCCGGGAGGCAAGGTGAGCGGTAGGAGATGACCCTCAGGGCTGCCCGTGTCAGACTGTGCAGGGCCTCTCTGGTGGCTTCAAGTCTTGGCCTCACCACTGAGAACTTTTGCTGACTCTTCCCAAACTCCTGACAGCAAGTGCAATTGCAACCATGCTGTGAGCTGAGTAGCAAAGGGCCTGACCCACTACTATGACAGAGCAAAGGTGAGGACATCCTGAAGTTTCTGCTTCTGGGGTTCCCTCAGCAAGCCCATTTATTCTCATATCATGCTATGTCTTCCAACCTAAGGGAATAAAGTTGATAATTTAGCCTCCGTCTGTCTTATCCTTTTCTGGATGCCCCATTGATTCTGCACCCAGTGAAGGGGTGCTGGTAACTGGACCCCCTCAAATACCTCCAATAATAGCAACTAAACATTAATTGAATGCCTACATGCCACTCCCGTGTTATGCACCTTATAGACATTATCTAATAACCCTATGAAATGGATTACTGGGCTCTCCCCTTTACAGTTAAGATAATGGAAGCTCAGAGAGGTTAAGTGATTTGCCCAAAGTCACACAGCTGATAAGGCCAGGATTTGAAGACCAGTCTTCATGACTCTGGAACCAGTATACTAGGGGCCATCATCAGAGTAGGACTACAGTCCACATAATTAGGCTCCTGATTCCCATCGCAGTGCTCATGATGCCGGAAGTGCCTCATCCCGAAACAGGGCAGAGCAAGGTAGAAATTGGGAAGGATCCGGGACTTCCAAGAAGAAGGGGGCAGAGGAAGGAAGGTTTTGCACACACCCAGCCCCCCGGGTTACAGCTCAATCAGCATTTTCACGTCCTGGGAGTCAAGGATGCAGAGGCTCTCAGGGAGAAGAGAGCCTCCCTAAAGGTCGGGGGCTTAGGAAGACCTGAAGGGAGTAGGGTGGACCCTGAGCTAACCTGTAGCGGGAATAGTGGGAAGTGGGTTTTAACTATCCTGGCTACAAGTGCCTTTGATTACTTGAACCCGCACCCATTTTACACGTAAAACTACCTGATACACACAGTTGGACAGTGTCCACAGAGCCCCACATTCATAGTATCATGTTTGTCGTTACAGATGCAAAAGCAGATGAGACCCGGAGAGGTTAAGGAACATGTCCCAGGGCACATAGCAGGGAGCTAGAACTGGAAGGAGAGAAAGAGGAATGGTGGTGGAGAGGAGGCTCACCATGGGGCAGATCCGCTGGAGACCGGGTGCCAGGGTGGACGTGCACTTGCTCCCACTGGAAGTCATCGTACTGGGCCTGGCTGTACTCACAGGGCACTGCTGGGTCACTCACTTCCTCGAAGGTGCAGCCGGCTGTGAAGGCAGAGCCTGGTTAGCCCTGGCTAGGGAAGGACCCCTAGCCAGGAAAGCTCCTGGGGCTCCCCTCTAAGTGCCCCGACAGCACCCTCCCACCCAGGCCCACCCCCCTTCCCTCCCTCTCCTGGGTTTCTCTCCAATGCTCCCTCCCTCCAATAAAACTCTCCCTCCTCCAACGCTTTCCCTCTTCTTATTGTCTCCACCAATATCAAGACCACCCCACACCACCCCCCAGGACTCGCCAGGACCCCACCTTGCTCAACCACCCATCAAAGACCCTCCCTCAGGAAAACTAGTTAACGTTATCACTACATCATTAGAGCTTCACAACTCAGGAGATCGATCAGGTCTGGAATTATCCCGATTTTACAGATGAGGAAAATAAGGCCTTAAGGGCACACAGCTCAGGACTGGCAGGCTGTGATGGCCACAAAGCCAGCCCTGATGATCTCTCCTTCACAGTAACAATGGCCACCGATCATTCTAAGCCCTCCACGGTGCTAGCTACCAGCTCTCGGCATGGCATCTCATTCAGGCCTCAGGTCCTGAGGCAGGGACCCCTATGATTCCTGCCCCACAGGTGAGCTTCAGGGAGTCACTTGTCACCCAATCACCCAAGTCAGGTCTCTGCCTGCAGGCCTGGGACAGGAAAGGGCTGCACATATGACTAGAGAAGCAGTGTCCCGTGATTTGGATCCAGTATTTATAGTGGAAAGGAGAAGAGGAAGGAGGGAAAAAGGCGGGGTAGAATCAGATGTGAGTACTCTGCCTGGTAATGAGGTCCATGTTTCTCAGCTCATCAGAGCCCTGAGTCAGGCACCTAGTAAACATCAGAATGCCGCTGGGGGGGAAGAAACTGCAAACTGGTTCCCATGCCCACCCCCCACCCAATCGTGGTGCTAGCAGGCCCGCTGTGGGCAGTCCAAGGCCTCAGGGACCTGGGAAAAGGCCTGGCCAAGTGGTGAGGAAGCAGAGACACGTCAGGCCAGGCCCTGTGCGAGGTATCTGCCAGCCACCCCATCTGATAGTCGATGTGATGGAGGTCCCGGGGAATGAAGAGCTCTGTGCACAGTATCCCAGGACAGGTACGTGAGCGGGCTGTGGCATCAGACAGACTTGGGATTGAATCTTGACTCTGCAATTTGCCAACCCTTGTGACCGTAGGCAAGTCGCCTCCTGTTCCAAGCCTCAGTTTCCATCTTTGCACAAGGGGTTGTCGGGGATGCAAGTTGGGGGTGCGCCTATCACCAGGCCTAGCTCATGCAAGCTCTCAGAAAATGGCCCTTCACAGGGGCCCCTGGAGCCCACCAGAGCCACAGAATGGGACTCGAACCCACATCAATCGGAGAGCGGAGCCTGTGTTTCCTTCACTAGGAGAAGGAGTGCATCCAAGCTGCTTCCTGGGCTCAAGAAGAGGATGGAAGAGAAATAAAGAAGGAAGAGAAACTGGGGGCTGAGGGCCACATGCTGGGCAGGCCCCTGCACCACAGCAGGGACTCCCCTTTGGGGGGCTCTGCTGTGTCACCTGCTAAGGGACCTCTCTCGGTTGTCATGCCCATCACCTGAAGTAGCAGAGGGGGACACACTCAGCGGAGCCGGGCACGCAGGGGCTCACCACGGTCAGGGGGGTCTCCCGTTCCTCTTCCTGCACCCCCTCAGAGTGTAAAACAATGAGATGTGGGCATGAGGCTAGCACCAAGTCGATGCGATGAAATAACAGAAGCCTCTCTCCAGAGCTGGAGCAGGACCTTGACTGTGCTCTTTGCCTCTTTGTGCAAAAAGCCCAAGTCAGCAGCACGTGGGAGGGAAGTTTTAACCCAACCTGTGCCGGGAAGCCCTCAACTCTCCCTCCAGAAAATGACCCACAGCGCAGCACAGAGGGAGGCCATGGCCCACAGGGATGGTCAGGGAGGGCTTCCTGAAGGAGGGGACCGCTGACTTCCTTCAGCCTGAGCTGAGTCTGCAGTCTGCTCCAGCGCTTCTTGGCCAAGGCCTCCCTAAGGCACAGGGATTGCTGGAAAGGGAAGCCCAGGATCTAGAGCCTGGGTGAGCCTCAGGCCCTTCCTACTCCTTTAAAAGGCAGGTTCAAGTACAAGGTAGCTGCCCAAGGATGTCTCATCCATGGCCGTGGGGCAAGCCCAGGAGTGCCAGCTCTTTGGCTTCCCCCTGTCCAACCTCAGCCAGGACACATGAGCTATCAGGACTCCCAGACCGCCCCAGGTCAGCGGCCCCCAGACAGGCTGACCTCAGCCAGAGTGGCCCCCAGCTGACTATCCCTGGCCATGCGGCCCCAACAACATCCAGACCACCTGATTTCGACCAGAATGACCACCCGATTGCCTGACCAGCCTCAGACCATCTGACCCTGGCCAGAGTGTTCCCTGACCCCTGTCAAATAATGACTCTTACAACTGATCTCAGCCAGCTTAACCTCCCTAGCTGACTTTCTCCCTCCACAGTGTCCCCTTAAGCAGAATGACTCCCCCTCCCTGGTCCACGTCTGTCCTCGGTCTTGTGCCACTGGGCCAGGCCCAATTCCAACCACAGCCCTTAGGGGATAAAACCTCTGGGTTCAGGCTCATCGTGAGAGCCCCATCCCCACATTCTCCCCAGCTCACTCTGGGGTGGGAACCATCACGCCTCCTAGGTCCTGAGGAAAACCCTATCCCCTCCAGTCTGGATGGCTCATGATCCACAGCCCCAAAACCAAGCCCCAGCTCCTGTTAGAGACCCAACTCCTGCTGGAGGCCACCAACCTGGGAGGAATGAGATCAGACTTTCGATTCAGAGCAAGAATGGTAGCAGGAAACCCCTCTGGCCTCCATCAACACAGACACAGGCCCCAGACACACGCACGCACACGCATCACCACCACCATGAGATGGCTGCCACTGCCACCTATGCCCAGGAAACTCCATAGTAATTCGTAAGGTCGGTATTAGTATTATTCCTGTTTTACAGATGGAAAATGAGACATGGAGAGATGAGCCGGCTTGCCCAAGGCCACGCTCTAAGTACCAGAAGCTGGGATTTAAGTCACCTATCTTTGTTCAAGGAGATTAGGTCCAGACAGAATAAGGCCCCGGTATTCTGCTAGCCACATGTGTTAATTCCATTCCATTCACAGGCAATTCGTCCACTAGGAAGTACAAAGCAGTCCCAGGCTGACACTATAAGAGGCAAAAGGATGATTAAGATTCTGCCCTGCCCTCAGGGACCTCCAGTCTGAGTGGGGGTGACGGAATAAGACAAAGCAGAGAAGGGTCGAGGCCACAAGGAGGGTTCAGGAGAAATACTTTCTGGAGGCGGGTGCATCTGAGTAGGGCCCGGAAGGATGGTTATCATTCTGGCCAGAAGAGATGGGCCGAAGGGTATCTGAGCAGAAGCAAAGGAGGGCAAGGAATAAACACACAGTTAGTCCAGAGCCTAGGGAAGAGCTCAGACTGACCCAAGCAATGGCAGAGAAGGCTAGAGAAAGGAAGGTCAAGGCCAGACCACGGAGGGAGTGCCTTCTGTGTCCAGGTGAGAAGTTTGGCCTCATTTAGAATTGGGAACCCTGAGCAGGTATTTGAGCAGGCTTCGGGTGAGACAGTGAGACAACCTCTATGCCAGGAAGAGGGCAGGTGTGTCCTCCAGAGGGCACAGGATCTGGAGGGAGCTCGGTGGGACAAGCCCCCATGCGGTCCACAGTAAGATGTCCGGGACTGCTGAGGAAAGGAAGCCTCAGGTCCCCATCCAAGATGCCAATGGCACATACTCTAGTCGCACCCAGAGGAAGCAACACACACACACACACACACACACACACACACACATGCCTGCAGCCCCACGCTCCCTTCCCCCAGCCTAGTCCAAGCCTCAGGGACACAGTCTCAGCCAGGCTAGGGCCAGGGAGAAAACCAGACTCGGCCACCGGTACCCCATCTCTGTCCCGGCCTCCCACAGAGGGTAAGCTGAATCAAGTCGGGACCCCCACCGGTTCCCCCAGCCCCAGCTCAAACTGGCCCAGCTACATTCCTCAGCTAATCTCCCCAATCTGGCAGGCGGTTGCTGAGGCAACCGTCAGCCACAATTTGGGAAGGCAGGAGGATGGCTTATCCACATCCGGCTGGGCTCTGATGGGGCGATGGAAGGGGCAAAGCAACCTCAGCGGGAAGAGTCAGAGTGTGGGAAAGGGGCCTTCCCCAGCTGTGGAAGGTCTCCACAGCTCCACGTGCACGTGTTTCCATATGTCAACATATGTGTGTGCGTGCGCGCGCGTGTGCACAGCTGTGAGAGTGACAGCCTCATATAGAATCTTGAGCACCCAGCTGGCAGGAAGGAGACCTGGATCTATTCCCCGCTGAGCCTCTAACTCCCTGTGTGACCAGCAGCAGATGACCTGCCCTCTCGGAATTGCTGCTTCCTCACCTATGAAATGAGAATGGGGACCCAGGTGACCTCTAGGGCTACTTCCACGTCTAGGATTCTGGTTCCGTTCATGCAAGTATGCATGTGAGCAAGAATAATGTGAGGGCTGGGCGCCTGGGTGGCTCAGAGGGTTAAGCATCTGTCTTCAGCTCAGGTCATGATCCCGGGGTCCTGGGATCAAGTCCTGACATCACGTTCCCTGCTCAGCTGGAGTCTGCTTCTCACTTGCCTTCTGCTCCCCCTGCTTGTGCTCTCTCGCTCTCTCTGTCAAATAAATAAGTAAAATAAAATCTTAAAAAAAGAAGAAGAAGAAGAAGAAGAATGTGAGAGCAGAGAGAGACTATGGGGCAGAGCTTTGTGAGGGTGACCATGGGTCTCTGAGTATGGGTCCCCCAGGCACTGTGCTGTGAAGTTGGGGGTGTGCAGGCGTAGATCCCGATGCAGAGTATTTGGGCACACTCAGCGCTAAGCATGTGCCTACAGGGGAGGAGAGTATAAGCGGTGGGGGAGATGGGAGTTGTGTGTGTGTGTGTGTGTGCGTGTGTGTGTGTGTGTGCCCCCCTGTGTGAGCACCAGACTCCTCCCCACCAGAAAAGGAACAGTGCTCTGTGCCAACTGTGGCTGCCAGCCACCGCCAGTATTTTCTGAAGGACCCTAGGTAAACAGAGATTGTTTGCAATGAGATCTTTGTTCTCTTTGGTTTGTCAGTAGACCATCCAGTTCCCAAGGGTGGCCCCAAGAGCAACATAACTTCTACTGCCAGACTGCAAGTTTAGGGGCTGGGATCATACCCAGTCAGAGGCACAGCCCCAACCCTGGCCCAGGGAAACCAAACACAAAGCCGGTGACAGCCCTGGTCTATTTCATCATCCGAAGCTACATCCCTATGCTAGGTAACCCAGCCCAACCCTGGAACCAACACTGGCCTCACCACTGGACATTCTTGCCCAACCCAGCCCTATCCTGTGTTCTCTACCCCAACTACAGCTCCAATGTCAGGTCCGTCTAAACCCACCTTCTCCTTTCCTAAGGTCAGAGACTGGCCTCCAAACCCATCCCCAAGCCCTGTGTATAGCAGATGGCCAGCAGTGGCTAGACTCACCAACCCCATGATCCCAACTAGTCTGATGCCAACCAACCCCACCCAGGCTCAGGCACCATGACTTGAACCCAGAGACCTGGCCCAGTGCATTTCCCTGCTTTTCTTGCCCAGATTGATACATCCAGACATCAGCCCAGGTTCCCCAGGCCCGGAATAACCAATGAGTAATTAATTAAGGGCAGAGGTGACCACCTTCTAATCACCCAGGATTCAGCATGGCCACAGACAGGAAGATCACCCAGGCAGGACCACAGAGAGAAAAATCTGAGCTAGGACCCCTTCCAGGAGCCAACACGGGGCACAGTGATGCCAAAATCCTTCCACCTCCGCTGAGGATAGAAGGAAGCCAACTAGAGTGGGGGGGGACCTTAGGCCAGACACACTCCCCGTCTCCCTGATCACCATGCACCATAAATCCCAAGGTTCGTGGTAGGGCCGCCATGGTGGTGGTAGAAGGGGAAGGGGCGGGGTGGGGCCTGACACCCCACAGAAGCAAAGGGCTGAATAGAGAGCTGTGCCATGCAGAGGTATGTGGGACAAAGAGGTCACAGACCCCTGCAGTGCAGACACTCTGCATCATAACAAAACACAATGCAGCCGACCAGAGAGGCAGAGGGCCAGGCACAAACCCATGCGGTGGGAAAATCTGCCCTTTATTGCGGTCCATGGAGACAGAGAGATGTGTGGTGCCACAGCATGGTGTGCCGGGGGTGCAGGGCAGCAGCTCTGCCTGTTACAGAGATGGAACACGGTCATATACCACAGGGGAGCAGAGCACACGGCATGCACGCACTCCAGTACTGACCCCCAGTGCAGCATGGCGGAACCAGTGCAGAGGGACCGCCTCCAATATGGGCCTGACCCAGGGCTGCACAGAGGCACAGCGCACCAGGACAGTGCATCCAGTGACACACTGGGCTGGCACTCGGTGCCGTGTGATAGCTGCATGGAGGAATGCCAGGGCGCAAAGTTCGAGCCCTACCAGCTCTTCTCCCTCTCCAGACACTAACACAGGGCCAGAGACCTCACGGGTGCTCCGTGACCTCTCGCTGCATGCGGGTGTCTGGTGTAGGCGTGCACAAAAGTACAGAGACGCAGGGGTGTGGGGAGGAAGGAACCACTAGGCGGGGCAGCCTCGCCCAAAATACAAACTCAATACGGTTTCTAGGAACGGAGTACGTGTAGACTCAAGGGCAGGGGTAGAAAGTGGCAGAGAAATGCCGTGCAGAACGGTGAACTAGAGGCAAGGGCTCTGGAGTCCTAAAATCCAGTGTTGTGCACACAACCCAGCCGTGAGCACGCGCAGTACATGTCATGGCTCAGGGTGGTAACCCCGTGCCGTGCACAGATGAGCAGATGTTACGCTAAGGACGGTGCAAAGGTGCTACCTGCAAAACCCGCCAGTCCTGGAGCCCAAGAAAGCGGCTCCGAGCCACAGCATGAGCACAGACTGAGCAGTGTGCAATGCAGGGCAGAGGGGTGAGCCGGGTGGGTGCTCGCGGCAAGGAGGTTGCTCAACTACGGCTGCCAACAGGAACCTGGGGGAAAGGGCACAAGCAGACTCCCCAGCGGGAATCCCAGGAGAGGCTGAGGCTCCGTAAGAGGCAGCGTGGTGGTGGCCATGGTGCAGGGTCATGTGAGGGGCTTGGCCGGAGGGCCCCTATCCAGCGCAGTGCAGGAAAGCAGTGGGACTGAAGCGTCACATGCAACAAAGGCGTGTGGTGCTGGTAGGGTGCAAAGGTGGGACGCAGAGCAGCTGTGCCCAGAGACTCAGGAAAAGCCGCGTAGCCAACACAGTGCAGATCCCCACTGCAATTGTGCAGTGCAGAGAGGCACGTGACGCAGACAGGCAGTGTGGCCAGAGCCTGCCATCTGTTGGCACTGCACAGTGGCAGAATGCTAGGAGCTAGCCCCAGATCCCTGGAGAGTCCACACATGCAGGGTGGCGGTGTGGGACAGGAAGACACGGCAGAGGTGGAGGTGGAGGGCACGGACCCACAGGAGTGTCCACATAGCCAATACAACACAGGATCCCAGCACAGTCACACGGGGCAGGGCTGAGATGCAGCATAGTGCCAGGACACCATGGGCCCAGGAACCCCAGAGAGCATCCGCCCACAGTGGGCCAGCGCCGTGATGCAGTGCAGTTAGGCAGAAACACGGCACACAGCCAATGCCACACGGGGAGGTCGCGCGTGCTGTGACACACTGGACAGCAGAGATGCCCAGACTCCTGGAAAGCCCTGTGCCTCCAGCGATGCCAGTCTGAGCTGGCTAATCCACGGCTTGGCTGCTGAGGCCTCGTCTGCCCTGGGGACTTCCTTCCACCCCGTCCCCTGACCCCAACATCTTCCACCCCAGTGACTCTCCAAGGGCACAGGAGGAAACCATTGCTGGATGGGCGGCCAGAACTGAGCACATGGTCCAGGTATTTCTATCCGAGCAGGGCCCCAGAGTGCTGGCAGGCAGACAATGAATTCTGATTCTGCTGAAAAGCTTTTGGGCAATCAAAGCACGTCCCCTGGCCCCCAGCCCAGGGCAGGGCGGTGCAGGGCAGGACAGGGCAGAGACAGAGAGGAGGACCTTTTGGACTATAGGCCCTGGTACAGGGTGAGCAGGAAGTGGGATGAAGAACAGCGGGGAGGAGGTGAGAGGCGAGCCAGATGCAACCAACCTGGCTGGTCGCTGCTGCCCTCCCCACCTCTACCTCCTCCAGGGTCTGGACTTCATCAGAAGCCAAAAACAAACTTTTCTGAGCACGCAGGATGCCCGTGCACATACACTCACGGGCTTAATAACTGTTGGTACTTAACACAGTGCTGACTAGGTAGCAGGCCCCATTCTAACTACATACCTACGTGTATAAAATACATCCTCATGGCAACTCCGTGCAGTGTGTCAAATAATTACCCGATGTCACAGATGAGAACACTAAAGACCCAGGAAGGTCAAGTAACCTGCCCAGGTGTTACACAGCTAGTAGTGGTGGGGCTGGTGTTAGGACCCAGAGCCCGTGCCCTTAACCACGCTGGAGGTAAAGCACAGCATAACCACAAGGGTGTACATGTCCACACATGCAGACACACATATACACGCATTCTGAGCAGCGTATCCGCCACTCTTTCAGCTGAGACCCATCTCTCCTTGTGGCCCACATAACTTTCTGACACCTCCCAGTTGTCACCTCTTTTTTTTTCCCCCTAAGAGAGAGAAAGAATGTGCATGCGTGTGGTGGGGCAGGTGGGGGGGAGGCGCAGGGGGAGCAGAGGGAGAGTGAAAGAGAGAGACTCTTTTTTTTTTTTAAGATTTTATTTGTTTGACAGACAGAAATCACAGGTAGGCAGAGAGGCAGGCAGAGAGAGGGGAAAGCAAGCTCCCTGCTGAGCAGAGAGCCGGATGTGGGGCTTGATCCCAGGACCCTGAGATCATTACCTGAGCCGAAGGCAGAGGCTTTAACCCACTGAGCCACCCAGGCACCCCGAGAGAGAGACTCTTAAGCAGGCTCCATACCCAGTGCAGAGACCCACGCAGGGCTTGATCTCACGACCCTGAGATTCTGACCTGAGCCAAAATCAAGAATCGGATGCTTAACCAACCGAGCCACAGATGCCCCCAGTTGTCACCCCTTATCCCCCAACTGCCCCATGCCCCTCTGTTCTCTCCATCCTCCATCTGTCCCCTGACCCTCGGCTGTTCCCCCAATACCACCTGTCTGTCCCCTCGGCCCCAGCTGTCCCCAGCCTCCAGATATAATCTTCATTGCTCGTTACCTTCCATCCCTAGTAGTCCCCCATGCCCCAGCTGTTACTCTGCCTCCAAATGTGATCTTAGTCATCAAATATCCCCAACCATACCCTTTCCCAATTTCCCCATCCCCATCCTTCCACCCAGCTTCTACACTCTATTCCAAAACCTCAGGGACCCTTCCGAGTCCCTGCTTTCCACATCCTTCTGATCCTCCACTAGGTCCTGGGATCTGCGTCCTGGAAATCTGCCCAAGACTTCCTGAGCCAGCCAGCAACAGCGTCTTCTGCACGGTCCGCGTCAGAAGTCCTCCCCTAGCCATTCTTCAGGCAATGGCCATCCTGCCCGGACCAAGTCCAGGGAGCATGCTGGCCCCCATCTGTGACTGCCCTCTGAAGCCCAGCTCCACCCTCCACCTGCTCCAAGCCTTCCCTGTGTACCCCAGGGTTCACATCAATGCAAACACTGAGAGGGCACCAACCAGATACAAAGTCCGGGAAGTGCTGGAGAGTTGACAGCAGAATGCGGACCAAGGAGGACTACTGCAATAGTCCAGGCAAGAAATGATGGGCTAGGAGGAAGGGAACATGGATTCAACAAAACCTTCTTCAATGGCTGCTGAGTGGTGGTTCTATCAGACCACTTCCACCCCCAGAAGTGTCCAGGCCTCACACCTCCAGGACAGCCCCGTCCATAGGACTTCCTGCCCTGATACAAACATCTGCTCCTGCACCGACCAATGCAATAGCCACTAGCAACGCGAGATTCTTGAGGACTTGAGATGTGGCAAGTGTGACTGAAGCAGTGGTTTGTATTTTCATGGATTCTAACCAATTTACATTTAATAACCACATGTGAGTAAGTGGCCACCATATTGGAAAGGGCAGGTAGAAAACATTTCCATCGTTGTGAGAAGTTCTATTTGCAGGAAGTTCTACTGAGCATCAGCTCTAGACTGACTACAGAGAAGCAGAAGCATTGGGGGGCCTTCATAGAAGCTCCTATACTTGGGGTCTGAAGGGAGATCGGGGCGGCAGCCCCCCAAGGAAGAGGGTGTCAGAAGCTGAGCGGCAGAGGCCCTGCTACAAAGCTATACACAGTCACCAGGACACTCCCTACCCAACACATGCACACCCCATTCCTGGAGACAGAAACTCCGACCACAGGGCACCCCACACCCAGACTCACGCACACCTGGATACTCTAATGCATGGGCTCCCTGTTGGGGAACAATATCCAGTCCAATATCCAGTCCAATATCCAGACACTTGGGAACCCCACACCCAGACATCCAAGTATTCAGACAGCCCCACATGTGGACACAACACAGAGACATTCCTGTACTTGAGCGCCCATGAACCTGAGGACTGATGAATACCTGGGTACGCCCACCTCCAGATCCAGAGACACTGGGCCATCCTCCCACAGCTTGGTCCGGGGACCATCTGGATACTGAGATGCCACCCACCCAAAGAGGTCTGCACCCAAACTCCGGGAATTTGACACTTAGATACCAAGACACCCTAGCAGCAGGCTCTCCAGGGATCCAAACAGCTGGTCACCTCCCTATTCCAAACTCAGATCCTGCCACAGGGTAACCAGATGGCCAGACACCTTGACAAGCCATACATATGTCCTGTGTGCCAGGCGGCAATCATACAATCACACACATACACAACCCCTCATCTCATTCTGACTGCCCTGGATCACACCTGCACACCCCTCAGCCAGACTCCCATAACCCCACCTGCAGGGGTCACTACAGGGAGTAGCCCTGCTCCCCTCCCTGGAGCTCACAAGCTGTTGGCACAAAGGCTTCGACCCCACCTGCTTACTCCAGGATCTGGGACAGAGAACTGGGGGAGTCTCCCCCTCCTGATGCAGGGCCTGCCCTCCCTCCTCCCAGGACGCTCAGCTCCAAATGACGGTTGGGATTCCACGCCTCGCACCACCTGCCGAGGCCTCCAGCACAAAGGCTGAGCCTGGGGGCAGGACGGCCTGCCAGCTGCTGGGGGGCGGGGTTGGAGGCAGAATTGGAAGCTGGAGAGTGGGGGGAATGACAGGCAGGAGACCAATCTCTTCAGTCTCTTCCAGGGGCTCAAACTCCCCTACTCACAGCTCCCAGATGACTCTGTACGTGGCCTTTCCACACACAACACCATCCCCCAGCAGAATTTTCCAGATTCCTGGAGGGAAAACCGAATTCTTTAATCTCTACTTTCAGTGGAGTCAGTGCGCCCCCATCTGGCTTCTCCAGCTCAGAACTTGACCCACTGGACCTCATTCATTCTTTCTTGCCACATTTATTCAGTGCTGGTGGGCCAGGACTTGAACCAGACATTAAGGACTCAGAAGTGACCTAAACACCCAGTCTCTGTCCTCACAGAGTTCATGGTCTGTAAGGGAAAAAGGACCAATAAACTGTAATTACAATAATTACAATGCTGTGAAAAAAATCTAATCAACCCCCACTCTCCCTGAGCTAGAACAGGGAGTAACCAAGGAAGGCTTCAGGGAGGAGATGATGCCTGAGCTGAGACCTGAAGGAAGAACAGAAGTTCACCAGGAGAAGAGGTAGAATTAGAAAGCTCTAGGGGAAAGCACAGCTTGGAGGACAGAAGGGAGCTGCGGGAGGAAGAAAGGGCACAAGGCACCCCTAGCAACTCTAGCTAACCCAGCCCTGAATGAAAAAACCACCCCACAAGTCTAGCTTAGCAGATGACGGCATGGAAGGGTGGCAGCATGCCTCAAAGCAAGCAGTTGTCCACCCTGAATTTTCTCTGAGACTTGAGCTGGGCAGGGGGCCGCCAAGGAGCTCAGCACCCACCACCCTGGCCACTCTCACCACTCCTGCTGAGTATCCTCCCCCGCAGCCCCAGGGAGAATACCTTCCATCCGTTACCTTCCATCCAGCTGCTCAGACAAGCCTTTATTGCCCAACCTGAAACCACTAGGCAGCCTCTCCCTCATTCCTGTTGTCCACAACCCCAGGAACCAAAAGGACAAAATGAGCTAGAACACAGAGGAATAAATTATTGCCAGATCTGCATGCCTACGAGACATCCCACACCTACCTTTTGTGGGGCAGGGGATACAGGAGGCATTCAGGGAGCTGGGCTGATCTTACGCAGGTTGGGGGCAAAGACAGATTGTGCCTCTTCCACAAAGTGTTTATTTATAAACGAAGCCCCAAAGGTAATAGCTACAAGGATGCCAGGAACTTTAAAGTAAAGTGATTTGCCCAAGGTCACAAGGACAGCAAGTGGCAGAGGTAGAATTTGAACCCAGGCCCCCCTGGCTTCAAATCACAGTTTCTGGGGCTCTGTAAGAGTCCTCAAAACCATCTTTTGTTCCCTGGCACTCACAGATAGAGCCTTACTTTACAATCTACCAAGTACTATGCACCATTATTATGATACCCATAAGATCTATGAGGAAACCAAGACCCCAGAAATGGAAGTAACTTGCTCAGGGTCTCACTCCCATCCCATACCTCAGTTCTTAACAGTCTCCCCGCTGCTGGCAAGAGGTGGAGCACAGGAGGGTTCTTGCAAGGGGGGAGGCGTGGAGGGGGGGCACAGTAATCTTCCGGTTTGATCTCAGGGTGAGGGAGGAGCAAGTGGCTGGGGAGGGGTTGGAGAAGGAGAGGAAGCCAGGCCCCGGCTCCCAGCCAACAGCAGGAGCGACTGCGGGATCAAAAGGAGGTCTGCCCGGGCGGCGAACTCGACTCCGGGGAGGCCAGTTCTCCGAGGCCAGCGGCCAGGAGGAGTCTCTCCGGGGCCGAGGTGGCCCAGCACGTGCTTTGGCTCTGATCTCTGCTTGGGGCGTCTCCCCGTTACTCCGCGCCCTGGGTACCAAGCTGGAGACACCCAAACGGTGGAGATTGAGAGGATGAGGCCGCGGGAGGGGACCGGGTCACCCCTGCCCCAGGGGACCGGTAGAGTACAACTCCGCTGGAGGGGGCCACAGTCCAGGATCCCAGGCCCCAGGGAAGGAAGGGGGGGCGGGGGAGTCAGACACACGCATACAGCCGACACACGCACACAGCCGACACACGGTTCACAGCACACACGGACACACAGACACAAGCCCCCGGATACGCACATTCAGATCCGCGAACACACACACACACACACACACACACACACACCACACCGCGCGATCGCACAGCGTACAGAAACACGGAGACACACGTACACACTCACACACACCGCGGTCCGGGCCGGCCGAGAGGCCGCACAAAGTTGCGGAGTCGGCCAAGGAAGTGTCCCGGGAGACCCCGGTGTCCGCGGTGTCTCTACCCACCACGGGAGGGGGCGCCGTCCCACGCCCCAAGGCCAGGCCCTGCCCGCGCCGGGACGTCGCAGCCCCGCCCGGCCACAGCGCTCGCCGCGCCCCCCACCCCCATCCACCGCCTGCCGGGTGCAGCCACGGCCGAGCCCCGCAGCAGCGCCCGCCCGCCGGCCCCCGGTGCCCGCCTCCCGCGCCCGGCCCTCCCCGCCAACAGCCCGGGCGCCCCGCGGCCTCAGCGCCGCCTCGGAGCTGCCGGCCGCCAGCGCCGCGCAGAACTTGCGAAACAACAAACAGCCCGACATGTCGGAGTCGGCGGCTCCGGGGGCCCCCTTCCTCCCTCCCGAGCCTCAGGCCCGGCCCGACCCGGGAGGGGAGGGGGCGCCGCCGCGACAACTTGTTCCCGGCCCGCGCGCCACATATGCACACACGCGGGGCGCGCACACACACACACACACACACACACACACATCCAGACACCGCCCCCTCGGGCGGCCCCGGGGCCCCGGGCACACACTCAGCCACCGCCCAGGCGCGCACCACACTCGCAACATTCCTGGACACGCAGCCAGCACGCACGGACACACTCACACACTCACATCCGCTCCAGACACGCTCCTACACACGCATTCCCGGCACACTTGGCATTCACTCGGACCCACGCAAACCCCGGCGGCGCACACCACCAACCCCAGACACTCCCACACGTACACATCGCGCACACAGTGCACGGACACACACGTTCCGGACCCGTTCCCACGCCTTCACACACGTACATGGACTCACAAGCACACACACCACACACGCGTTCCCCGATCCACACGCGGGCACAATCCACAGAGCACTCCCGGTCACACGCATAACACAAACACACAGCACATTCGCGGACACATAACAGGCAGCACTACCTGCCACGACATACAAAATGCAAACAAATGCAACACATTCGCAGACACAACTCCGGCCACAGAACCAAACTCAGATGCACACACACAATCTACTGGCCGCACAAACACTACTCACTGGCAGGCGCACAAGACAGCGCACACCCAATGCCTCGACGCACACAACATTCACCCCAACACACTCGTAGACGCACAACACACACAGCACCTTTTCATGCACACATAACTCACGGACACACAACATTCACAGACACACAACACCCTGAGCCCCCGGTCGCATATCCAACACTCAGACACACACAGGGAGCAGGCTCGGAACGCCCGGTCACCTAACACTTACACTTTCTTGAGAGCTACGCCACGGGCCACGGGGGCTCAGCGGGGCAAGCTCGGTCCGACCGATGCGCGCTTACCTGCCGGAGTCTCGGTCTCAGGCGCGCAGAGCTGGAAGGTGAGCGCCAGGACCAGAGCCTGGGCGCGGACCATGGTGCGGCGCCTCCTGCCCCGCGGCCCGGCGCAGGGGGTGCTGCCGCCAGAGCCCCAGCCGAGCCCAGCCGGAGGCGAGCCGGAGCCGGAGCGAAGCGGCGCGGCGCGGAGCGGGACTGGCGCCGAGTCCAGAGCGGGAGCCCAAGCAAGCGGGGCGCTGACGTCAGGCCCGGCCCCGGGTTCCGCGGTCTCGCGGCGCCCCCTGCTGGCAGCCGCACGCGCTGCAGCCGGTCCGGTCTCCGACTGCCCGGGCGCGCCCCTCCCCCATTCCTGCAAACCAACCCCCCAACCCCACCCCGCCCGCCGGGGGGTCCTGGCCGGGCCCTGAGGCCCACCGCCTTTACATTCACTCAGCACCGACTTTCTCAAGCCAGCATGCTCGCTGCCCACACTTAGCTCTGGCATAGCGCTCTCGGGGACAGAAGACCCAGAGACACCCTGCTTCTCTGTCCCCTTTGATGCTTGCATTCCCTCTTATCGAGACCGCTCCAAATGCACATTCATGCATACCTGCAAGGTCAGAGTGCTTTGCTCATCACCTACTGAAGCCAGATGGTTGGGTCTTTGGAAACGCTGGCTTCTAAAGTTGTCCATAATATTCTTTTATTATCCTTTTAATATCCATGGGATCTGTAGTGATGTCCCCTCTTTCATTCCTGCTATTAGTAAATTATGTCCTCTGTTCTTTTCTTAGCCTGATGAGAGGCTTATTGATTTATTGATCTTTTCAAAGAACCAGCTTTTGGTGGAGCTTATTTTTCTCTTCCTATTTCCTCTTTTCAATTCCACTGATTTCTGCTCTAATTTTTTTTCTTCTGCTTCCTTTGTATTTAATTTGCTCTCCTTTTTCTAGTTTCCTAATTGGAAGCTTAGCTGATTGATTTTAGATCTTTCTTCCTTCCTAATGTTTGCATTCAGTGCTATAAATTTCCCTCTAAGCACTGCTTTTGATGCATCCCAGAAATTTTTATAAGTTGTGTTTTCATTCTCATTGAGTTTAATTTTTTTTTAATTTCTCAACATTTCTTCTTTGATCTACTTTTTTTTAAAGGATTTATTTATTTATTTATTTATTTGAGAGGGGGGGTGCACTTGCAGGGGGGAGGGGCAGAGGGAGAGGAAGGGAGAGAATCTCAAGCAGACTCTGCACTGAGTGCAGACCCTAATAAGGAGCTTGACCTCACAACCTTAAAATCATGACCTGAGCCAAAACCAAGAGTCAGACACTCAAAGAGTCATCCAGGTGCCCCCAATCCATGTGTTATTTAATCTCCAAGTCATTTAGAGTGTTCCGGCTACCTTTCTGTTATTGATTTCTGGTTTAATTCCACTGTGGTCTGAGGGCAAACATTGTACGAGTCTGGTCTTTTAAAGTTAAGGTGTATTTTAGAGCCAGAATGTGGTCTATCTTGGTGAATATCCCACATGAGCTTGAGAGGAATGTGTATTCTGCTGTTATTGGATGGCATAGTCTATGGATGTCTAAGACTGATGGTGGTGTTGAGTTCAACTATGTCCCTACTGATTTTCTGTCCACTGATTCTGTCCATTTCTGGCAGAGGAGTGTTGAAATCTCTAACTATGATAGTGAATTCATCTATTTCTCCTTACAGTGCTGGCTTTTAGAAAATTATTCCTTTTCATGCCATAAAGTCTGCCTCCGTCACTAATTCTCCTTGGTCCTTGTCTACCTCTGGCTACACAGGTTAAGTATATTTGGGGCTCTACCCAGTACAATGTTGTCAAACTTGTTGCCCATTACTATGTCCAGACACCTTCTATGTACTTTACCCACATAGACTCATTTAATCCTCACCACTATTACTTTTTACTCCCATTACATAGTTGAGGAAATTGAGGTACAGAGAGGCGACTTTTTCAAGGCTGTGCATCAGTATTAGTGGGCACCAAGGTTTGAATCAAGGCCATCTGGCTTAACTTGAGTGGAGGCTGAGAACTGCCTCCTATCTGGAGCGAATTAACACATACCAGATAGTGATTCGTTTATTCAACAATTCCTATAAGCCAAGGTGGAGTTATAAAACAGATAAAAATTCCTACCCTCATGGAGTTTACATTCCAGTGGGAAAACAAGAACAATAACCAGCCATGCAAGCAAATTCTCTGGTACATGAGATAGTGATAAACCATGGCTTCTGGTATTTGGGACAGAGATATAACAGAGAAATGGAGGGAGAAACAGTGAGGGGGGAAGAGATTATTGCAGTTTTATTTATTTTGGGTTTTTTTTTTTAAGATTTTATTTACTTTTGCAAGAGAGAGAACGAGCATGAACAGAGGGAGAAGCAGATTCCCCACTGAGCAGGGAGCCCAATGTGGGGGTTGATCCCAGGACCCTGGGATCATGACCTGAGCCACCCAGGCGCCCCCCCCCCCACCAAGGGCAAGAATTTTGTCTTTTATCCCAGAGCTTAGTGTCTAACGTGTAGTTGATGCTCAAAAAAATACCGAATGGGTAAATAAATGAATGCAGACAGACATGGTCTTTGCCCTCATGAGGCTTACACTCTCAGGGAAAAGACCAACAGCTAACATGCAAAAATATGTCATTACAATCCAAGATGTGCAGTCTAAAGAAAATGGGGGAAAGGTTGTGATAAATAATTGGGGAGGACATTCTACTTGAGCTAAGGGGGTCTGAGAGGGATTTCCTGAGTAAGTGAAGTGGTAATATTTGAGCTGGGACCTGAAGTAAGGGAAGGAGCCAGCAATCAGTGGGGAGGGACACAGCAGCCAGAGAGGACAGCCTGTGCAAAAGCAGGAGCTGGTGTGTTTGAGGAGTAGTCAGGCCAGGGTGGCTGGAATGGAGTGGGGAGGAAAGAAGAGCCAGATACAGCTGGAGAGGCCGGCAGGATCGGGAGGGCATACAAGACACTATGGCACTTTGTGTTAAACCCTAAGAACAGTAAGAAGCTATTGGAGCCTTAAACAGAATAAAATTACTTTTTTTTTTTAAGTCTTCAGATGAGCCAAGTGGATAACGGACTGTAGAAATAGAGACCCACGGATAGATGGTTCTAACTAGTGGACAGTGACACCGGATAGAGCCTAGGATTTCAAGGTCTATCTAAGATCTCCCTGTGTCCTGCCTCCACTGCAGGCTGGCTACTCACTGAGGGGGGCACAAGTGAGATTGGCCTGCACCTGGAGGAGGCAGGGTGGAAGGTTTCTGGGCTCTCTTGTGAGCCCTGATGAGCCGGAGAAGGGGCCAAACAGACAGAGAATTTGAGCGAGAATCACAGGGAGAAAGTCAGAAGCAAGAAAAAGTTGATGGGGAAGAAACAGATAGATACAGGAAAAGACAGGAAGGACTACCCAGAACAAGAAACTCAAGGAGAGAAATCCATTGAATAGAAGAAACAACTAAAGGTGATGCTGTTTGCAGAGGACTCCTGTGAGAGCTTGGTGACAAGAGTTTACCATTGATCCCATGTTTCTCTATGTGGACACTGAGGCTCAGAAATTATGTGGCCCTTGTCCACTTTCCCGCAAAACTAGTAAATGATAGGCCCAGGATTCAAATCTAGACCTGACCAACTCCACACCCCCTCTTGCTCTTTTTGCTGGAGAAGACTACAGGGCAGACACCATCATGGGAGGAGAAGGAGAACATGAGCAACAGGTGGACAGATGAATACTGCTTCACTTGGAATAGATCAAAGACTTCCAGAAGCCTTGAGTGGCCTGGAGTGACCTGCCTAAATCTAGGGGGAAAGGAGACAGCACCGCAGACAGGGCCAGGCCGTGAGGAAATTCAATTACTTTCAACTCATGGAATATTTATGACACCTACCCTGGGCCAGGCCCATATTGGGTGCTGGTGTCATGGAGATGCGCCATACATGACCCACTCTTGCCCGGAGGGGGAAGTGGACACATAAACAAATAAGGGACTGTGTCCTAAAGGCCATAACACCAATTCAGAGAAAGCACAAAGGCAGCAAAAGGTTGACTCAGCCTAGGGAGCTGGAAAACAACACCAAAGAAATGATATCTGAACCTGGAATTTCCCAGGAGGGCAAGGTCAGAAGAGCATTTCAGGCAGAAGAAGAAACGTGAATAAAGATACAAGACATGGAATTGCTCAGAAAGGTGGGTATCAGGTGCTGTTGGATCATGGGCTACGCACAGTCTTATAGCAGGAGATAAAAGCAGTGTGGGACTCAGAGTGCAGAGGCTATTGAATACAAGGCGTGAAAAGTAGACTTGAACCCCTCAATCAGTAGTTCTCCAACTATGCCTTCAGGGAAACCAAGGGACTCCTCAAGTTAAGCTGAGGGGTTCTGCCACGGAATTAAAACTATAGCCATCTCTTTCTAACTTGCAAGAAGGTAACTTAATTACTTTGAAGAGAATTTTCTTTGTTTAAAGGTGCTTTTCCTCCATATACTATTCTAGAGATTTTAGCATATGGCAGTTGTGCTAGAGATTAACAGTCAGTATAGAATCACTGTTTCATTTTGTTTTGTTTTGTTTGTTTTTTTAACAGTTTTAACTTTAGCATGTCAGTAGCTCATTATGTTCTAAAAGGAACTGTGGCTTCTGGATCTAAGTATTGGGGAGTCACAGAAGGACTTTCAGCAAGGAAAAGAAAATCTCATCTTTCTGTTTAAAAAAAAATCATTCTGGAGGTGTCTAGCTGGCTTAGTCGGTAGAACATGAGATTCTTGACCTCAAGGTTGTAAGTTCCAGCCCCATGTTGGGTGTAGAGCTTACTTAAAAATAAAATATTTTTAAAAAATCATTCTGGAGGCCTGAGGAAGAAGGAAAGGGAAGGGAAGAGGGGGAGAGGATTTCAGTTAGGAAGAAGGCTGCTGACACAGTTGATGTCCTGGACTGAAAAGGGGGGCTATTGGAATGAATGCGGGGACTAAGTCCAGTCTCCAGGAGGCAGACCTACTAGATGATTCTCCAGGATTTCCAGCCAGGCTGTCCAGGGAATTCAGAGGAACCAATTTGGTAGAGAAGCTAATGTCAACAGCTCAAAGTCACCTAGAGAGTCTTCAACAGAAGTAGATCTATGTGTCACAGTGAAAACAGAAGGTAAGCAAAACTGGGTATTTTGTGCATGTGCGTGTGTGTGCCCAGGCACATGGGCACTCACATAAGTGTGGGACCAAGTCTTTGCCCCATCATGGGACATCTACTTTCTCTAATAATAAAAACAGGTATAAACATTTTTTGAGCACATAGTATGAGCCAGACCCTAGTCTGGGTGTTTTACATATGCTATTTCCCATCTAATCTTCACAATAACCTAATAACATTTATCAAATGCTTTCATGTGCCAAGCATTGTGCTAAATGCTTCAAATGAACAATAGCTCACTTGATTTTCACAAGAGCCTCAAAAAAATACTATTATTTACTTCATTTTAAGGATAAGAAAATGGAGACACAGAGAGGCCAAGTGACTTACCCAAAATCAAATGGCTGGAAAAGGGCAGAGTCAAGACTCAATGTCAGTTCTGCCAGAATCCAACCACCTGCAGCTTTCATCAGAGCACTTCGCTTTCTTCTCTTCCTCAGAGAAAAGGCCTTGAGCTGGCGGCTTTGGGTCAATAAAATCTAGAGAAAGGTACTCTTCCTTATCCTTCAAAGCTCTGGCTCAGTGTTTGTCTAAGCCAGTTTCCTAGGCCACCTGCATCAGGATATTCTTGAAAGCTTGTAGGAATTGTAGATTCCTGAACCTGTCCCCAAATTCTAATTCAGTAGACTCGAGATAGGACCTCAGGTAAATTTTATGCATACTGAAAATTTTGAGTGGGACAGTCTCCAACAGCACCTCAAGCAAGAACCCCCACTCCACCCTGACTCCTTCCAGAGCTCCTTTCTCCTCTAGATTCCAACAGTGTCCTCTGTCCTATTCTATCAACTAGGGTTTTAGCTATCTATGTTCATGTCTTACAGTCAATAAAAATATGATTTAGTGTCTTTACTGGGTTACATCTGCTTACAAAGCACTTCCACTCTCCCACTAAATCCCTTGTACAATGTAAGCATTTTGAGAGGGGGCCCTCCTCCTTGTGATACCTCCTTTATATCTGAGCACACTTAGCATTTTACAATGTGCTCTTCTATCCACAACGTCATCCTATTGTTTCATCCAATCCTCACCACAGTCTTGAAGGAGGTATATTGTCCCCCAGTGTACCCATCAGAAAAGAGCCCGAGAGCTTCGGACACCTGCCCAAGGTGGCCAAGCTGGGAAGCACAAGGACTAGTTGAACCTAAATCTTCTAGCTCCAAGCCCAGCGCTATTGCCTCCACATCAAGTTAAATCTACTCTATTCGGTGGTAGGGAAGTAAACTTTGCTGCCCTATGCTGTTACAGGATAGCAGGGAATAAATGAGGTGATATCTTAAAAGTTCTGGCACAGTGAGCACTCCATAAACGATGGGGAGAAGAAAAAACTGAGGTCAGGGAAGGGTAAATGACTTCCCCCAAATCAAACACCAAGTCGCAGACTGTAGGCACAGCTCCAGGCCGGTCTCGGACGCTCCTACTTCGCAGAACAACTTGGCCAGCCCTGAGTCTCCACGACTCCCTCCGGTACTTCCAACCCCCCATCTCACTCCCCAACCCCCGCAGTCTTCCGAAGCGCCACCGCGCGGGCAGCGAAGGTAGGTTTTAAAAAGAGCTTTTAAAAAGAGCAAGGGGCGTGGCCACACGGCGGGGCGGGGCGGAAGGCGGGGCGCAGGCGCGCGGGCGCGGGCGCGGATCGATGACGTAGACGCGCTGTCGGGCTCTGAGCTGTCTGCGGGAAGCATGTGGGGCTGCGGCGCGCTGGTGGGGGCGCGAGCCGGGTCGCGGCTGCCGCTCGAGCTGTTCCTTGCTTGGCACCGCGGCTGGTTTGCCGCAGCCCCCTACTCCGCATCTGCCGAGCCCTCCCGGGTCCGGGCGCTGGTCTATGGGCATCACGGGGACCCAGCCAAGGTCGTCGAGTAAGAGACGGCGCCGAAACGGGGCCATGGGCCAGGGGTTACTGGAGGGGGTTAAGACGCGCTGTGAAGAAGGGGGGTCTTGACCAAGGAGGGAGCGGGTGGAGCAAGAAGGCAGAGAATAACAGGACCCAAACTGAGCCCAGGGCGCTTTGGGTAGCTCAGAAAGTCGGTACTTCCAGGTGGTTGAAGGCCAGAGAGGCACAATTATGACGGTAATCGTGGCTTTTTTTTTTTTGGAAGTACAAGTGACATGTAATTTTAGATTAGATTTAGGTGTACAACATGATGACTCGATATTTGTATGTATTGCGAAATGATTGCCACAGTAAGTGCAGTTAATATCTGTCGCCATACCAGCTACAGAATCTTTTTTTCTCCTGATGAGAACTTTCAAGATCTACTCTCTTAGAAGCTCTCAAACATGCAGTACAGTATTACTAACTGTAATTGCCAAGCTGTACGTTAGGTCCCATGATTTTCTTATTTTATGACAGGAAGTTTCCCGTTTGACTCCCTTCACCCATTTGGCTCCTACGCAACACACACACACACACCCCACCCCACCCGCACCCCCAGCACTAGTCTGTTCTTTGTATCTGTGAGGTTGATTTTTGTTTTAGATTACACTTGGAAGTGAGATCATTCAGTATTGGTCTTTCTCTGACTTATTTAATGCGGCATAATGCCCTCAGCATCCATCCATGTTGTTTCAAGTGGCACGATTTCATTCTTTTTTATGGTTGAATAATACTCCCATTATTTTATATATCTAATAGGTAACATTGTTATGGACATTATTCCACTACTATACATATATATACACACACAGATAAGTATACACACACACACACATATAAATATGCCATTATACCTGTTTATACCACATTTTCTTTTTTTTTTTTTTTTTTTTTTATTTGACAGAGAGAGATCACAAGTAGACGGAGAGGCAGGCAGAGAGAGAGAGGGAAGCAGGCTTCTTGCTGAGCAGAGAGCCCGATGCGGGACTCGATCCCAGGACCCTGAGATCATGACCTGAGCCGAAGGCAGCGGCTTTAACCCACTGAGCCACCCAGGCGCCCTATACCACATTTTCTTGATCCATTTATCCCTCAATGACTTTTACTGACTAGGTATTATATATAAGGCACATAATGAATGTATCCAAATGGATGCTCTCATTTAATCGTCCCTTTTGGGGAAGGTACTTGATTTAGCCCTGTTTTGTCAGAAAACTGAGGTGTAAGGTAAAATCACTTGCCCAAGGTCACACAGCCAGTTAGTGGCAGAGTCGAAATTTAAACCCAGGTCTTACCGATTTGCTTGAGTTCCTAGGCAGTATTATTATTATTATTATTATTATTATTTTGGAGAATATTTTCTGAATGCTTTTATGTCCACTTGAATCTTCGCTTCCCAGAAAGTAGGTGGGAGACCATTGTTTTCAGTTTGCAGAAGATAAGAAGGGACTTGTCCAAAGTGATACAGCTAATAAGTATTGAAATAGGGACAGGAACCCATAGCATCTACTCCTATCTCGTGTGATTTCCTGTCTGTCACACTATATATGTGCCTTTAGCCAGTCAAAGAGTTCCTCTTTTGGAGCCTTACAGACCTAAAGTCAAAGACAGACTCCACCTCTTCATAGCTGTTTGATCTTACACAAGTCACTCAGCCCTCTAAGCCCTCATTAATTTTATGAATATGTTCTAACATTCTGTTGTATCTTCATCTGTGATTTTTGCGTGTGGTTGATAAAGAACAGCATGTGAATTGTCAGCCATTATAAATCTGCACAGAAGTGACTCTAACCATTCAGAAATGCTAGTGGGGTCACTGTAATGGAGCTAAGGCAGAAGCACTGGTCTGGGAATCAAACCTGGAGTCCAGTTTAAACTCCGTCCTAGCTCTGTATGTTTGGCAAGTTACTGAAGTTCTCTGAGCCTGTTACCTCATCTTTAAGCATGGACACAATACAGGTACAGCTAATAGTGTAGCTGAGATCAAGCTAATGCTCTACGCCGGAAAGTGCTGACGTACTCTCCTGTTTACAACTCTCTGATTCCCAGCACGTGGTTTGATTGTTTTCCAAAGGACAGGCAAACATGGAATTATTTTTATGGCTGAAATACAGGCCAGAGGGCTCTCTTCAGCAACACATATGCTAAAAGTAGAACGATACAGAGATTAGCATGGTCCCTGTTCAGAGATGACATGCAAATTCATGAGGCATTTCATATTTTTTCTTTAAAAAAAAAAAATCAAGCCTGATGTTTTAACAGCTGGAGGAGATAAGCCTCAGTTAAATTCAGGTTCATGCACTCACCCCAGCCACATCCACCATGAGAAAATATTGAGAAGACACATCAGTCAGTAACCGTCAACCCGCATGTTAATCATAGGTAATGATCACTGTGTCGGGAAGAGCTGTCCCTGAGGACTGTGCTGTAATGAGTTGGTAAAGCTCTGATGAACACCGTTTTCCAGGAGTGCACCCCAAAAGGGTATGATATGGTGCCTCTGTCACAGGCTTCTAGTTTCTGTGACTCGTACAAGAACTGCCACAAAACAAGTGCTCCAAAAAGGTTAATTGTGAATCTAATTTCTGTAAGAAGTGTATTTTTTTGTTTTTTATTGAGTTCTGTGGTGATGAGGATGGGACCCTTTGGAAAGGCCTAGGAAGGTTAACCAGCTGAGTCCAGTTGCCTCCTGATTCATTCCCTCTTGGAGTTCTGGAACAGGTTGGTCTGGTAGCAGATGCTACTTAGGGAAAAAAGAGAGCTCTCTTGTCTCTTTCTGTGGAACCCTAGTAATTTCCCAGAAGTTCGAACATGATACTTTCATGCCCCGTTCCTCAACCTTGGCTTCACACCACGGTCACCTGTGGCACTTTTACTCCATATTCCCAGATGCCTCCCCCGAGGTTATATAGTAGGTCTAGGATGGCCCTGAATATCTGTGTTTTTTTAAAACTCCCCAGGTGATTCTGATGCCCTGAACAGGGTTGAGAACCATTACCCTTGTGGATACAGACCGTTAGGCAAGCAGTAATTCTTCCTCTGCCCCAGAAGAGTGGCTTTCCCTTCTGACCCAGATTCACGTAACTCGACTTTTTCGTGTATGGCCTGAAGCCAGAGGCTGGGATTCTCTTCTTTGTAGTCATGTCTTGGGAGGTTTAGGGTAACCACTCTGTCACAGAAAGAATCAGGTGTCCTTTAAATACGCCAGTGACTGGGGCTGTGGGTCAGATTACACCAGGCAGGGTCATGGAACCACTCAGGGTCTGAGCAGAGTGCTCCCCAAACTAGCATTGTTTGTGGTGCTTGCACTGTGAACAGCAGGGAGGGAACGAGAAACAGTCTGCTTGGGGCTGAGGGATGTTCTGCTTGGGTCAGAACTCCTCAGAATGAGACTTTCAGGGATCTCTGAATGTCCTTCTCTTCATTTCTGTTGGCCCCCAAACATTCCAGCTGGTCTCTCTACTAAGACTTGTTCCCCCATTCCCTAGAGCTTTTTTCTCTTCCCCCCAAAATGAACTCCCCAAATAAGCACTTGGACTTTTTCATTTAAAGGATTGAACTACTGATCTAAATGAAGTAAGACTGCAGGAGAAAATGATAAACTTGGGAGAATCACAAACTAGAAATTTCAGAGGTCCCCATGCCCATACCCCTTGCACAGAGTTCTGGATTCTCTATCAGATAGTTCCTGGAAACTCCAATATCCTCTTTCCTTTTGTTGCTGAACGTACCCTTTCAGAACTTTGCCATTTTCTGGGTCTCATGGTAAACACTGGTTTTCATTTACTGTGCCTCTATTATGTGGCAAGCATTGGGCTAAGTTCTGCACAAATATTATGGAATTTTAAAAATCACAAGACTCCAGTTTGGTCATTATTATCCCTATTTTACTGATAAGGCAACTGAGGCTTAAGAAGCTTGAAAGTCACCTGCCCAAGATCATACAACTAGGATGTACCTTCTTTAATAAAAGTCCTTGATAAAGACCTGAAGAAACCATGACAATCATCTGAAATGTTTTTTTGAGAATGAGATGGCAAATAAAATGGGGAAGAAGATAGGTCAGAAGACGAGGTAAAATTATAAGCCATTCAGGTGACCCAAAGTCTTTATCCTTCATAGGAAGGGCAGCCCCACCCTGGGGAAGATGGTAGGAATGTTATTCTCTGTCTGATCCCTTTTCAAGATCCTGAAACTTTCATAAAATAGCATCCTGGTCATCATGGCTTTCTCACCTACCTGCCACACAAAATGAAAGGAAGCTGTGAAACCCTTGGATAAACCCATTCTGTCTTAGCCAGATGGAATTTGGGGGAGCAGGTAGTAAGGACCCACGCTGTATGGGTTGAGTCCTCACTGTAGGACACTGTTTACTCTTAGGGAACTTCTTTTTACAATTGATATCAACCAAAACACTAAGCTGGTGGCTACAGTTTTTGGTTTGCTTTTTTTGTTGTTGTTTGTTTTAATTTTCATTTTTAAAGAAGTGATGGTTTGGGTGGGGTTTTTTTTTAGGAATTTATTGATTTCACACAGAGAGTGTGTGTGAGCACACAAGCAGGGGGAGCGGCAGAGGGAAAGGAATAAATAGACCCCTCACAGAGCAGGGAGCCTGATGCAGGGCTCGATCCCAGGACCCTGGGATTATGATCTGAGCCGAAGGCAGACAGTTAACCAACTGAGCCATCCAGGCACCCTGGTGACTTGGTTTTTAAACCAGAATTACGATACTGGGAAAAAAACAGGATTTTGGTTTGGCACTCTGTTGAGAACTGGGACTTTGTTTGTCTCTTGGAGCCCTACATTGTTGTCATTAATTGAAGGAGGAGGGAACAGAACTCATTGGTTTAGTAAGTTAGCCAGGAGTTATTCTTCGAGGGCCTACTATGTGCAAGGCAGGACTGGGGGTGCAGAGGTGAATAATCTGTGGTCTTTGCCCTATAAGGAACTCACACCCGAGTCCAGGAAATGGGTGACCACAGCCCAGTGGGACAAGTGCCATATTTGTTAGATTTGTTAGACTGCTGTAGACTCCCAGAAGAGGAGTATCTAAACCCCTCAGAGTAGTCAGAGTGCTTTCTCTGAAGGCATGAGGGTTAGGTTGAGTCCCCCAGAAGATCAGGTGGGCAGTATATGAGGAAAAGTATAGAAATGTTCCAAGCAGAGGCCCCGATATGTGTAAAAGCCCAGAGGGATGAGAAAACCGGTATGTCTGGTTAACAAATATTTAGTGAGTGCCTACCATGCACTCAGTATGTGTTCCTTGAGGAAGGTGTCAGCTGCATCAGGCTCCAAGGGGGCCAGCTTGAGATCACAGGACTCAGACTCAAGCTGGACTCCACATCCTATATACTTGCATATTACCTTCCCTCTGGACTTCACACTAGGCTGTTCACTTGGGGGCCAAAACCCTGAGGGTGATACTCTGAGGTATCATACAGCAGACAGGAGTTTCCCCTATGTCTGAAGTATGGGAGGAGAGCCGCCCCCACCCCCACCCCACCAGTGTGCAACCCCAAGTTATTATGCTTGTCTGGGCCTCCTAGCCCCTACTGCCGTTCTCTGGTGTGGCTCCAGGCCCTTCCCACTCTCTGGAGAGGGTAAGGGAAAGCAAAGGTGCCGAGAGGTTAATCTGTGGGTCAGGATTTGTCACTGGGGACCCACCTGCAAGGGCACTGGCATGGGTCCACTCTGCCACTCATTGTCGGAGTGAGGAAATCACTCCAGTCTCCGGTCTTTTCGGTTACTCTTTGAGAAAATGAAGGAGTTGACCAAGGTCAGCAGTGGTAAAGATGGGCACACATGCTGTCTCTCCCCACCCCATCTTCTGTGCCAATGAAATTGTCAAGCTCCGTTTTCTATATAACTCAAAACCTGTATTCCTCTTTACCCCATCCTCCCCAAGCGACACTTTCTCCTGCCGAGACACGGTGAGGCCTTGACATCCTTCTCTACATAATCCTGCAGCCATGGGAATGGATATGAGACTGAATGCTCTTTGCTCCAGCTGTTGTCTGGCTCTGACACCTGTGAAACTGAGTAGACATTGGACTGCCTGACACGGTGAGGCCTTGACATCCTTCTCTACATAATCCTGCAGCCATGGGAATGGATATGAGACTGAATGCTCTTTGCTCCAGCTGTTGTCTGGCTCTGACACCTGTGAAACTGAGTAGACATTGGACTGCCTGCTTGCCAGTGATGGTTCTAGCAAACTCCAAGGAGCAGTGCAGCAACTAGAAATCAGGGGTTCTGGGTACAAAATTTCACTAGGGGCCCCTTTTGCTCCTGGTTGGTATCGTTATTAGCAGCCCGCCAGGTGGGGATGCATGGTTGTCTTTGTACCCGTCTAAGAGACAAAAGCAGCTGCAGACAGGGACTCAGTCCCCCTGCTGTGGCCCAGTCTTGTTCTTTGGATCAACAAGGTTAGGTCTCAGCAAACGAAGCAGCAGACTCTGCAGCTCCCTTCAGGCAAGTTTCCTGCTGTCAGCAGCTTCAGATATCCTAGGGCTCACAAGCTTACTGGTAATCTTAATTGAAAGAAAGTAGAGGATTGAAAATGTAGAGAGAGGGTTTCTTTGCCAACCCTGTGTAGAAACTTCCAGAAGTTCCTCTAAGTCTCTAATTCCTTTCCATTCAAAATGATTATATTGACGTGCCAGCAGTCCTGAAAGGGGAGAGGGCAAGATCACTTTGAGGCAGGGAAGCCAGATGAGGCACTGGGAGGCAAGTGGGGGGTGCCCAGCACACCATGAGACATGGAGTGTTTGAGCTTGGCTTGGGGAAAGGAGCTTTCCCTGAGAGCCCAGGACTCCTTTAGAACCCCACCTACTGAGGCCGCCAACCACCCCTGCTGAGCTGTTACAAAGCTGCGAGCCAAAGAACTTCATCCTTCCACAATTCCCAGTGTGCCCTGCTTATTAATTATTAATCACATCTCCAGACAATGTATCCAGCACAACAAGCGTTTCACCAAACCACAGAAGGCAGGTTGTTCATGACCATGGGGATTGCAGACAGACTGGAGAGAGCCACATAAGATGGAGGTTACCTTCACCCAGCGCCCTATGGTGGATGTACATTCTTGGCTCTCTGTAATGAGCAGGGTGAGAAAGTCTCTGTGGCCCATGACCGTCTCTCCCTGCCTCTTCTTCCTGCTCAAAATGATATTGATCAGTTTGAGGTGATTGAGTGGAAGATGCAAGATAAGTACAAATGGTGGCTAATTAAATGCAGAAGGCGGGAAAGAGATCTTTGCAGAGCTGGCCAGTGCCTGCCTTACACAGCAAATAGAATTGAGCCAGTCCCCAGAGTACTGGCCTCTTTTTCCCCCATCTCAAAAGGCTCTTTCTTCTGCCCCCTTTTGTCTCCCTTGTAGTTCATATGGCATCACAGGTGTACAGCCTTGGCCTCAAAGGAGCCATTGTGATCTTATCCAGTCTGGGATCTGTTGAGTGAAGACAGGGGCATCTCTCCGAGTTGCCTGGCGCCATTACACACACAGGGGAAGGCCATGAACCGTCCCGGGGAAGTGACTTGAGATCTAGCCAGACTGTGTTTGGGTGCCTCATTTGCACTCCAGAACAGAGCCACCGGTTCCTTTGGTGAGTTTTAAAAAAAAAAAAAAAAAAGGAAGAAATTGCTATCATTGCACCAGAGGTCCAACTCCTGGAATTCAGACTTGGCCCCCGTTTTCCTTCCTGTCTCGGCAGAATGGTATCCTTGACGACGCTGTTAGAACTATGTGCGGGAACAGCCGTGTCTGTGGTGTTAATGGCATTCCACGGGGCAGGCTGGGGCTGGTCTCCCTGGTGAGATGCAGCTGGACCAACACACCTCCTGCCAGGCAAGCAGCATGTGTTAGGGCTGCCCCTGTCCTTGCCCACCTGTGTTTGCAGCTTCAGCTTTCTGTCTCCTAGACCCTCGTCCCTGCCCTTTCTCCTTCCCTCCCACTGCTGTGAATTTCAGCCAGCACAGAGAAGCGAGGCTACCCAAAGGACAAAGAGGAGAACTGGGAGCGGGTCGTAGCCCAGTGTGGCACTTCTCAAACTGCTGTCTGGGGCAGGCGTGTGTTCGCTGTGCCACGAATATAGTGTTCCCAGCTGAGTTAACTCTGGAAGCTCTGGATTACACAGAGTCACGTGTGCTTTTCCCCTGGGTGCCTTCTCCCAGCCTTTGTGACTCCAATGCACAGTCTGAATCTTAAAGAGGGCAATCAGTAGGCCGCATTTCTCAAATGTGTTTTACTCCGGACAAATACCTAATATTATCTCTCGGGATGAGAATGGCACAAATGGTGTAAAGGAGTCCAGCTTAGTGTCCAGCAGTCTGAGCTTCAGAGTCAAGCTTAAGATCAAGTTTTGCCACTTCACAGTCTTACGTTAGGCAAACTTCTTCTCTGAGCTTCAGTTTCCTATCTGTAAATTGGGCTGATAACACCCTCCTGATAGGTGTTTTGAGGACTAAAGAGCATCATGCGTGTAAAACATTAAGCACGATGTCTGGAGCTCAGTAAACTGTCAACATTCATTGTTGAATTGTTCGGCCAAATCATGCAAAGGAAGGTGATCTGCCAGCCCGGACTCCAGCTACACACAGCGGACTCACAACTCTGTATGTCTAGCCTGGAGTGCCCTCTGCCCCATACCAAACTGCAGGGTGCCTGCTTCAAGCTCCAAATATAACGCCTTCCTCCCCACTCCAAACCACTGTTCCTTCCGCCCTGTGTCAACATCCAGTTGCCCACACCAGAAGCCTGGGAGCCATCAAAGACTTCGCCTCTCCCCACAGAGAGGTTGGTCACTGAGTGACATCAATGGCATTTCTTGTTCAAAAGATTCCAGGTTATAAAAACCCCTTCCTTCCCATGGCTCCTGTCCAGACTGTACCAACTGCCTGGCCAGTTACCAAGTCAGATTCTCATTCTCTCTAACAAGAAAGCCTGCTTCCTCCCTCAGTCCACCCAGTACATTGCTGCTTCTTCCGGGCCCAGCTAAGGTACCATTCTTCCAAAGCCCAGTTGCTAATTCTGCACTTTCTCCCTGAAGATGCTTAAACCCTGGCCTTCAGAGAGCACCCTCAGGCCTGCCTGTGAGGGTTCCTCTCACAGTGACCATGTCAAGCCGCTGGGCAGATTTTTTTGTTTTATCTTTAAACCCCTTGGCACAGTACCTGACATTGAGTAGGACTGGCAGTAAATATTCGTTGAGTTAAATTTACTTGAGTTTTACAAAAAGGTACTGTCTTCCTTTCAGTGATTCAGTGATTGTTTTCAAAGGGATAGAAAGCTAATTGTTCCAAAGGATTCCTTAGGTATTTTGCCACCAATAACACCTACCATCTCGTTAGCATCTACTGTGTATCAGGTACTCTAGCAAATGGTTTATTTACATTAATTTAATTCTGTGAGCTGGGTTCTAGTGTTCTTCCTATTTCACAAATGAGTATTTTGAGGTTTATCTATTTGGTAAATGGCCAAGACAGGATTCAAACCCACGCTTCTCCCTTCATCTGTGACCTGAGATCCACCAATATTCCCTCTTGACCATGGTCGTCTAGATTTTTAAAGTGTGATTTACTGCAAACCTGATCTGCACTTTCCTGTGAGGAAAAGAGCCATGGGTTTTGCTTAGAACAAACTCTCTTAAAGACAATCTCCATTTTTATTTGTACCCATCCTTCAGAGTTCTTTTCCTAAACAGCCGAGAACCAGGAAGAGCCAAGAAGAAGCCTCAATAGTTAAATCCCTATGGCTCAAGCCTCTCCCCTGATTCCCTAAAAATGGCTGGCACTTTTATGCCTCTTTTTCTCAGGGAGAAGAATTGGGTAATTGCATTAGGAAGCATTCTTGAGCACTTCTTTGTCCCAGACACTGTGCTAAACACTGAGTTAAGACTAAGAGTTCTCTGCCTTCAGGGAGCTCATAGCCCAGTGAGGAGACAACACACGTGCACATACTGACTATAAACCTAGGGGTTAGGTAAAAAGAGACCTGAACTGAACTGAGTCCGAAAGACCTGGATCCAAATCCAAATTGGAATCTGCAACTCCAAAATCTAGAAAGTTCTACAGACTGACAGTTCTGCTTTGATTTCTTTTGTTTCACATCTCATTTGGAGGGAAAGCCTGATCTACAGTGAAGTTTTTGTATGGTCATTATTCATCCCACTTAGTGTGAATATTCATACATTTTGCTGCCGAAACAATGTGTCTGATCACAGAGTGCTGCCCGAACCCCCACAGGAAGTTGCAGAGATGATGTGGTTCTGAACTCTGATGTACCTCTCACCTGCAGCATTTTGGGAAAGGAATGTGAGCTAAGGCCTATTGCGATCAACTGAAAGAAACATATGAAAAAAGACTCCATAAACTAAACAACCAAAAACTCAACAGAAGTTGGTCTTAAATGGTATAGTCACCCCTTCTGAGTAACAAGAGCGCCAAAGATGGAGCAAGTGATTTTTTTCAGGACCAAGAGGGTCAGAAGATGTCTTAAAGGGTGAATCGGATTTCTCACTTCATGGAGAAGCTGTGGAAAAGAAATTCTGGGCTGAGGGAACAGCATGTAGAAAATGTGCAGAAAAAAAAGTCTTTAAGTAGCTTGAGCACATGGACTGTGTAGGCCTGTAGAAAAATTGATTCTTTGTCAAAATGTCAGAGAAAAGCAGTACAGATAATAGAAAGGGGCAGCTAGTCTACAATCCATTTGATCTAGGCGCATTCACAGAGTGACCTCACTGTTGGGCTGATGGCTCCCTGCCCCACCTGTGGGGAGACTGGGGGGCTGCTAACCCCTCCCCAGCTCCCCAGGCAGGTCCAGCAAGGATCACACCCGCACACCACTCCAGGCTGGTGCTCAGCTTGCCACCCTCTGCTTGGTCCGCTTAGCCCCTTGCCAGCTGGCTTCTCTGGCATCAGACTGGCAGGTTCAAATCAGACCAGCCACTTACTACTTCTGGTGGCCTTCAACAAGTTATTTACTTCTTTTGTGCCTTTGTTGCTCAGCCATAAAATTAGAATAATGGCAGAAAGCTGGCATGGAAGGCACTTCAGCAGAGTGCCTCAGTGGTAAGCACTCAAACAGTAGTTATTATGGTTATTGGTATTACAAGGAATCCCCTCCTCCAGCTGTGTGTAAATACATGTATTCCTTAATAGCTGCCTAAACAAGAAGGGCCCTTTCTTTATTCTGTCTGCCTTGGTCATATCTCCTTCCGAGTTAACTATTTTCTGTACAGAGCGTCTCTATTTCAGTTTTTCACAGCTGTTTCTCAGGTGTGGTGAGGCATGGCCTCCCTTACTTTGGTCATGATCCAGTACAGGGATTCCCAGACTGGGGCTCTGAGGGCCCCAGAGATTCTTGGAGGCAGTCAGGGGAATGCCCAGACTAACTTCAGGATGCTCGTGCAGGGCACGGTAAATCAGAGTGCCGACTGGGAAAGCAGGGAAGCCCTGCCACTGACCAGTTAGTGATCTTACCCTGTGCAAGTTTCATAATCTTGAGGAGCCTCTGTTTCCTACTTGACAGAATGGCAATATCAGTACTCTCCTCACAAGAGAGTTACAGCTTAGATCAGAGCATGTATTTAAAGCCCCTTAGCACAAGACCAATACCCCGTAAACACCTGCCACCATTGTTACCACTGTTAGTATAAGACATTTCTTGAAAATCACACTTCTACCCCAAATGGAGCCTCAGGTATAATTAAAAGGTCAGATTTCTGCCGGAAGTGGGTAGAATTACATCTGCTGTTGTTCACTGACACTGTGGCCTGATGCTAAAACCTCTGTGTGGCATATATATATATACACCTTTGGTAACTAAAAATCAGGAGAGTTATTACTGAACAAGTACATTTGGGCACAGGGAAACACTGCAAACATGAAGTCTTGATGTGGAGAAAGACAGAAAAAGAGTCTCTGGTAATTAAAAAGTCACGAGGACTGCTGGTCTATGATACCAATCAGTACTTTCTGTTTGGAAGGTCTCCTTTTATTAAAAAAAAAAAAAAAAAAAAACCACCACATGGACCTTGTCACCAGGGCTCCCCCAAAAGCCCTTCAGCAGGTTTAACCCATTAACCAAAGTTCTAGTGCATGAAGACGTGGGTCCCACAGTGTCTAGGGCCCACTATGAGCAGAGCCTTACCACATAGAAATCCCATCTGAAATGGGAGAGGCTCTTGGCAGTAAGCAAGTCCAAAAGACCACCACCGCTCGCCATTTAACAAATGGAGAAAGAGGCCTAGAACTGGGAAGAAACTTGCTGGGGGCAACGCAGCCATCATGTGGTAGGGCTGGCTTCACGCCTAAGACTCAGCAGTCCACCCGGCATCTCTTCTGACAGACCAGCATTCTCACCCAGAAGGGACAGCAAATCAGAGTCACCTAGGGAGTTCTTTCTGAACTACGTAGGGCATCTCTTTCCCTCACCTGCTCCGTAACTAACAGGTAAATAAAATTAAAAAGCGGAGAACAAATAAGGTAGCCCAGGGTGTCCCAGTTACGTCGCCATAACTGGGACGTAAGAACTACTTGGGCTGCCCCGTATCTTGAGATTCTGGTTCAGTAGGTCAGAGCTGGGGCCTGAGCATCTGCATTAGTCAACACAGCAGGTGACTGTGATCAGCAAGTTTTGGAAAACACAAGATGAATCCAGGCCAGCAGAAGGTTTACTAGTTTCCGTCTTCGAGGGGGCAGGGGGATGGCAAGGGCACTAGAGATTTTCCACACACAGTTAATGAGAGAGTTAACCCATAGCCTGTGCTAGTGCCCTACAGCACCTTTCTCTCTTCTAACAACCCTGATTCCTGGGCACACGATAGCAGCTCAAAAATGTTGCTGCCTGACCTACTTTGGGGAGATGATTTGAGCAAAAGATGCCCTGTCTAGGCTGGGTGACACTAACATCTCTCTTTGGCTTTGTGCTTAGGCTGAAGAACCTGGAGCTAGCTGCTGTGGGCGGATCAGGCGTCCATGTGAAGATGCTGGCAGCCCCTATCAATCCATCTGACATAAATATGATCCAAGGTAACCTTGGTTTCTGTGGCTTATGTTAATTGGCTTTTTTGCTTAGCCGCCACCTTGTTTTCATCCTTCCTCAGGTGTGGGTGTGAAATCCCTGTGATTAGCAGCAGCTGCTCCCCAGATGAGCCATCTGCAGACTACCAGCCCTCTCTGGCCTCCCCTCTCTAGAATGTGGGGCTTTTCGAGAGTCAGAAAGATTTCAGTGGGGAGTAAACCAACTACTGTGAGTGCCTGCGATACGCTGGGCTCGTTTCACACATTATCTAATCCCCATAATAACCATGAACGCTAAAAAAATATTATCCCCTTTACAGATGAAGAAGCTAAGGTTCAGAGAGTCTGGTTAGTTACACAGCAGGTCAAAAGCAGAGCCCAGATCAGGCTTAGATCCGACTCCAAAGTTCATGCTCTTTCACTGCCCAGACCTCACAGGGTGGCCCTCTGTGCTCTTCTCCCTTAGGAAATTATGGCCTCCTTCCCAAGCTCCCTGCCGTTGGAGGGAACGAAGGCGTTGGACAGGTGGTAGCAGTGGGCGGCAGTGTGACTGGGGTGAAGCCAGGAGACTGGGTGATTCCAGCCAATGCCGGTTTGGGTGAGTTTCTCCAGGTGTCTGCAGCCTCTCTTTGTTCCAGATTGTATTTCACCCACACTGGAAATGTTTGCTCATTGGCTCAGTGTGACTAAGCAACGCAGAGTTTATTATTGAGTTCATATACCCACCACCAGTTGCAGTGGGAGCAGAACAGGAGAGCGGAAATTGTGTTTCTTCCACTCTGGAGGTAGTGGACCTGCTCTCTCTGTGGGCCTATGTGGATGAGAGCTGTGATTCTCTGAATTCCTACATCCCTAAATCCCTGCTGTAAGATATAGTGGGAAACCCAAATAAGACAGCCCCTGCCCTCCAGAAGGTTAAAATCTAATTGAAGAAATCTCCAAACTAGTAACCTCAATAAAGGGTGTATTACAAGTTCACAGGAAGCAGAGGGCACTTCTGGCTCCTCTGTGGGTGAATGCAGATGTGAGAGAGAGAGAGAGAGTGTCTTAAAGGATGAGGGCTCTGTGGAAGAGGCTTCTTTGGAATGCACCTTTGATAGATGGATTGTTAGATGGAGATGAGCCAGAAATCATCGCATTTGGAGGAAACGAAATGAGCAAAGACACAAAGGTGAGTGTGGGAAATGATGAGAAAACCAGTGTAGCCTCAGCAGAGGATTTGCACATGAGAAGATGCTTAAATGATGGTTACAAAGGTAGTGGGGCCACATGGGGGAGCTCTGCAGAAGCCAAGCAAAGGAGTTAGGGTTCTCTTTGATACGTAGTAAGGAGTCATTGGTGAGTTTTGTTCTTTAGTGCTTCAGTTGTTGAGGCAAAAACGTTATACAGAGTATCCTGACAGCAACCACGAGAGGGAAGCAGGGAAGACGATATCCACCCTTTTGGACATCTAAAGGACTGAAACTCAAACCGAAAGAGCAAACTGAAAGAGAGCCCACCAAAAATCTTATCACCACTGCTTTTCCTGCTACACTACAGTATTAGGATTCTTTGGGCTATCACTTAGAGAGTTGACGTAAACTTGATTTATATAAAAAGAAGAAGTTAGAAAAAAGAAGAAGTTATTTGGTCCCTGGAACTGGGAAGAACAAGAGATGGAAGGCTTCAGGGACTGCTGGATCCAGGAACCCCAGTGATACAGAGCTCATTCTCTGTTCTCACTAGTTTTCAGATGGAATCTCCCCCACACAGTGATGTAATAACATCAATGAATAGTTATTGTCCACTCTCTTTGCACCAGGCACTGTTCTAAACACTTTGTATGTATCACTCAACTATTCCCACAACAGAAGGTAGATATGAGACAAATGTAAGATATTAAGCAACTTGCCCAAGGTCACTCAGCCATTAAGTGATGGAGCTGAGATTCAGACTGACCTTTCCTAGGTGGCCACCAGCATCCAAGGTTTGCTTCATCCTAAGAACAAACAAATGAACACAGTCTGTCCAGCATGGCCATATCCATCTGCTAGCAGGACTCTGACCGGCCCTGCCTGGTCCTTGCTCATTCCTGAGCCCCGTCATTTCTACCACTGTCATGGCAAGCATCTTTACTGCCAGCATTTTCATGGCATAATGAATTGTCCATCAGGCAACTTTGCTATAAAAGATAAAATCATGAAAAATAAAAGTGGAACGTTCAATTAAAAAGGACATCATGAAACATGAAAAATGAGGAACAAAATTAAAAAGACTTTATTGCAAAGTATAAAATATTAGAATACATTCAAAATGTTTAGTGTAGTTGCATAGCAATACTACACAAATACTGATTTTATTTCGTGATCTACAGAATGTTCCTAAGCGCTTGTCTTCAAAGCCTTTTATTCCTAGTATACAATTTTTTGTGCTTGTTGATTCATCTCCTGAATTGGTATCCTGCTTTTTTAAATTTTTATTTATTAATTATTTTTTTGGCTAAAATGTTTTCCTTGATTAAGAGAACTATCAGTTTCCAAAATACTAGGATGCACATTTGTAGCTGCCTTTGTATTGTGTTGTGAAAGCCTTTTTCACTGTTGTCTGCTTTTGGCATATTGTCACATTTCTATTGATAGACGTTCCAAAGCTCTCTGGGAAATGTGGGCTCCAAACTCTGTGCTACTGTATAGACCATTATGAGGGCTAAGGTTTAAACAGTACAAAACAGAAGGACTGTGTCAATGGAGAGATGAAACCAGACCGTCAACTAGTAGATAAAACCAACAAACTGTCAAACCAAACAGCCAGCCAGTTATTTTGTTTAACTTTTTATGAGAAAAATTGCCTTATGGCTAATGAATAATATGGCAAAAATGCTTGTGGTAAAGATGCTTTGGCCTAAAACCACCAGGGGTGTGGGGTTGGACCACTCCCAATTGCCTTAGTTGGGTCACTCCCCACCCCTGTGGTTCAGAGGATGGAGCCTCAGAGGTTAAGAAGGAACAGTTCTAGAAAGAAAAAGGCACCAGGCAGGGAAAAAAAAAAAAAAAAAAAAAAAAAAAAAAAAAAACAACAGTAAAAGCAGTCTACCAGAAGCTCTTTTCTTCTCTGAGATCAGAAAAGCTGCCAAGAAGGGCACCTGGGTGGCTCAGTCACTTAAGCATCCAACTCTTGATTTCAGCTCAGGTCATGATCTCAGGGTGGTGAGGTGGGGCCCTGTGTTGGGCTTCGTGCTGGGCATGGAGCCTGCTTGGGATTCTCTCTCTCCCTTTCCCCCTCCCCCGCAGAAGAAAAGAAGAACTGCCGAGAATGGCTCCACGCTCTCCTGCAGCCCCACCTGGCAGTAAAAGAACCTGGCCTTCTGAGCAGAGAGCTGCAGGATTCTCTGTATCGAGAGGAAGTGGTGCTTTGTGCCAGCCCCTGTCAGACACAGTCTCTGCCCTCCAAGTGTTCTGGGCTGGCGCTGGGGAACCCAGGAACAGAGAAAAACAACCCTTAACACAGTACAATGTAGTAAGCACTGTAAAGAGAGGGTGGGCACAAAGGCAAGAGTCCCCCCATCTCGGGAAGCTTGAGGAGAAGCTGTGCAAAGAAGTGCTGTTGAACTCAGTCTGGGAAGACTGAGTAGAAGCACAGCCCGTGGGCTAGGTGAGGAAGGGCTTCCAGGCAGGGAGGGCAGCATGTGCAAAGGTGCAGCGGTTGGTGGGAGAAGGCATGGCACTGTCAGAACTGCAGGGGTGTGGCTTGGTCCCTGCCCGCCTGAGGGAGACAACAGATGAGGCCGTAGAGTTAGGCTGGGCCCCAGTCATGGAGGCTCACGAGACCCAGAGGAAGAGTTCAGAAGCGTGAGTGACCAGACGTGGGCAGTGCAGAGAATGCTCTGGAAAGGCAGAGGGTGGAAGCAGGAAGCCAGGAAGGAGGTGGCTGCGTGGTTCAGGCTTCACCTGAGAAGGGTCTGAACAAAACAGTGCCATAGGGCCTGAGGAGATAGGTCACTAGATTTGGAGAGAAGAATGAGGGGCGTCTGCCAGGGGTGCGGGTCATCGCACAAGTGGCAGAGGCAGGTATCAGCCAGAACAGGGAGTTCTTCCTGGACAAAAGGTCAGTCTTTCCCCCCAGGTGCGGGTCAAAGAGCATGAGGATTTTATAATGGTCGGGACTATAATCAACTCCATTTAGTCGGCAAGCATTTCGTGAGCCTCTACTGCATGCGGGGCTCTGGCAGATGGCAGTGAACAGATGTGGTCTTCCTTCTGGTGAAGGCTGCAGTTTAGTAAGAGTGACAGTCATTGAACAGCGCAGTCCTCAACTGGCCAAACCTTGGCCATCCTTCCTGTAGGTACTGAGCTGTGCCCATAGCCAGTGTTTCCCCACACGCAGGCAGTCCCCAGGGAGACCAGGCCAGAGAACACTCGGACTGACGTCCTCACTGGAAACGCTCAAAGCCCTCCCGGGGCAGCATGGGGCAGGAGCAGGAGCAGCGGCCCAGGAATCTTGTTCTACCCCATGGGTGACCTTGTTGAAGCCACAGCTACTTTGAGCCTCAAGTGTCCTTATCTCTACAATGCAGCTAATAGTCGTTGCCCGGCATCTCCCAACTCATTTGTGTAGCTCAACTGGGGGAAGACACACAATAATTTTGACAAATTTCTGTACGCATTAGATCAGGGTCAGCAAACTTTTTTTAAAGGGCCAGTTGTACATATTATAGGGTTTGCAGGCCACACCGCCTCTACTCAGCTTTACCTTCATAAACAGCCACGGACAGTACCTAAGAAGTGAGCATGACTGTGTTCCGATAAAACTTGGTTTACAAAAAATCGGTGGTGAACCAGTTTTGGCCCATGGTGGTGGTTTGCCAACCCCTGCATTAGGTGGTAGAGATGGTTAAGGGCCAGTTGCACAGGAGTGAGGAACGGGAGTCCTGAGAACTAGGATATGGGACTTAGGATCAGAAGGAAACCAAGGGATATTCCACATCTATGTACTAGGCACAGCAGTCATCTGTACAAATGTCATTGCATTTAATCTTCACACTATGACATGAGTGTCAAAAAAAGTGCAGTGATAATTCTAAGTCACACAAATCATGAATGGCAGAGCTAGAATTTTAAAACAGGTCCCCCACTCCAGGGTCTAAGGGTTTCATGGCTCCATCAGTGAAGTGTCTGCCTTCGCTCAGGTCATGATCCCACTGGGATCAGGCCCCGCGTCAGGCTCCTTGCTGTGGGGAGCCTGCTTCTCCCTTGGCCCCTTCCCACCATCCGTGTGCTCTATCAAATGAATAAAATCTTTTAAAGAATAAATAAAACCCTAAAAGCCTGTGGGGCTGACCGTGAGTGCTGCCCCCATCCCACCCAGGTTCTCTTGAGAAGAGGATTAAGGATGGCCAAGCCCCAGAAATTCGTGTCAAAGGGTGGATTTCCATTGAGGAGCCATCAAGAGGGATTGGAAAACATCCCTGATTTCATGCACAGGAGCCCCTACAGTAAGCATCTGGCGCAGAGTAGATACAGTACATGTTGGCTAAGATGAATGGGGACCATGGTTATGAAGCTGGCAATGAAGATTTGAAAACCAGGCTGGGTAGAGCCCAGAGAATGCCCAGGTACCTCCTAGATTCCAAAGGAACCCTTCACTTTTCCAGTGTCTTGTCCCCTTAGCCACAGATGTACTCTGACATAGCCCTTAACAAAGTGTGTTCCTGCCTCCTGTCTCCATACCTGGTCCCTGAAGCCCACATTGTTTCCCTCCTCCTACAGCACAATTACTAGTCACCTCAGCTGTTCCCCCTCTCCATACCTGACCATGTGGTGCCAGGGTACTATTCAAATCCCAGCAACTGGGTGGGTTCACACCCTCCAGAGTTTGAAGGCATAGGCCAAGGACCCCTGAGACCCACAGAGCCAGATACTGAGCCAAGAAGGCTCCAAGGAGTTTCTCTTAGATGATTTAGTGAGTGTGTGGTGGAGCCAAGGCTTGAATCTGTGTCTGTCTGACTATAAGTCTGTCCTCCTCACCTCTGCTTTATACAGGATCCCACCTGCGTGGGTGAGCATCTGTCAGACAGTAGGTTGTAACCCATTAGCAAAATCGATGTAGACGGTTGCCAACAGCACTTTTTTTTTTTCTAAAATTGGTCAGAATAGTATCATATATCAAACATAGTAGGATAAATACCATTCCATGAAACTTCGGTTTCTGTTATATGTATGTGTACCTGTTTATATATGCGAATGTACTGAGTGACACTGTAACTCATGGTTACTCCAAGTCAGGATCGTGAAAGTCTGGGTGACCGTTCCTCTAGCCCAAGCCACTTCAGCCAAGGCCCAAGCCTGTTTTCCCATCACCCTCTGCCCTGCAGAGTATATCCTCCCAGGTCCATCTTCTGTCTGTCCTGCCCCAGAGCCTCTGCATATGCTTTTTCCTTTCCCTAGAGTGTTCTGGATGTACTCTTTGAGTGGCTGGTATCGGTATCCTTTAACTGTTAGCCTGCACCTCCTCAGAAAAGCTGTCCCTGATCCCCATCTCAAATAATTCTCCCCAGTGTTACCTCTGCCTCTATAATTTGAAGTTACTGTATCTGCTTGTCTGGTTTTGTATGGTCTCCGCTGTACTAAAACTCTGTGAAAGGCCGGAATGTGTCTGTGCTGTTCAAGCACCTGGCTCACAGTAGGTCCACACCAAGTATCCGCAGGTGGAAGGGGCAGCCCAGATTGGCCAGGCGACTTTGGGCAAGTCACTTTCTCAGTTTCTCGTCCTATTGAATGAGGAGGTTAAACGTGATGCTCTCCGGGCCTCCTCAACACTGATGTTTTATGATTCTTTTGTCTGCAGCTGGAATGTGGGCTGGAGGCTAAAGATCATTTCTCTCGAGTTTATATTTGTCATTTTCTTTCAGTCTTTTGATTTGTGCAGCAGCTCCTGGGGGAGAGGCCAGTCAGGCTCTTCTTGCCAGTGGCATTTACATATTAGGGTAAACAAAACTCGGGGACCTAGGGGCGCCTGGGTGGCTCAGTGGGTTAAAGCCTCTGCCTTCAGCTCAGGTCATGATCCCAGGGTTCTGGGATCGAGCCCCATATGGGGCTCTCTGCTCTGCAGGGAGCCTGCTTCCTCCTCTCTCTCTGCCTGCCTCTCTGCCTACTTGTGATTTCTATCTGTCAAATAAATAAATAAAATCTTAATAAAAAAAAAAAAAAAAACCAAAACTCAGGGACCTAGGAATTTGCTCAGCTAGCAGACCAGCAAAACCAGGTCCCAAACCCAGGCCTTTGACTTCTACTTTCATGCTTTTTTCCATAATACCACCCAAGTCAGCCTGCCCTCAATGAGGAAAAGGAGGACTGAGTAGGAAAATGGGGGCTTCACAGCTTCCCTTGCCCATGTCATGCTGTTTCTCAGGGTCCAGGAGTTTCAGATCCTTAGCCACCTGCTGGGTGACATGAGCTACGTCGAGGTAATTAATGTGAGAATAACAGAATCTACCTTATATAACTATCCTGAGGACTCACAGAGATTCAAAGGACTTCAAGATCTTTTTTTTTTTTTTTTTTTTTTTTTTTTTTTTGACACAGAGAGAGATCACAAGTAGGCAGAGAGGCAGGCAGAGAGAGAGGGGGAAGCAGGCTCCCCGCCCAGCAGAGAGCCGAATGTGGGGCTCGATCCCAGGACGCTGGGATCATGACCTGAGCTGAAGGCAGAGGCTTTAACCCACTGAGCCACCCAGGTGCCCCAAGATCTTCTTTTTTCTCTAAGTGGTGCTTGAAGTCTGATGTCTTAGGTGCCCATTTACTGAGGAGGGTGACTTGGGGCCCGGTGTGGAGAGGGGTCCTGTCTCACTAGCCCGGACTCATCCCCTGACTCAGGAACCTGGCGGACGGAGGCTGTGTTCAGTGAGGAAGCAGTGATCAGCATTCCAAGTGACCTCCCTCTTCAGAGTGCCGCCACCCTGAGTGTCAATCCCTGCACGGCCTACAGGATGTTGATGGACTTTGAGCAGCTGCAGCCAGGTAGGAACCCATAGGAGCTGGGAGCAGGCCAGGATCCCAGCCTGGGATGGGACCCAAATCCTGTCCCCGAAACCATGGGAACTTACCAGTAAGGGTCTGAGAGGAAGATGGGCTCCTACCCTGGGTGAGTGCGTGATCGTTGCTTTTGCTTTGTTAGCTTGGATCCTAGAAAACATGCTGAAACCTCATGAGGAGAACACTCCAGATAACCGCTGAAGGACCACATTCCCTAGCGCTTGGGATGGAATTCTGTCATTCAGCAAAAACGTGGAGCTGTGCTAAGCTCTGGGATACAAAGCCAGACAAGATAGACACAGTGCCTGTGTTTTCAGTAAAATGCTGAACCCAGTAATTCACTCAGCATTCATAGGACACTTTCCAGTTCACATAAGAGACCTTTACGTGCATTAAACCTTCAAAGCAGTGCGGTGAGGCTGGTGTCGGTGGTGGAAAGCCCAGGCCCCGGGCAGAAAACCTGGGTCTGAACCCAAGCTTCCCCTCTCACTGTGAACTGACCTCTCAGGTCATCAGATGTGTCACCCGTAACACGGAGAGGAAGGGTTTGTGAGGGTTAACGGAGACAATGCACACAGCACAGTAACTCCTCTACTTGATTATTCTTCCTGTTCAGAAGTGAGGAAACTGAGGTCCAGAGAAGGAAACTGCTATGTGAGTTCACTCGGCAAGGAGGTGACAAAGCGAGGTGTTCTGTTCGGGGTTCCCTAAAAGCAGAGCCTGAGACAAGGATGGAGGGTGGACAGTTGGCAGGGAAGGTGATCCCAGGAAGCAGGAGTGAGGAGATGGGGCAAGCCAGATGGAAGGAGGAAAAGCCAGGGAAGGCCGCTTACTGCTGTGGACAAGCAGAGCTCAGTCTTGCTGAGAGGGGACCTCCCAAGACCCTCATGGAACCCACCTCACAGTTAACCTCCCATTGACAGGAGGCTGGGCTCACCTCCATTGTTGGAGGGTCACCCTGCACACTCTGCATGTCCAGGGGCTAGAGAAATGGCCTAGTCTAGCTCTGCCATGCGCATGTCGAACCTGAAGCAGAGATGCTGGTGCATGATAGGCTTAGGTAGCCTCCGCTGCTTGAGGCTAAAAACCAGTCCCGGCTTCCCGCCAAGAGAAATGCAGGTCCTCACAGTTGTGCCAGAGCGGTCCTGGGAGCCTTTGGTGGAAAAAGCCAGCAGGTGACTAGGGACCTTTGCCCAAGTCCTGGTGCAAGAGACGTTTTGATCGCCTGCATCTCCTCCCCTCAGGCCACCTCTTATTTGGGCTGCAGCTGGGCATCAGGGCCATCTGACCCCACCTCAGGGGCCCATGGTGCATCCCTCCACTTGCCTGCCTCTGGACAGGTGTGGCCTGGTCTAGATCAGTGTTAGTCTAAGTTGTCCTGCTGAGCCGTCGTGAGAATTACAGCTTACCTTGTAATCCAGTACAAGGATACAGGTGAGTATGTACTTTGGTTCCCACGGTTTCATGAAGCAGTATTTACCCTTCTGTGTGGTGCGCTCTACTCTCTTAATTCTGTAATCTGGAATTTTAACCAAAAAAAAAAAAAAAATGCTACTGGCAACCCACTACGTTGATTTTATAACCCACTAATGGGTGACAATGCATATGCTGACTCCAGGCTACAGAGAATGGGCATTCTTCTTCCAGGAACTCCCCTGTCTGTAGCCCCAGATCCCTGCATTTCAGATAACATTTCCAGGATAACAGAGCACCTTCCTGGACACATTGGCATCTGACTAATAAAGAGCATCCCGATTGGTGTTCCCAGGACTCCTGTCTTATGGGGAGTAAACTGAGGTCATGACCTGTCCCATGTTTCAGTCAGTTATAGTCAGTGAGGGAGCTGGGAGTCACACCAGGTCCATGTCATGTCAGAACCCACGTTTTCATTGCCTCCTCCATTGGCAAATTCCAAAGCCAGGCCTGGCCTTTGACCACAGACGACCTGTAGGACCGCGTTTCCGGGGCTGCAGGTTTTTCCAGCACAGCTCTAAACCCATTTCAAGGTGGTGTGCCTGTACTTAGCAGCACAAAGGGGAAATAAAGTGTGGCCGTGCTCTCAGGAAGCTGCAGGCCGCAGGCTCTTGCCAGAAACGGACCCATCCACAACCAAGTATGAGATAGGGCACACCACCTGCGGAGCACTGGGGAGACACACAGGGAAGATGGGAAGGAAGCCACGCCTGAGCTGCGCTTCAAAGGGTACGTGGGATTTCAAAATGAAGGAAGAGAAAGAAGGAAGCATTGCAAACCATAGAAATAACCTAAGCAGAGATTTGAGGATATAAAAACCAGAAGGCTGATGAACGACATGAAGTCATTTACACAGTGGGGTCTAAATTATGTACAGCGTGGGCTCCGAGTTGCCAAGTCCTGGGAGGCACCATGGGTGTTGTGGAATTTTGGGGGGCATTGGGAGAAGAGTAAGCAACACTCCAAGGTCTGAGGAGGCTCAGCAGCCAGGTCCTGGGTCATTTCGAGCCTGAAGACTCCCCTCTCTTGCCCTACAATAGGATCCCAGGCAGGAAACCCTTGACCAGTTACAGGTCTCTGGGGCTTGACTTGGGTCTCTTCCTGGCCCCACAGGAGACTGTGTCATCCAGAATGCATCCAACAGTGGAGTGGGGCAAGCAGTCATCCAGATCGCCGCAGCCCTGGGCCTGAGGACCATCAATGTGGTCCGAGACAGGTGTGTGGGGAGACCTGATCCCAGGGCAAGGGACTTGGCCCTTCCTCCCAAACTCCCACCCGGCCCCGAATTCCTGCGGGTGCCCCTGTCTCCACCAGAGGGCACCCGTGCATAAGCAGTCCTCCTCTGCAGCTGACACGGACTGCTGACAGGTCAGCCATGGGAAAGGAGGCCCAGGGGGCCTCTGGCTGTCGGATGAGCCACGCCCTAAATGTAAAGGGAGAGCAGGAAGGAGGTGGAGCCCACCCTTGCCAAAGACCTTTTGAAAGTTTTTGAGACTCTTGAGGTAACCCATGTGAAAGGAGGCCCAGGGGGCCTCTGGCTGTCGGATGAGCCACGTCCTAAATGTAAAGGGAGAGCAGGAAGGAGGTGGAGCCCACCCTTGCCAAAGACTTTTTGAAAGTTTTTGAGACTCTTGAGGTAACCCATGGTCTCAAACCCACAGTTCATATTTGGGAATCCCTGAAACTGTTCTTGCTACTGTGAACTAACCCAGGGCCCTTTCTCCCCTTGCATCTGTGTGGCACTTTGAACTGCTCTAACCAGGGATGTGAAGGAGATGGAACAGGATTGTCATCTCTGTTTTATGGTGAGGAACAAGTTTCAGAGAAAGGAAGACCTAGCAAGTCGGTAACAGACTGTTAGCTCCCTGGCTCGAGCTCTTTCCACCATAGCATCCAGTTGTCTTAAGCCTCGCTGTCTCCTGGAAGTCCAGTCTTAGGAGGAGAACTGATACTCACTTCCCCTCCCTGTCCCCTCACTTGTGTTAACAAAAACCACTGTTTGCCTTGGCCAAAGAGGTCCAGAGCCACTCCTGGGCTGGAGTGTGTTTGCACAACACACTGAAGAGCCCCCTTGAAAAGCGTGGGGGAAGGGAAATGAAGTTTGTTGTTTCGGTAGACAAAGTCAGGACGTGAAATGACTTCTCCCTGGGCCAGCTGGTTTCTCACACCTTTGAGCTGGCAAGGGCTGTAGGAATCACCCTGAAATACCAGTGAGGGAACCGAGGCATGGAGGTGTTGGGGTGTGATGAAATCAGGTAGCCAGTCCCTACAGAAGGCCTGGCTTACACTCATCCCCAGCTTCCCACAAAGAAACTCGAGTTCTTACAGCCGTGGCAGAGGGGTCCTACAAGCCTAGGGTAAAGAAAGCCAGCAGGTGTAACCAAGGGCCATGGATTGTGTTTGGTTTCCAGACCTGACTTCCAAAAGCTGACTGACAGACTGAAGAGTCTGGGGGCCGAGCATGTTCTCACAGAAGAGGAGCTAAGGAAGCCTGAGATGAAAAACTTCTTTAAGGTACCTAGGATGAGGGGCATTGTGCCTTCATTCCATGCTCATCTCCCTGGGGAAAACAGACCTGCTAGAAAGGCTGGGACTGGCCCCGTTGCTCCTCTCCAAATTCTCCCTTTGTCTCTTTGTGGAAGGGGAAAGCCCATTCCCTCAGCCAGGGGACAGCACTCATTAAGGGCTCCTGGTGCTGTGAGGGAGGCAGGAGAGACAAAGTTCAAGAAACCCTGGATGGTGTGTAGGTTTGAATATTTGTAGCGCATCCCCTCAGCCCTCACAACCAGCATGAATCTCCAAGCTGGGGGAGGACATGGGGAACCTGAGGCACAGGGCAGGAAGAGAAAGGAAAGCATTTCTAGGTGAGAAAACCAAGACTCAAAAGAGATCAATGGGCACCAAGGGCAGACAGTTACAGGTGGTGAGGTCAGGGCTCTCCAAACTCACAGCTTCTTAACCTTCCAGAACCTCCATCCCCCGGCACACCCAATAAGTGATGGGACTGTATCTCAGCCTTCTCCCTCTGAGCCCTGGAGTGACCAAACACACTCTCTCAAGAACACATGCCTCTTAAGGTTTCTAAAGCCCGAGATCAACACTTCCAACATGAACTGAGTTGTAAGTGCACACTCGGAGAAGAGGCACACTCAGGGGACCTGAAGTCCTTCAAAAAGGAATTTAGACACCCTCCATCTGTTCTTTCCCAGAGATGAGTTTTGGACGAAATTCCAAAACAGATAACAGGATTAAGTTGATAAAGCAAAGGTCCTCCTTGGGCCCACTTTGAAGGTACAGACATCCCATTTTCCTCGCTCCCTCCCTCTGACACGTGGCCCCGGGGGGGGGGGTGCTGTTGGTGGCCAGCTTCCAACCCCACATGTACAGAACTGCTCCCTCACTGCAGGTTCCTTATTTTCCAGGACATGCCCCCGCCGCGGCTTGCTCTCAACTGTGTTGGCGGGAAAAGCTCCACAGAACTGCTGCGACACTTAGCGTAAGTCTCTCACCCCTACAGGTCTGGTTGGCCGGCGCTCTCCATGCCTTTAGCTGGGAGGACAGTCAAGTGACCAAGTCCCAGTAGCCAATGCCAGCCAAGGCCAAGTCAGCATAACCCTGAGCAGGAAACTGGGACCACAGGCCTGTCCTAGTCACCCAGGCACTTCCTTTCTCAGCCTCCAACGTTAGAGATCACCGAAAGACCCGCCCACTTTGTTTCTCCAAAGGATCCAGAAGATGGCTAAGCTTTCTGTGAGAGGGGAATGGTTACTGATTCATAACCTAGGGGCCTCTTAAAAAGTCACTTAGTCCTAGCTTGTTAACTTTTTTAAGTTTTTTAAGATTTAAGACTTTAAGATTTAAGATTCTCATTTTAGAAGTAAAAGTATGCTCTTACAAAGCATTTTGAAAGCATGTAAAGGTACAAAGGATGGGGCACCTGGCTGGTTGAGCATCCACCTCTTGATCTCAGGGTTGTAAGTTCAAGCCCCATGTGGAGATTACTTAAAAAATAAAATCTTAAAAAAAAAATTACAAAGGAAAAATTAAGCACGAAAGTTACCTGTCATCCCACAACCAAGAAGGAATAAGCCTTGTTGACAATATTAACAGTGCACGTCCTTCCCTTGTTTTTTCTGTTAACATGAACTTCTTGAGCTGAGGAGTGCCTGAAAGGATACATTCCAACTAAAACAGGAATCCCCTCAACAACATTAGTGGACACCTACTTGCTAGCAGTCACTAGCGAGGGGGTACAGAGATGGCTAAGACACTGAGGGAACTCTCTAGAATTCATAGGCTAGATGGGAAGATGCGTCATCTGGCCAGAGAGCTGTGAGAGCCATCACTGAGCATTTGTCTATGCACCAGACTGCGCAGAGGGCTTGATTTGCCCCAAACGACCACTCAAGTGAGGGATACTATTCCCATCCCATTTACACAAGGACCCAAAAGGTTAATTACCTCCCCCCAAGGGCTGGGAAGTGGGAGGGCCAGGCTTAACCCCAAGCTACTGTGACTCCTGGACACACCCCTTCCTCTCGAGTCCTGGGTTGGGGGGGGGGTGAATATAAACCCTTTCTGCCTCAGAAGGTTAGTCCAAGGACACCAGGAAGAGGCACAAATCGCTCCACAGGTGGTGGGGGTGGGGGGGAGCTTCAGTTTTCTCACTGTAAAGCCAGAGTGATAACAGTGCTCCCCTGGGGCTATGGGGGTCTTCACAGAGCCAGTGCACATGGAAATACTCATACCTGTGCCCCGCACCCAGAAAACGCTCAGTGAACATTGCATGGGTGGGTGGGGGGCGTGTTTCACGTGATCCCCACCCAGGAGCTACCTTCTGGAACAGGTGTCAGCTGAAGGGAACTTAAGACCAAACTACCCACCAGCCTCCCGGACAAAGAATCACCTGCCTCACACAGCAGCTTCTTCCATTCTGTAGTTTGCAAAGTGCCCCCCTCACCTTCCATTGTCCTCGGTCAACAAACTCCTAAAAGAACCAGGGAGTGGGGAGGGAACACAGGTTAAGATGAGCACAGGAAGTCCTAGCTTACTTGTTTTTGAAAAACTATTTGAGCCTCTCCCATTTGACTGCTGGGGTGCGTGTGGGTGTCAGCAGGTCCTGACCAGGGCCCTCCTGCAGCGAGAGGCCAGTCGCCCACTGTCCTCTGCCCCACTGACACCATTCCTTACATGTACGGCGACCTCATCTCGCTGCTCCTTCGAGTCAGTGTGGACAGGTGACGAGCAGAGGTCTGTGCCGATGTCTGTGCATGGCCCAAGGCTGCACATGGAGGAGTGGAAGGGAGCCAGGACTAAACTTGGGCTTTTCTCAGCAGAGCACACTTCTCTGCAACAATTCATCCAAGTGCGACTGGGTGGTTAGATCAGTGGGTTCCCAGCTCTGGCTCAACATCCATGTCGCCTGGTGGGGTTGTTTGTCGCCTGGTTTGAACAGGGATCCTTGCTTCCTGATTCCTTAGGTCTGGGTGGGAACTCAAGTCTACAGTTTTTGAAACCTTCCCAAGGGTTCTGGGACCTTCCCAAGGTTCAAGGACCAGGGTTGGAATAGAAGTGTTCTAGCAGCTTTGAGAAGGGCCCTGTCTCTGCCTGTACCCACTCTGTTCTCTCTGGACTCTTCAGGCCTGGGGGAACCATGGTGACCTACGGGGGAATGGCCAAGCAGCCTGTCATAGCCTCTGTGGTAAGCTGGTGGGGGAGGCAGACGTGGACACAGGCCTGGACCCCACAGTTGTCCAGACCCACAGAAGCCCTTGTCCCTGGAGGGAGTTTATACCTCCAGCAGAGCCTGAAACGCTGGCCCTCAGAGCCCCAGCTTGTCCTTCTTGTGTCCACAGAGCCAGCTCATTTTTAAGGATCTCAAACTTCGAGGCTTTTGGTTGTCCCAGTGGAAGAAGGACCACAGTCCAGGTGAGTAGATGATGGCCCCATCACCAGGGGCCACACAAGAGGGCAGTGCTTGCTGTAGAAGTGACCCGCCATCCTCAGGCCTGGAGAGGTGATCTGCTCCCTTGCGCCCAGGCAGGCTGAAGGAAAATAGCCTCTAGCCATAGCTGCAGTCAGCCAATAGGTGGCAGCAGTGAGCAAGGCACACATTGTCCCCATCCTGAGCAGGTGCCCCTGGGGAAGACAGCCATGTACAGAGAACAAATTCTGGAGCCAGTCCGCCTGGGTTCAAATCCCGCTCCCACCATCACTGGGGATAGGTTTACCCAGGCTAGCAGTGGGACCTGGACAAGTTATTTGACTTCTGTCTCAGTTGAAATATCACAGTTGTCTAGATATTATTGGCCTTTGATTGAGGAGGAAACTGAGGTTCAGAGTGGTTAGATAGCTTGCTCAGTCTCCCCATGTAGGGAGTGGTACAGCCACAATGTAAACTCATCTCTTTGACTCCAGAACCTGAGCCAGTCCACCAGCCTTCCTCTCCTGGAGGACTGGTGGCCCAGAGTGTGACCTCACCCCCCCACCCCCCAAGGCTGAGACTGAAGAATCACATGGAGTCATCCAAGTGAAGGGGAGGAAAGTGGTGGCATCAGTGGCATGTTTCAGGCCGGAAAAGTAGCCTATGCAAAAGCCCATCATAGAGAGTGGGGGCCTAGACGGATAGGTTGTGACCTGATTATGAGAAGCTTTACAACCCTTCCTAAGGAGCTCAGACTCTATCTTAAAGGCAAGTGAAGAGCCACCAAAGTGGTCTCAACAGGGGACATGATTAGATTTGAATGTTGCATGGATTGATGTCTATGAAAAACCACTTCTCAGCTGAGGCCTTCACTTCTCATCTTCCTGGACCATAGAGGGGTGCAGGCCCTGGGAGGGGATACTGGGGACCTCAACTTGGGGGATTCTAAGGGAGTCCTGGGCTCTCAGAGAAAGCTGCTTTCCCTGAACAAAGCTCATCAGTTCCACATCAGCTGGCATGCCAGGCACACCCATGTCCCCGCCAGCCCTCAACCCTCCACCTCCCTTCCCTGTGCCTCTTCTAGCTGCCCTGCCTCAGTATTCCTGCCCCTCCCACTATTCAGGACTCTCGGTTACTCCCCAGTCAGGTTCTGTGGGTCAGAGCCCTCATCGCCACCGCTCTGCCTGCCCACCAGCTCCTGGGGCCATTCCCCATGCTCCTCTGTCCTACCCCACCAGGAACCAGGCTGCCTCCACAACCTCCCTACCCTTGGTCAAGCCTGGGCTCTTGAGGCTTTCCTGGAGTTTAGCACCAGCTCCTGCCACTGGGGGTGGCCCATGGTGTGTCTTGCTGTGCCTGCCACCACACCCCATCTGACTTCCTCAACTTCCCACAGCCCAGTTCAAGGAGCTGATTCTCACGCTGTGTGGTCTCATCAGCCGAGGCCAGCTCACAGCCCCCGCCTGCTCCGAGGTCCCACTGCAGGACTACCAGCGTGCCTTGGAAGCCTCAATGCAGCCCTTCGTGTCTTCAAAGCAGATTCTCACCATGTGCTAATCACAGAGGAGCCAGAGCGAGGTGGGAGGCGAGACGGATCAGCCGGACTGGTTTCTGGTGCCTCGGTCAGGGCCCCCTCAGCCTTCTGCAGGCTTTCCTCTCTTCCAACTGGGAAGGTTGTGCAGCCAGCCAAGGCTTGCCCCAGGGCCAGCCCCAGGGTGTCAAATAAAGTGAACTTCCGAAAAACAAACCCATACAAACCCATAGAAGTCATCCCTGTCAAGAAGGACCCTCATTGTGCACCTGCTAAGAAGCCCCCTTGCCCATCCTCCACTTGTCCCCCAGCGATGATTTCCTGACCACCTGGAAACAAAGCAAGGGTGGGCACTGGCAGGTACAAAAGCCAGTAGGACACAGTCTCAACCCTCAGGCTCTCTGCAGAGGAGCAAAAAGGAACATGTGACTCACTCTGGGTGGTGTTTGGCGTCAGTCTGGGGCAAGAGGAGGATCAGCTACATGGGAGAGAGAATGTCAGGCTGAGGAGCCAAGGAGGTGGGCACTCAGGTCGCCGGACCAAGCTACGGAATGCCTGTTCTAACTGGGGAGGTGGTTGTTACACCAGTGCTTCTCAGCCCCAAATCATTTTACCCCCAGGGGATGTTTGACAGTGTCTGGAGACATTTTTAGTCATCACTGAGAGGGTGTTATTGGCATCTAGAGGGTAGAGGTCAGTGATGCTGCTCAGACATTTTGTGGTGCACAAAACAGCCTTCCCCAACGGAGAATTACCCAGCCCAGAAGGTCCCTGATGCCGCGGCTGAGAAACCCAGCATTAAACTAAGATTCCTACAACAACTACTGTGGGGATTCGTATGCTAAGCATGTGCGTGAAACACTGAGACCATCACTGATCAGTGTCTTGTCCTAGGCCTGTGGTCAGGGGAGTCTTCCTGACATGAAGCTTGAAAGTTGGCTCTGAAAATGAAAAGCTTTATTCAAAAGAGAAGAGTTTGACATTATGTAACTTTCCATGTTTGCCTTAAGATCCACTCATTCAGAGCAAAAAACCAGAGACTTTGGAATGTATTTACTGGATACTTAGTATGTGCCTGAGGCTAGGGATGCTGGTGGTAGGGGAGAGGGGACTGGCCCTCTAGTTGCTTAGCCCAGAGCAGGGGACAGACCTTCCCAGTATATAATGAGGCCACTGACTCGGGTTTTCAGAGGGCAGTGGGGACACAGCAGCTCTGCCTGAGGGTTGAAGGAAGGCTTCATGGAGGAGGTGTCATCCACAGTAAATCTTAAAGGCCAAGCAGGAAAACATACCGAGCGAAACCAAGAGCACATATGAGATTTTGGAGGGCTGGGAGCCTGGCTCTGCCCCCTGAGACAGGAGAGTGTGAGGACTAAGGTGGGACCTGTGAGCAGAGGTCAGAGCAAGAATGTTCGAGAAGTCAGCACTTACCCTCCAGAGCAGGGGAGGCACAGAGGGATTTTCAGCAACAGAGTGTTGTGGGGAAACTGGCTCCGAAGGCCAGAGTGTGCTCAGGCTTAGTTGCACGCAAACACGTAGACAGGCCCCCAGCATAATGCTCTTGCCTTTGGGAGCACCTTCTGTGTCCTCTGGAGAAAAGGACTCCTCTTCAGCCCAGGGCTGGGGAAGGTCCGCAGGTGTCCTCTGGATAAGAGTTGCTACCTTGTGCACCTAGGCTCAGGATCAGCCCCAACCTGCCCAGGTCTCTCCTGTCCCCGTCCTCTATCCTTGAGTTTAGTGGGACAGCTGACTGTATAGATGGTCAAAATGGGCAAGTGCAAAAAGCCTGAGAGGGTGGGAGAGGCTGCCCAAAGTTTACAGGAGTGAACAGTTCAGATTCAGTTCTTCAAGGGGAGTCCACAATGTTGGGCTTAGGGGGACCGATGAGCTTGCAGCCATGGGAAGGGAGCAGCCCCTGGTACAGACTCAGAGGAGGTAGACAGGAAGCAGGAAGATTCCTAACATCGTGGTTAGAGACCCCATGGAGGGATGTGCAAAATGTCCTGAGAATGTAGCTCTAGGGGTCTGGAGATGACATTTGGGCTGTGCTTTAAAGGATGATTATAGTTTCCTTAGGCAGGGAAAAGAGACAAGCGTAAACCAAGGGACCAGATTAAGCTAAGTTATAGAAGCAAGATGTTTATGTTAGAATCTTCTCATTTCCCCCCAAGTATCCATTCTTTTCCTGAGAATGCTGACAACTTTTAGGTCGGCACATGGTGGCTGGAGTAAACAGGTTTCCTGCTTTCCTTGCAGCAGACAGGTCTGTCACTTGTCATGCAAACAGAAGTGGTAGGTGTCAATTTATTAAGAACCTCTAAAATATAGCTGGCATCCATCCTGTACCTTTTTCTTCCCTTTCTACCTTCCTCCCGGCTGGGACATAGGCCTGATTCCGGGACTTTGCGCAACCATCTTTGACCATGTTAAGAATGGGTCAGTGACAAGATCCAAGAAGCCTGGGTCCCCAGTACCCAGAAGTCCTAACTGGCCACCTCAGGATTTGTTTTACATAAGAAACAAGCTTCTGTGTTATTTAGGTCCCTAGTATTTGGGACCTATTTCTCTGAACTTGATTATAACTGATACATATTCTCTGGTTTAATTTATGTTGAAATCATTCATGCTGAAGCTGAAAGAGTGAATGGTGGCAGTTTATGATTCCCCACTAAGGAATTTGAACTTTATCCTATTGGTCGTAGGCAACAAAAGATTTCTGAGCCAGAAAATGAGAACTCTGCTTTGGGGGGAAAAAAAAAATTCCTCGGGCAGCAGGTTAGGGGACAGTTGGGAGAAGGGAGACACTAACAGAAGAGAACATCAGAAACTCCCAGGCTTCTGAATTTCAAATAAGGAAAATCCCCTGAAACTTCCAAGACCAGCATGGGGATTACCAACATTTCAGAGGCCAGCACAAGAGGAGACTGTGACAAGACCGTAGGAAGAATCAAACTTCAGATGGATCATCCCTTGCACACTTTCCACAAGTACAGAGGCTATTTTTCATTTTCAGGCCGAATAATTTCTCTATGGAGTGGGGACAGCTCTTCGGGCCCACTAAGTAAAATCCTTCTTAAATGGCTGGAAGAGGAACCCTGGGCTCCAGGGGACTGAAAGAAGATGAACAGGCATTACCTCCTAAACCAAAGCTGGGGCACACCTGATGCCCGGAGGCTTCGTGACTCTGGCGCTCCCTGCTTGGTGTCTTCTGGGAGCTTCCACCCTGCAACTACCTACAGCCACTGCCATAAAAATATTGATGACTGCTTTGTGTCTTGGGGAGATGAGATAAATAAGCCTGCTTTCCTCAGGGAAAGACTTGAGGCCCGGAAGAAGGTTCTTGAATTCACCTGTGTGGAGCAGGCAGGCCTATCCTTGCGCCTGGAAGCTCTTGGCTGCATCTACCAGCCTCATACTTGTTGGTAGGCACCTTGCCCTGGGGAAGACACTGGGCCCAGCCAGAGCAGCTGGGAATGGTAAAGAAGACAGACTCAGGCCTGGGATGGCATCTGCCTGCATTTGCAGGCAGGAAAATCCTGGGAAGACAGCAGAGCTGACCTAAAAGGTAAGGAGACATTCTCACTCCCTGAAAGAAAAACAAGCTTTCCCTATGCCCCTAACCCTTTGCAGTGTATAAGCCCTTTTACGTGTATCTCCATTTGATTTTTACAACTTCCTTGTACCATTGAGATTTTAATTAATATCATAACTTTACAGAAGAGGAAGACACCAAGAGAGGCGAAGTGAGTTGCTCAAGGTCACACAGCAGGCAGCAGATCTGGCGCCAGAAGCCAGCTCCCCTGACCCTGTCTGGTCACCATACCAGTCAATCCTGATTTTTTTTTTTTTTTTTTTTTGGCCCCACAATTGGCCCTGTGCTCCCTCTTTTCTCTGGACTCCTTGATTTTGTACAATGATAATTAGCATGTCAATCAGAAGATAGTTCAAATTTCCCTGAGTCTGTGTCTCATGGGGAGGCAGGAAAAAGGAGAATCAGGTGGCCACTGAAGTCATTCAGGTAAGAGATCATTTGTTTATTCACTTAATAAACATATTGAACACCCACTATGTGAAAAGCACTGTTAATAGATGTTAGGGATACAGTAGGAGACAAAAAACACAGCCCCTGATACCAGGGAGCTTATATTCTAGTAGAAGAGAAAGACCATGAACAAAAAGAAATAAGGCAATTGCAGAGTATGGTAGATGCTGTGAAGGAAAAAATACAGTGATATCATATTGACAGGATACTTGGATAAGGAGGGCAAGGAAGGTCTGAGGCCTGAGAAGGGGCCAATCATATTACAGACAGAGGGAAAAGCACAGCTAAAAGCCCTGATGTATGAGCAATATGACAAGACCTGCACTCGCTTAGGAAGTGGGAGTGAAGTGGATGGATTCGGCAACATTTAGAAGGAAGGACGGACTAGATGAGGCGGTTGAAGGTTGAACTTCAGCACTTTGCCGATGGAAGGTGCCACTCCCTAAATTAGGAAACTCTGGAGGAGGAGCAGGATTTAGAGACAGGCATTTTCCCTGTATGGGGCTTTCATTCCCATCTGTATAACAGATGTAGTCTGATCACAGACTACGTGACACAGACTACATGACATCCAAGGTTAGAACCCGTTCTTAAGAATATTATGATCCTCATACTACTAAATTCCAAATGGATCAAAGATTGCAATATTAAAAAGTAAGCCCTAAAAATAACAGAATAAGCCATGGGAGGTGTTTTTCTTTTTAAATCTCAAAGTGAGAAAAACTACAACACAAAATCCAGAATCAAAGAAAAATAAAGGGTGGATTAATTTGACCCCATAAATATCTTATGTTTTTGCATAGCAGAAAACATTCTGGGAAAAGTCAAAAGTCAACAAACTAGGAAAAAATACTACTCATCTAACAACTGATTTCGCTAATATATAGGGAGCTCCTATGAATCAGTAAAAAAATGGGCAAAGGGGGAGGCTGGGTGGCTCAGTCAGTTAAATATCTGACTCTTGGTTCCAGCTCAGGTCGTGATCTCAGGTAGCGAGATTGAGCTGAGCCCTACATTGAGCTGAGCCCTACATTGGGCTCCTAACTCCGAGGGAAGTCTGCTTGAGATTCTCTGCCTCTGCCCCCGCTGCCTCCACCCCCCCATCGATTTTGTATTCTCTATCTCAAATAAATCTATAAAAGGGGGAGGGTGGCTCCTGGGTCACTCAGTAAGTTGAGTGGCTGGCTCTGGATTTCGGCTCATGGTCCTGGGATCAATCCCAGGCTCAGCGGAGAGTCTGCTTGAGAATTCTCTCTCCCTCTCCATGCCTGCCTTATGCGTGCTCTCGATAAATCTTTTTAAAAATTAACAGCAACAACAACAAATAACAAGCAAAGGATATAAGCAGACACAGAAAGTATAAGCGTCTCTTAAACAAATGAATTGAGGCTCAGTCCACTCAAGATAAATAAAAACTAAACTACCCCAAGATAGCATTTTTCAGCGATTAGATTGACAAAGATCTTAAAATTTGATAACACAGTGTTGATGATGAGATAGAGAAACAGGTACTTATGGAGGAGAATTGAGCAATATCTATCCAAACTATACTTGCCCACACCCTTTACCCCAACTATCTTCTAGGAATAGATACTACATATATATATATATATATATATATATATGTATACACACACACACACACATACATACACAAAGTTACTCGTTGCAGCAGTTATAAATGGTTTGAACCTATCTCAATATCCTTCAATAGGGCACTGATTAAATAAATTACTGTGTATAATGCCATTTCATAAGCCATAAAAATAATCCTGAGGAAGCTCCTTTTGTACTGATGGAATGACTTTCAAAATAATAGTAAGCACAAAACTGTACATATAGCACACCCCTATTGCTTTATTTGTGTAAAATGCCTCCCAAAGGGCATTTAAGAAACTGATTACGTTGTTTGCCTCTGGGAAGGGAAACGAGATGGCCAGAGGACGGAGATGGGAAGACTTTCCACTGTATCATTTGAAACAGTTAATGAATTATCCTTTCAAAATGTAATTTTAAGGGGCACCTGAGTGGCTCAGTCCGTTAAGACTCTGCCTTCTGCTTAGGTCATGATCTCAGGGCCATGGACAGAGCCCTGCTTTGGGCTTCCTGCTCAGCGAGGAGACTGTTTCCTCCCTCTACTCCTTCCCCCGCCTGTGCTTCCTCTTTATCTCAAATAAATATTTTTTAAATAACTATATATATATATATATATATATATATATATATATATATGTATATATACCAATATTTGAGTTCCTATCTCGGTCCAGATACTGTTCCAGGCAGTATATTCTTCCATATATACTACCCCACTTAGTTATCCATTTAGTCCATTGAAATGGGATAAATCATTCTAATTTTACAATAGAAAATAAACTGGCCAAGTAATTTAGTCAGTGTCAAGCCTAATCTAGTTTCAAAACTCCAGCCTTCCCCACCTTCCACACTGCTTCTATTGAAACAAGCTGTCCTATTTTTAAAATAATATTGGTATTTATTGGACACTTGCAATGTGTTGGGAACAGTACTAGTGCTTGACGTATCTATTCTCATATATAATTCTCCAGTCGGCTCTGGAAGGTTGGAATTTCTATCCCCCTTATACAGAGAAGACAAATGGGGCTTAGAGAGGTGGCGCGTAAGAGGTCCAAGGTCACGGATACAAAGACGGTTAGAAGCCAGACTTAACTCCAAAGCTGCTCAGAAGTCGAAACCACTCCCGGTTCAAAGGACAAAAGCAGAAATGCTCGCTGGGCCAGGACAGTTGCAGGCACTTCCGGGGGGAGGAGCGAAGCCTCCCGCCTGCAAATGCGGCGCAGGCCCAGACACAGCGAACTCGCGAGAGGACGTGCGGAGAGGGGGAGGGGGGAAAAGACTGCCCCGCGCCGCAAGCACCGCCTGTCGGCCACCTGGCCCCGCCCCACGCCGGCGCGCCCCTGGGCAAACCCCGCCCCCACTCCTGGCCGGGCGGGAAGCGAACGCGCGCTCCCTCCCGTTACCCTCCGCCTGCGGGGAGGGCGGGGAAGGCGGGAGGCGCGCGCTCGCGTGCTGCGTGCTCGCGTACGTCGCTGGGGTTCGGCTGCGTCCGTCCCGCCGCTCGCCCGTTGCCGCCGCCGCCGTCGCCGCGCTCTCGCTTCGCCGGCAGCCGCCTAAGCGGGCTGGGGCCGAGCCAAGCCGTCGCCGCTGTTGCCGGGATGCCGCGGGTGTACATCGGCCGCCTGAGTTACCAGGCCCGAGAGCGCGATGTGGAGCGCTTCTTTAAGGGCTACGGGAAGATCCTGGAGGTGGATCTGAAGAACGGGTGAGGAGGGCAGAAGAGGGGTCGGCCGGGTGGGGACAGGGCCCCAGCGGTGGTGGGGAGGCCGCGGGGACAGGAGAGGGACGCCTGCCCGGCGCGGAGCTGCTACTGGCCTGCTCCGGCTCCGCCATAGTCGCGGCGCCTCGGGGGCGCGGGTAGGCCCTGGTTCCCACTGCGCCTGCGCGGGTGGGGGTGGTGGAGGGATAATGGGAGCGATGGTGAGGATCTGAGTGGGACGGGGAGAAGGAAAACCCGAGTGGGATTGGGGTTCCGGGCGGGAGGGTACGGCTCCAGGGCGCCGGGGAGGCCTGGGTTTTTCCTTCCCGGGCCCCGGCAATGGGGTCTGGTTCGTCTCCGGATAGAAACCGACCTTTCCCGCTCTCAGGGCTGCTGGAAATAAACAGGATTTCCTGCTCGCTTTTCACCTCTTGGCCAGTCTAATGGATCAGACAGTCACCACGCATCTTTCGCGAGGCCAGGAGCTCCGGAGGGAGGCCCTTTTTTGACGTGCATGTGTCACACTTTTTTTGGGCGGGAGACTCGGGTTTGAGTGAGTAGTCTAGTGACAGTTTCGAAAGTATCGTCTTGACGCGCTGAAAGCCTTGACCATTCCCCCCTACAAGGGTAATTTAAAGTCTTGATTCGTTATCTTTCAAACTACGTACAGAGTTTCCATACTGTGGTTTCCGTTCTACGACTTGCCAAAAAATTGCTTTGTCGTTGTAGAATTTGTTAGAAGGTCGTGGCCTCCCTGGCTAGTATCTGCGGCAGCTAGTTAAGGAGACGGAGATTCCCAGCTCGAAATTGCTAACTTACTGCCTCCCCGGGTTTGGGCTGTTACTTGTATTCCTGATCTGCTTTGGCAAGCAGGGCCACCCGGGGCTACACGTTTCAGGGAAAAGAGATGAGTCCGGCTCGGAGAAGATACTCAACGGGGAAAACTAGGAGAGCCAGGAAACGTTAGGTAGGGCTTCAAACACATAGATCTAAAAATTAAAAGGAGTGGGGGGGGGGACATTTTAGGGTACTAAACCTTGAGTGTTAGAGGAACTCTTGGCTTATTTGGAAAAAAAAAAAAGAAAGACATTTGCAACAGGTCTGATAATGGTTACAGGTTACTCTCCATTGTAATACTAGCAACTAATACTTGAAAAGTTGGGAAAATTACCTCAGTTGCACATTTGAGACAAATTGGTAGCTTCTATATACTCACATTGTTGGTTGGCTTTAAAAGTTATTTCAAAGATTTCAAAGAAATTGTTAGGAAGAATCACCTTTTTTTTTTTTTTAAGATTTTATTTATTTATTTGACAGACAGAGATCACAAGTAGACAGAGAGGCAGGCAGAGAGAGAGAGAGAAGCAGACTCCCTGCTGAGCAGAGAGCCCGATGTGGGACTCGATCCCAGGACCCTGAGATCATGACCTGAGCCGAAGGCAGCGGCTTAACCCACTGAGCCACCCAGGCGCCCCGGAAGAATCACCTTCTTACTAAGGAAAATGTCTTTGATAAAAGTGTTTATTATGGGGCACGAGGCTGGCTCAGTCGGTGGAGCATGAAACTCTTGATATCCAGGTTGTAAGTTCAAGCCCCATGTTGGGTGTAGAGATTAGTTTAAAAAAAAAAAATTTTTTTTTTTTAAGTGTTACTATGAATACCGATTTAGAGTAAAAGGTTTAGGAAATTACTCACTTGGTACAATAGAGCTTTTGGTTCTTAAGGAATTTAAGATAAAGTGGGGTTTTGTTGTTGCTTGATACACATATGAAAGATGAAATGGAAACTCCCAGTTTTCTTCAGAGGCCAACTAAGTTGACAAGAGTAAATTTTGTCATCAGTTTTCTTATCTCCAAGGGAAAGGAGCGTTAGAGATAATTGTAAAGCATTTGGCTCATAGCTGTAAATGGTAGCTATAATCAAATGGGTTTTGACTGTGATCATTAGGAGACAGTTTCAGTATTTGGTAACATGAAGCGTATTTGGTGAGGTCTGTTTTCTAAAGTTACTCAAGTGATAGCAGGAAATAATGTTGATGTTAATGGTAAAAAGGCTAATGGAACAAACATGTTAATAACCCACCAACGAGATGCCTGCTACTGTGCTAAATGGATTGGAAAGAAAGAAAAACGGTTTCTGCTCTTGAGTAAATTAAGTGTTGACAGTTAGAACATGTCCACTCTGGGTTAAAAAATGCTTGCCCTCACTTTAAACTCAAGTAAAACTTGGAATGGTTTGTTGGAAGAGATTTGTTTGAAATGGGCTTTGAAGAATGAATTGAGTGGGGCTTGAAATAAAGTGTCTGGGAATAAAGTATGTTATAACCGGTGATGAGGAAGTGGTCCAGTAAGGAACACTTTTGAGAAAGAATGAGGAATCAGGCTTGGATTGAGTCTCATGAGGGATTTAGCTTGATTTGAACAATGTGAACCAGAAGCATCGACTGTAAGATTTTACACTGAGCATCCAGAAATCATGGATAGGAATTGAAAGGCTCTGGAGGGAATAATTGAGCAATCTGGAAAATGGAGAGAAAGGGCAGATCCTTGCAAAACCCTAAATACCTGGGTCTCTTTGGGGGAACTATTCTCTTAGCAGATCTGCTGCTAAACCATGATGTATGTGAAATCTGTGATTGAAACAAGGTTGAAATGAGGAATGGGAAGTCATTTCAGGGATTCGAAGGCAGGTGAGACAATTAAACTGGCACATGTGGCAGCATCCAGGAATCCCTGCCAAGGAAAGTGACTGCTGAGCAGAGGACCAATGGTGTAGATGGATTTAGAGCAAGAATTGACTGGACTAGATTGTAGAAGTCCGGAGGCGTCTGAAAGGAAGGAGGAGGTACAAAAGGGAAAGATGGCGTAATTTAGAAATGTGTAAGCCTATGGTTCTGGACATAAGGGTAATAGGTCTCCTTGAGAAGCATTTTTTACATACCTTATTTGTAATTATTAGTAATCAGACCTCTAAAGCAGATTTTGGAGGGGTAGGATTTTGATGAATTGTTGAAGAGTTCACACTTGTAGAAGTGAAATGTATCAGTAGACAGTAGATAACGTTCAGAATTAAACAGGCATAAAGTACTGGTGTAATTGGAAGTTCACCAAATGAGGAAGCAGATGGAGAAGGTGAAGGGAGATTTAGTGTCCAGGTGAGAATTTTATGGATCCTCTTGGGATTTCAAAAAATGTGTATGTGGTAAAACATTCCCTGCCATTTTATTATTCCAGGGGACCTAATCTAGATTGCCTTTATTTCAGAGAATTCCTAAAAAGGTGGTTCATTTGGGACCACAACATGATGTAGATCTCCCAGGACCCTATAGACCACTCGAGGTGGTAGATGTAGGGTCTCCTACATTCATACCTGCCACACTAACTCCAGCAAGAGCCACTATGGGACCAGGGGTCAAGGAAACAACAGCATTAGCAGTGCCTGTCTGTAGCCTTCCAACTCTGGTAACTTTTGCTTCCTTTGATTATTTGTGAATTCTGTGGGCTTTCTTCTTTATTAATAAATCATGTGAAGTGTAGAAGAAGGTTTTTCATATGGTAGTTTCTCTTGCCACAAAATCTTTTGGTTACAGTTGTAGATCTTTATATCTTACTTTTTCCATATCTTAGTTAAGAAATTTAATTTATCACTCCCTGGGATTATTTTACTTGCCTAGGAGCTAGACCCCAAATCATTGAGCGTTTTTTGTTTTATTTTTAAGTTAACCAAAGACATGAATTAAAACTCTACAGAGAAACCTGGCTATGTATTTCCCCCTGTGCTTCATATTGCAGTGAAATCGTGAGTAGCCAGAATTCTCAGGGGGTGTTCTTTTCTGTTTAATTGGATTTGCACAACTTCTTATGTTATAAGCAGGAAGTTTTTATTTTCACCGTCCTCAAAAATCCCCTCAAGTAGAAGCTACCTTAAATTTTTTTTTTAATATGTTGAGACTCTTTAGTGAGTCAGAATTACTGGTTTTGTCCCTGATCACTGTAGAGCATTGTTAGATTTTTAGATACTGAGATGAATCCCCCAACCCCAGACCCTACACAGGGATTTTTCTCTGAGTCCTTGATGGGAGCTTGTTTTGTTTAGTTTCTTGTCTTTTCGTTTTTAAGGAGCAATAACGGAAATATAATTAGTTTAATGTTCCAGGTTATTGGTTTCTGGTTAATTGAACTGTGGGAGATTATCTTCACCCACCACCAAATAGCAATAAATGCATTATCATTTTTATGATAATGGCACAACTAATGAGTGCCAGGAACAACAAAGAAAAGGCAAACACTCTTCCTTTAAAAAGACCCCACCACCTTTTTGTCCACAGGCAGTTCTGCCTTCAAAAATAATGGCATAGTTGAACCCCTATGGTTCAGGTCTTTGAATCTTTCTGTTAAGTAAGGCATTTGGTTCTGGAGTAATTTATCTAAAAAGAGATTAAGACAGTTTTGTTTAAAGGAGCACTTGAACAACTTTGTTTATACATAGTAAGAATTAAAGACCCATTTTTAATTCCTGTAGTGTTTCAAAAATAGCATGTATTTATTTCCGATTGTAAAATTTTTACATATTATAAATTTTTTTTAAATACAGAGGACAAAAAATAATTATCCGAAGATAACACTGCATTTTGAGGCTGTCTTTTTTTCATACATCCATGCTCTTCTTAGGCCTCCCCATCTTTTCTACAGACCTAGGGTCATACTGTACATCCTGTTTGTTTCTACCTGACAGCCTGACCTTGACCTTTGTCATGAAGTATTCTCTGACAACTTGATTCTTAATGGGTTCGTAGTATTCTCACATATCAACAGTTTGTTTTTGTTTTTTAAGATTTTGTTTATTTGACAGAGACACAGCAAGAGAAGGAACACAAGCGGGGGGCCGGGGAGGCAGGCAGAGGGAGAAGCAGGCTTCCCACTGAGCAGGGAGCCTCATGTGGTGCTCGATCCCAGGACCCCAGGATCATGACCTGAGCTGAAGGCAGACACTTAACAACTGAGCCACCCAGGCACCCTTCAGCAGTTACTTATTGTACATAATTAAAACCATGTTGCGAGACATTTAGATTGTCTTTGGTTTTTTGCTAATGTATGCTTTTATGGCACTGTGGTAAATATCCTTTATGTAAATCTTGGGGTGGATTCCTGGGTGGACTTTTGTTGGAGTCAGAGTATATACACATCTTTAAGGCTTTTGCTACCCATTGGTTTCCATTACTCTAGACAGAGCATTTATATTTTCACCTGTTGTGTTTAAGAGTTCCTATTTTCCTGAACTCTCAACTAGCCTTCATTATAATTTTTTTAATATTGTGATTTTTAACAAGAATGTTTAAAATTGTGTATGAGGAAATTATCATGCAGCCTTTAAGGCTTGTCCATTTAGCCTACCAAGCCTAACAGCTTCAAGAACTTTTTTTTTTTATTAACAAGTAATGTATTGTTTGCCCCAGGGGTACAGGTTTGTGAATCAGGCTTACACATTTCACAGCACTCACCATAGCATATACCCACCCCAGTGTCTATAACCCACCACCCTATCCCCCTTCCCCCCAGTACCCCTCAGCATGTTTTGTGAGATTAAGAGTCTTTTATGGTTTGTCTCCCTCTTAAAGTCCTCATATCTGAGAGATCATATGATAATTGTCTTTCTCTGATTGACTTATTTCGCTCAGCATAATACCCTCTAGTTCCATCCATGTCGTTGCAAATAAAAGATTTTGTTTCTTTTGGTGGCTGCATAGTATTCTATTGTGTGTGTGTGCATGTGTGCATATATATATATATATACGTGCGTGCACACACACCACATCTTTATCCATTTATCTGTTAAGAGCTTTTTTTAAAAAGAACTTGTTGACTGATTAGAAAATAAGTATAAAGTCCTTTTAACATAAGGTCTTCTTTTTATTTAAAGATTTTATTTATTTATTTGAGATAGAGTGAGTACACGTGAATGCATGTGCAGGAGCATAAGCAGGAGGAGGGGCAAAGGGAGAGAGAGAGAAGCAGACTCCCTGCTGACCCAAGACACACACACCCCCTTCAGGCCATGCTTACTGGAACCCAGGACCCTGGGATCATGACCTGAGTCAAAAGCAGACGCTTCACCAACTGAGCCATCCTAACATAAGGTCTTATGTGCAATTTTATGTCCCACTTTTTCTGCCTGATTTATCTCATATATTTTTTCTGTTACATAAAAATCTTAACATACATCATTTTAACACCTGCAGAAAATTTATTGTATGGCTGAATCATGATTTACCCAACCATTCCTCTTAGGTCATCTCTAAATTCTGCTTGTTAAAATAACGCTGTGATTGGTATCACATGCATAAAACTTTGTATTTTTATCATTCCTTAAGACAGTTTCTGTGAAGTAAAATTCACGTGTCACAGCAGGAAAGAATGTTTTCAAGGTTCTCAATGCATGTAATGCCGAACAACTTTCAGAAAAGCTGCATGCCAGTTACTCTCGTACCAGCAGTGTATGGCGCGTGTCACCTCAAGTCTTTGGTAATTTCACAGGTGCAGGGGGTCTTATGTGTCTTAACCAAGAACCTTTTCTTAAATGAGTAAGAAATAATGAGAAATAGTGCTATGGATTTAGTAGCATTCTTCATTAGTAGTATAACCATTACAGATGTGACCAAGTTGGTTTTTTGTTTTTTTTTTTAAGATTTTATTTATTTATTTGACAGAGAGAGATCACAAGTAGACGGAGAGGCAGGCAGAGAGAGGGGGGGGGGAAGCAGGATCCCTACTGAGCAGAGAGCCCGATGCGGGACTCGATCACCAGGACCCTGAGATCATGACCTGAGCCGAAGGCAGCAGCTTAACCCACTGAGCCACCAAGGTGCCCCACCAAGTTGGTTTTTATACTGCAGTCTCTTGTAAAAGTGGGCCTGCATCTAAAATTTAAATGTTACTTTTTTTTTTCCTGAGACATGGGTAATTTTTAAGTTTCTGTCATTTTGAAAAATCAGTGCCAAGACACAGAACCGTACTGTAATTTTGACCAAATGTTGCTAGCATAAATTACCTGGCTTGAGACTTACTCTGTGTGGTTCTGGTTCTCCAGTCAGTTTGTGATAAGAAGAAACATTGTAATTATTCAGCCAAGTCATTTTAAACCCTTGTTCCTCAGTTTAATGTCTTGCTCCTCCCTTCTCATTGAGGGAGCATATGAATAAAAGGGCCATGTGAAGTATTTGTCCCTTTTAAAAGGTAAGCATAGGATGTAGACTAGCTAAAATATGATACGGGTTCCCAATATTTCTGGATGCATCCAAGAAACTTAAACAGAAAATTGTTTTTTGAGCTTCTCTAAGAAAGATGCTCATAGTATGTGAGAGAATATTATTGGGGGTGGTCTTTATAAATTTGTAAGCTAACACTGAAATTTCAAAGCTTTAAAAAACATTAGCAGCAGGCGCTTGGGTGGTTCAGTTGGTTAAGCAACTGCCTTCCGCTCAGGTAATGATCCTAGAGTCCCAGGATGGAGTCCCACATCAGGCTCCCTGCTCAGCAGGGAGTCTGCTTCTCCCACTGACCTCTCTCCTCTCTCTCTCTCTCTCTCTCTCTTTTTCAAATAAATAAATAAAATTAAAAAAAAAAAAAAAAACATTAACAGCTTGCGCTTGGGTGATTTATTTTTCAGCTGCGTACACCAGAGCGTTTTACTAACAGGTGTTGTTGTCTCTAGTTTGTACTGATTGGGAAACTGAGGAATTCGGGCAATTAAGTGCCTGGCTCAAGGTTATAGAATGAGTTCTTGCCGACTCTGGAAGCTGAAGCACTTTCTTATTCTCATACCAGATACAGCAGGAGCAATGGCAGTCACAGCCTATCTCATGCTCTTCCCTTCCGTGGTTCAGTCCTGTTGAGAAGGACAAGAAGGTAGTTAGGTTCCACAGCCTGTTTGGTCTCTGGTCCCAGCTATAGTCTTCAACAAGCTAAAAAAGTTACTGCCGCCAGTGAAACTGGTGGTAGTTTTTGTGACACTGGCCCTAGACAGAAACTCTAGTGAAACTCTCAGGCTGTTCTTTGAAGAGCTTTAAGATGGTGTCAGCTCTGTCCTGGCTGCCCGGGGTAGGGATTGTGTGAGCAGATGCAGTTAAGTGATCCCTGTCGCGTTATTGCTAGGGCTGTCTGGTCTTGGTCGCCTCTGAAGGCAAAGGATCAGGCTGTGCTCTGGATTTGCATGTCCATATTTTGAGGAAATGCCCTACATTACCTTTCCTGTGTGTTGAGATGAAAGTCTGGAGGTCTTGGAACTGCAAATGATACCTGAAGAAGCACCCAAAGGACGCTTGTCATCCTTCCGTCAAGTCCCCCAGCCACATCTTTAGGCCTGGATGCCGGAATCGGGGGCGTTCGTAAACAGAGACCTCCAAGACCGAGAGAAAGTGGGGCAACTGAAGGAGGAAAGGGGGGAGGTCTGGATCCAGCCTTCAGGAATGGAGGAGGTGAGCAGGAGGCTCAGGCACGGGATCAGGAACCACAGACCAGAAGCACTGAGTTTGAGAAAAGTTATTTCGTGTGGATGACCGAAAGCTGTTGATCCGTTAATGTTAAAAGAATTTGAAAATGTTAAAATACTAAATGAATTAAATGACCGATTTCAAGGGAAGGGTGTCCCCTAAGAAATAGCATAGGAAGTGGCATCTTTAACCAAAAAGGAAAAGAAACTGACGGCAACCCGGGGACCATGGAGTGGTTATAAGGGATTATGGGAACAGCCAAGATGGTCCCAGAGGTGTAACTTCTAAGAGGCTTTAACACCTGTTACCCACTCATAGTGCCATTTTAGAGGTAAGTATAAACTGGCTTTGTTTGTGGCTTTTGTGTGGAATCAAGTAGTTCTGTCTGCTGAATGTGAACTTCTATTTCACTTGGGTGTAACAGATACCCTATTCCTATCTTACGTCCCTAGAGTGTTTTTTTTTTCCTAAATTGGTAATATGACGTTCATCTCTTGAGGGTTTTTTTTTTTATACATATATTTTTTAAAATCTAATTGTCTTCATGAACTGTAGTGTGTCATCAGGGAATAGTTAACCCCTTTTCTTGTGGGATCTCTTCATTTACTCTTCGTGTTGATAAGTGTCAGAAAATGGAAGGCACACAGGTGTGATTGTTTGTTTGCCCCTTACCCGCTTTGAAGAAAGCAGCCATGTTGAATTTAAAATATAAATGAAACACATTTTTTGTGTTGGGGGTTGTGGTTGTAATGGTGACCCACAAATTATTCAGGAGTTTGTTGCTTTCTGGGAGTAGTCCCATTTTATAGGGTGGAAATATGGTAGTAGCCTAACGAAAGTGAAATTGCTTAGCACCCTTAAGTTCATTTTGAAACAGTTTTGGATAGTTGAAAGAATTGGCAGATAGGCCCATAGAATGGTTACAAAATAAGACTTGAATTTGAACTTGATACTGATTGCTCTCTATCTCCTCCTATTCTGGAGGAATTTTGTTTTATTGCTCAATATTTAGGGCACTGATTGTTTCTATTATATTTTCTTCCCCCTGATATGTGAGCATTCCTTTAGAGATGGGCTGGCATTCCCTTAATGATGTTACCTTTCTCTGTTTTCCTAGACTGGTGCTAAAATTTTGATGAACTATAAAATTTGGTAATTTTGATAGGTTTGGTTCCACAAGTAACTTAGAGAATAAGTGTTCATAACTTCCTGGTATCAGTACCTATCAGGTGCAGAAATGGTATTTTTTACCATTTAGTATTTGTCATAAGATGCTAAGAGTCATGTGGGCATTTCTCTTCCACAGCACATAATTTGATAAAACTGATTTTCTGTGCTTCTAGAGCTTGGATTTCTCAAATTTCTCTTTGGACCACATCTTTCCATTACTGTATGGGAGGCAGTAGCACATGGTAGTGAGTGTTGACTTTGGCTAGGAAGGACCCCAAGTGTTGGGTAGCCTTGGCAAGCTCCTTCCCAGCTCTGAGTACCGGTGTCTCCATCGGTGAGCTCACAGTAAACCTCAGAGTTGTGCAGATTATTACAAAGGAATTTGAGGAAAGAAAGAATTCTGGTGGGCTGGAGTAGTTAATAGTAGTATGGAATTAAACAAAATTAAATCAAATCTTAGGTGCCTACCATCTGCAAAGTACTTTCCTGGTTGCTGCTGCTGTAATCCTGGTGTAGTTGGCAGTCCGTAAACCTTATAGTATTCTTTGATTTCTGGTCCATTTTTTTTTTCCATACCATTCATGCTTATATTTTTTGGTCCCAGTCACCATTCCTTAAAAAACTAATTAAATGCATTCTTAAATACATAATTTTGTCAATATCCATTCACATCTACCACCTCTAGGCCCAACTCTCTGTCATCTCTATGCTGGTCTAATTTTTGCTGAGCCTTAAAACCAAAGACAGGTTCCAGGGGTTGTTGTGGGACCTCCAGAATGGGGATTGCACAGAATAATCTTATTTTTCCTCTATTCTTCTAGTCTGTTATGTTCTGAACCCACACATGTTTTCGGAAGGACCAGATGGCTGACACTGGCTAATGGGAACCAAAAGACAAGAGTGAAAGTAACCTGGTTGTCACATACCCCAAGAGTAGAGGGGCCTCACCTTTGCCCCAAGGTCAATTTCTTTATCTCTCTGGAGACTTTACCCCGTTTACTAAAAACTTGAATACAACCTGGCTTATCCGAAGTTAGATTATCAAGTCAAGCAGCAACATTTGTTCAATGAAAAGGGTTGTACTCAGGACTGTGAGAGAGAAGCAGCATCTGCCTTTACAAAGGCAGTGTAACCTGGTAGTTTAGAACTTGAGTCTGGAGTCAGGTGGATCTGGGCTCAGATCCAGCCATAACCACCTACGAGCTCCTTGGCAATGAACAGTAGCTTAGGCTGTCCAAGCCTCAGTCTTCTCATTTGTGAAATGGGAGTAATCATAATAATAGTACATTCTTCACATACAGTACGAGGAATGAATGGAATATCACAGATAAATTATTTACTGCGTGCCAGGCACCATACTAAATATTAAGTCGTTGTTATTAAAGAGCACATAATCAAATGAGAGGATCAGCGCACAGAAAAAAGAGCAAGGCCTTGAAAGGCCATAGAAACATTGTCAGGTAAAACATAAAGTGGAATAGAAGTGCCAGAGCTGAAGAAGGTGCTCAGATAATTAGGCGAGTATGGGAGACTTCGTAAGAGAGAGAATTCTCAACTCTGTGGAAGAAGATTGTTTTGCTTCACCTTGTGTACTCAAGGCACTCAGGTTTGGAGAACGATCAAAACAAAGCTGTTTAGGAGTCATTATAGACCTCTGAGCAACAGAATGATCTAGGAGCTGGCTTTCCCTGCTACACCCAAAGAGACAAGTTGACTAAGTAAGAATAGCCATATCCTGGAATTAAGTAAACTGATCAGACAGGAAGAAGACGGCTGGCCTTGGGGGCCCCTGCAGATGAGAGACCAAGGGCCGGGCGGCAGGCTGAGCAGGCAGCCGGAGAGGAGTCATGAGGGTAATCCCGAGTGCTGGGAGGAGATTAGTGGTCAGGGGCTCCAGGAGAGAGAAATCATGAGGTAGGTTTTCTTCTTTGAAGGTGGGGAAAGATCAAGTGCAGACTGAGCTGTGGCCAGCGCTTACAGACCAGGAATCCACACTAGCTCTAATCAGAGAGCTCTTGGTGTGCGGGAACTGCCAGTTTGCCGACGTGAAAAGAGCCCCAGACTGGGTACTGGTGAGCCCTGAAGTCGCACCCCAGCTCTGCCACTCAGTGAGCACGGGTAAGTCATCCACCTTCTCCGGGCGGCCTTGATGGCCATCCCTCCTCTGAGGCTAAAGAAAGGGAGGCCAGAATGCCCAGAGCAGCCTCCTTCCTGTCTCAGGATAGGAAAGGATCTCAGGAACCCACTTCATGTGGTAGGAGCTCCTAGTCGTGGGTCATAAACAACCCCTCTGTGACCGGAAAAGTCAAACTGCAACCGTAATCAGTGACCCAGAGCAGTGAATGTGACGCTGGGTAATTCTGCTTTGAGGGCCTGACCACTGCTTCCCTGGGATGTGGCAGACCTCTGGAATTGGGCAGTGAGCGCTCTCACTGGCAGGCTTTTCTCTTGAGTTGGCCTCACCTGAGCAGTAGAGAAAGGTGCAGAAGGGTATTTCTGCACTTCTCCATGCACGTTGTGCAGACATGAGGATTACTGCTGTTATGACTATCCTGTCAATATGTCCTAACTCTTTTCACCTCATAGGACCAAGTTGACGGAAGCGTAGGACCAACACTGAGTACTTTCGAAAGAAAGCTGTTTGATTCCTGTTCACCGAATGCCATTTCTTTCAGGGTAGATTTAAGGGCTCTGCCCTTAAAGAACAGTGCTATTGACCCTAGTTTGAGGGTTCAAGCCACCCCATGGGTTAACTTCAACAGATGAAAATTTTTCCTTGGCTACAGCAACATCCCTAATCCTGACCAGCCATGGAGAGGTTCGGTTCTTACAAGGAAAATGAGTGAATGTGGGAATGGCTCACCACATTGGGAAAACAAAACTCACATCCTGCTGATGGTTGGCTGAGGACTGTCATGTCCACATACAAAGAAAAGCATGTGGCACAGTTGTAGGACAAAGGTGAGCAGAGATCTACTGTGGAAAGGGGCACATTTTTCTTATAGAGAGAACATCCAAGGCATGCCCCTCGGTAAGCAGTGTTGGTGGGTGATGGCAGGCACACGCATGGAGGCTTGCTTTCCCTTGCTCCTCATGTCCACTCTCCCTGGGTTAGCCAGCTCTGAGCACCCCCTTCGTCCTGCCCTGCCCGGTTAGCTTGGTCAGCATACCTCCAGAGCAGCTCCTGCTCCTCGGTTTTCAGAAGGGACTTTTCTCCAGTCTCTCAATTCAGTGACGATGTCTGGGAGACAGAGGTGACCCTCAGTCCTTCTGAAAGTGGTGGGGTAGGTGGCACATTCTCTTCAGTGGGCCATGCAGGGTGGTATTTGGGACCATGGCTAGAGAGGATTAGGATCAGGGAAAGCCCCTCCAGCAACAACACAGGCTCAGATGATAATTCTTGGGTGAAAAAGTGTGATTAACGTTTCTAAAAATGGAAGTCTTAGGGTAATTCTAAAACCACGTCCTTCTGGTTCTAGCATTTCCGAGTTCTGATAGCCCAAGCAGTAGGGGTGCTGTTGACCGGGGGCCACCATAGCTGGCCATGGCGGGCACCTGCACTGAAGTCTGGAGCAGCCCACACACCTCCGAGTGGCTTTGTTCCTGCTCTCCACAAACCTGGCCATACTTGCTAAGAATCATGGTCCCTGCTTTTTTAGGGAGAAAATGACAGGCACTCTTCCTCCCATTTTGTTTTGTTTTGTTTTTTGGGTAAATCTGTCAGGATAGAATGTGACCCAGAGGAAGAAGAGTTAGGGAAAAGGCAATAGCAGAGGAGTGGCAAAGAAAGAAGCTTTTCTTTTAATTGAAAAATGGTGTGCATTTAGTGGCCATGCTTTTTGTTCTGTCACATAGGCATTTGGCGGGTGGGGGGGTGTGTGTGAAAGGTATGACATCTGGGAGGAAAGCAGGAAGAGGCACATGGGAAGGTTTTTATTTTATTTTTACCAAGCCCTGTGGTGGAGGGATTTTTAAACTTGTCTTAAGATTCATTCCTTCATCTTCTTTATTCTTATACTGGAATTACTGAAAGATGGTGGGTTTTTACTGAAAGAAGAGGAGGGGTGTCTGCAGCTGGAAAGAAAGCTGTTGGGTTGTGTTCGTGAGGCTTACTCATGGTCCCACCAGAGATGTGTGCACACTGGTCCACACGTGCCGACACGTACAGTGTGCATGAATGCCTGTGTGTACAAAGGGTTCAAAAGGAGAGTTTTTGGGGGGAGATTAGTTTCATGTTGTTTGCTGTAAAGCACAAAGTGATGTTAAGATCAATGTAGAAAGATCCTCTAAAATTAGTTACCAGGGAGGGCTTTATTTTCTTGAAGGCACTAAGTTTAATTCAGAGACAGTTTTAAAATTTAAAACTAAAATTGGGACCCATACAGTAATTTTTAAGGGCACCTGAGATGATTAAAATTTAAATTTATCCCTGTCCATCTGTCACTGTGTTATTCCTGTGATGCTACCAGATTAGTTGAAATTCTCTCATTTCAACATTTACCTATCATACTTAATGACATTAGGAGAAACCTTAGGCTTATGTAGTATAGCTCCTTTTATTTCACAGATAAACTGAGACCCAGGAAAACAAAATGACTTAAATCTGCTTGTCAGAGTTGATTGATAGCACAACTAGGACTAGAACCCAGGCCAGTTCTTGCTGCTCCAGTAGGAGTAGTTATCAGTTTGCCTTCTGGAGTCCTACCATGAATGCCAGCTCTGCTGTTTTATCAGGCAAGTTACCTAACGCTGTGTGTCTGTTTCCTCATCTGTAAAATGGGGATAGAGGTATCTGGCTCGTGGGTATTGTGAATGTAGGGTAATATTTTCTAGTATATGGAGATTACTTCGTAAATGTTAAGTAACACTTTATTTTACTCTGTAGTCTTTCTGCCTTATTTGGAGGACCCATTCACTGCCTAGTGAATGAAACAAAGTCATTCTTTCAGTAAAGCTGATGGGAATAAACAGTAATGTGGTAGAGGCAACCACACTGGTCTGGTCTTTGCTCTCAGAACAGGTGTCCCTATCTGGTGTGGTTTGTGATGCAAGAGGATATTTGGTTTAATCTTCCAGACCCACCGAGCATGCCCATGGCCAAGAGAAGTGACCGTCACATGCCTGATTAAATCCTTGGGCTGGACTTCTGACATAAAAACTTCCCAAATAGGGGGGCCTGGCTGGCTCAGTTAAGCATGCCACTCTTGATCTCAGAGTCACGAGTTCAAGCTCCACATTGGGCACAGAGTGTACTAAAAAATAATAACAGTAATAAAGTGAAATTTCCCAAATAGATTCTATGGCTTTTCACAGAATGGCCAGATTTTTTTTCTGTAAAGCAAAATAAAATTTATCTCAGGGTAGCTATTTTAATAAGTGACTCAGATATCCCAGACATGTGTCTACTAAGTGACCCACTTAGAAGTCAATATGAGAATTTACTTATTAGAAATTTTAGAAGTAACTCTTAAGGAAAGACTGTTAAGGGCTATTTTCCTCTAATAACACAAATTGGTCCCTACAGCTCAGGGAATAATATTATTGGCAGGGTATGCCTTGCTTCAGCCCCAGCTGCAGAGAAAGATTGGTCTGTTTGAGCCTTAGTTGGTTTTGGTTTTTAGATAATCGTGTCTCCATTTAACAGATTGTCTTTACTTTCCCTCCAAGGTCAGAGCAGGTTCTGCCTGTAAGCCTTAGAAGCGAGTGAGCACGCACAGAGGGGTCTGAGTCTGGGAGATGTACCACGTAGGGCTGACAGAAGCATCACCCGTTAGTGCCAGAAGCCGGCCTTTTTAGTTGAGACGATTGGCAGAGCTTCGGGGTCTTGCCTTCTCTGACCTCGAATAGTTGTAAACCCTGGTTATTTTGAAGAAAACCGTTTGGGTGTGCCTGTGATTTGTTACTCTTTGGGAGTCCGTATCGGCCTTCAGACACCTCGTTAGGCGAGTTCGGGGCAGCAAGTGGTGCTGAGCCAGCATCCCGCCCTTAGAGGGCACCGGGGCATTTCATACGCCCAGGGCAAGTGTTTTCTCACATTACTCTTTCCTTGGCATCAGGCTCTGACCCATAGGATGCCAGGAGCGCGGATGCTGTGGGTAGAGCAGACCTGTGACCAGCTGACAAGTAAATTAAGGAAGGTACTTTTGGGGGCAGGGGAGTATTTCATGATCTGTCAAGAAAGAAACCTAAGTAGGAAGTAGATTTGATTTGTTTTTACTTGCTCTTTTATTTAACTTGGTCTCTAAAAATGGTAGTACAGCTTTCCTGCTGTCCCACTCTACTTAGGAAAGGAAAAGGCAGTTGCAATGTATTATCAGGGATAGATTCTCAGTGACTATAAAACACTCTTTAACATAGTAAGTCAGTGATTGGGAGAGGCTTTACTTGCTTTGTCAAATCGGACATCGTGTTCAGAATGACTCTTACTACGCTGCACAGCGATGCCAGCCTCCTGGAGGCATCAAACCACGTTTTAGGCTTCCTAGCCCACAGATTGAGCCGGGTGGCTTCCAAATTGTGTTCCTGCAGAACAGTTCCCGTTGAACAACCCAGTGTGTCTGTGTTCCATTTTTTTTAAATGGAGTTGAGATTCAGTGACTTGAAGTTTGAATGCCACTCAGACATTTAAGTTAAAGAACCCTCCGAAGTCTTCAGCCATTCACTGTCTCCTCTGGAGAGTCTGGTTGAAAAGAAACTCTTCCGTAAAGGGAAAATCCCACAATTCCGAGTTTCTCTCACTTAACATGTTGCTGAATGCAGCATCACATGCTAAGGAAACTGGAATAATGTCGGTCAGGCTGGATGAACTCCTGGCAAGCCTTGTCACCTGTTTTTAGTTCCAGTCCGTTTAAACGTAGCGGAACACTGGTCACTGTTGGCCTGTGTACCCAGCTTTGTTAAAGACGTTGCTTGTAACTTTCCTTTGTGATTAGGTAAAATCATGAAGATGGTTTTGGTTTTTAAATATAGGCAGTGGTCACAACGCTAGACCTCACAGCTGTGTTGTTAGACCAGACTAGAAGTTTATTGATAACAGAGTTTTATAGGGTGTTCAACCTTACTTATGAATACCTTACACATTTTACTGTTCACTTTTATAAGTTGTGTTAACAGGCATGAACAGGATTCAGTGGGGAGGGGGCTTTCTTTCAGATATGTGAAAACCAGCAAACCTCTTTGTTGGGAAATTCCTAGCCATGCTGTGTAAAGAAGTTTGCACAGTCCTATATAGATTGGTTTTAGAAAATTCCAGCTTACCTAAAAGCTCCTGGAAGTGAATTTGCAAAATCATGGGGAAGTGAATAGATCTGATTTTTTTTCCACTGATAATTTCTAGGATAGTTAGTTAATTCATTTGTGATTAATTTGTTTAGGCAGAAGAACAGGAACTTTAAAAAAAAAATTTTTTTTTCCTTTCACGGAAATTTGAGCTACTATGAGTTTTTTACTGGGTATTTTATTCCAAATGTAAAAAGCAGTGCCTGGATGTAGGTCTAGTTGTTCTCGAAGTTCTCATGTGAGGTTAAAGCTTAAAAAAAAAAAAAGAAAGTTTTTATGTGAAAAGGGCCAATACTCAGTGTCATAGAGTCACATATTTTGATCCTTCATACCAAGCCTCCCTCTGGAGGTCTCTGCTCTACCACCAACTACTTGGGGAACAAAAGAAATGGTCTCCGTGTATGTAGCGAGCCTCCTACTAGAAAGACAGGAGTCTGCCTTGAGAAGTCTCCCTATCCTCTTGTGGTGCCTGTTGGCACAAAGCAGAGTGGTTTCAGCCAAAGGGAAGAGAAGGCCGATCCTTAGTTTGCAAAACCCACCTAACCTTTGCTAAGCATGACCCTCATTGCTTTCTCTTTAATGGTAGTGAGGCTGGATGTCAGAGTGGCACCAACCAGGATTTTGTTTGCTCTCTTCTAGATATGGGTTTGTGGAGTTTGATGATCTGCGTGATGCAGATGATGCTGTTTATGAACTAAATGGCAAAGACCTTTGTGGTGAGCGAGTAATTGTTGAGCATGCCCGCGGCCCACGTCGAGATGGCAGTTACGGTTCTGGACGCAGTAAGCATTTGAAAGGGCATTTGTATCAATGCCATACATGCCTTTGTTGTTAAATGTTAATTTTTTAATTAATTAATTAATTAATGTTACACTGAAATGTATTGCTATTTAAGCTATTTGTTTTATAAATTGTGTATCTTTTTAAATGTAAAATTGCAAATAAACATCTTTGATACTGCTTAATTTTAATTTAATTAATGACATAAAGTTCTTGTTTTAATACTTTATAAATATGTTTAATGATGTGTGTTTGTGTTGTTGTTTTTTTTTTCTCTGTAATGCAATTGTTTAACATAGATTTAACAAAGACCTCAATGTTTTAATTAAAAGAATCCTTTGAGGCTAAGATGACTGCCTGTTCCATTTGCTGACCTTGGGTTACCTTTCCATGCGTGGCTCTTTGAACCATTGTGGCCCTTGGCTGACCAAAACAGGAAGCCATGTGACGACCGCAACCTTTCCCCATTAGACCTGGGTGGTGAGGATCCCAAGGGTTAGACACAGATGAGATTAAACTGAAATAGGTGCCTGAAAATCTTTTTTTCGTATAAAATATTCACAAAACTTTAATCACTGTGAGTAACACCAGTAACTGATTTAGTAATTTGGTTACTTATTTCTAAATTGTTAAATTGTTAATAGTTTTAATTTATGCATGTTAATTTTAAATATAATATTAATGAATATATATATATATACTTACCACTTTGTAAATTAAATTAAATTTCATGTTTAGTTGATTTTTTTTTTTTAATCTAGTTTAGAATTAAGGGGCGGGGATTGAACTAAAATATCTGTGCTGTGTGGGGTGGGGGTAAGTGGTAGACTTAAGGGGAATGTGTGCTGTGTCACTTTTTCCTTTTCCCTCACTGAAGTAATGTTATCTATTTGAAACTTCCAAAGGTGGATATGGTTATAGAAGAAGTGGCCGAGATAAATATGGCCCTCCTACCCGTACAGAATACAGACTTATTGTGGAGAATTTGTCAAGTAGATGCAGCTGGCAAGACCTAAAGGTTTGGGCCTTATTAACCTTCTGGGATAAGGTTGGGGAGGAGTTAAACTTGGGAAAGAGATAATTTTATGCTGGGCCATGTGAATGAAGAATGTAATGGTATTATATGTTTGAAAGCTTTCCCGAAGCTTGGAAAATCTCTAAAGGTTCCAGGGGCTCCTGGTGGGCTCAGTGAAACATGCAACTCTTGATCTCGAGGTTGTAGGTTCAAGCCCCATGTTGGGTGTAGAGATTGCTTAAAAATAAAATCTATTTAAAAAGTAGAAACAAAAATTTTTAAAGCTTCCATAGGAGTAGAAAAGGCATCAGAATCTCACTATTACTGTACATTAGGGGACCATCACTCTAAAGACAACCTGTATTAAATTTGCCACTGTATAGTTTGTTGTAGAGAGAGATGCCATCATAGTTTCTCACCAACAAAAAGTTGGAACCACCAGTGTTTCCTGCAACATTAGCTGTAATACTCAACGTTTGTGAGTAGCTCTTCGTTGGGGAAAATGACTGTCTGACTCATTCTTTCATAAGGTTTTGTTGTGTTGGGTTTTTTTCCCCCCATGAAATACTCATCCTCCAGGAGTTTTAAGGTCAAAGATTAAGGTCCGGTTGCTTTGTTGACCATCCAGTACACTGAACCTAGCTTAGTTTTCGACAACTGTTTTTAAGCTCAGTAGGGAAGAAAGGCTTGAGTAGTGTCTTAATCTGGATGGTAGAAGGACAGAAGAAAAGGAAAGTCACACTTTCCACTCTCACTTCTCATTTTTAGTCCATTGTTAAACAAATCCTCTCTAGCCAAACGAGTGAGCGTATTTAGGTTCAGCAAAAAGTAGTTAAGGATCTTACATTCGTATGGTTTTAACTCATTTAAGCAATTTTATATCCCTTTTTAAATTTGCTCCCAACAGTCTTTAGATAACAAAGACAAGATCCAGAAAGGGCTCACACGTTGGTCTTAGCGCAGGAGGCAGGAGTACAGCCTAAGCTGGCGTTTCTTCAGCGCTTGGTGCCTTTTTTGGCAGTAGTAGAGGCGGCCCTCACCTGTGCTCACTGCAGGGATGACTCGGTGTTTGGGAAGTTAAGGGTTTGATGTTTGGGTAGAAACTGGGAAAGGCTTTCAGACTTTTGGTTAAAATGGAGTTTAGCCCGTGTCTTCAGTTGATCTTCTACTTCCGTGCCTTTGGTAGTTTCACTCTCTGGAAAAGAGAGTCATAGAGCGGATGTCCTTTTAAGTCAGAGCGGACTTAAAAACAGGGCTCTGGGGCCCACCTATCTGCAGTGAATCCCAGCTCTGCCACCTGTCCGTTACTGTACGTTACCAAGTTACTTTCTTCTTGTGCCTCATATTTTTCAACTATAAAAATGGGATTCATACCCATTTTTACTCCTGGGACAGTAAATGCTGTTAATTGAGGAAATGCAAAAGTAAATTTAACAGCTGTTGTTTGTTTTTAAAATTACAAATGCATAACACCCCGTGATGTTGGTGTTGAGAGAAAAGTTATATGATAGTCTGCCTCCAGAGGCATTGAGAACTGGTAGTTTGACCTATCAGGTGGGGTAAGTAGTATTAATTCAGATTCTGAAGTCTGTATATTCTACTTTTCTGTTCTGCCAAGTGGGAAAAATAATTGTATCTATCTCACGTTAGGACTTTAATCGTGCCGGTCCCTACAGTAAACATTTAATAGTTAGCTGCTGTTACTAGTAATTTGGAAGTGTGGAAATAATAAAACAAAAGTAGTGTCATTCTTCAAGGCCTTTACATCTCAACCTGTCCAACATAGTCCCAGTCTCAGCAAAACTTCATAGCATCTTCATTCAGTCTCAGAGGTGTCCAGATTTGGGTGATGAATTATATGGACCTTTTTTTTATCTAGAGCCCCCACTCCTACCAGTAATTCAGTTGAAGGAATTTTCTGCAAAGATACTCCCTTGCTGGATTATGAATAACATAGCAAGAGACTATACATAACCTGAAATACCCAACAACTGGGAAATCCCCAGAAATAGTACTGGACACCCTACTTGTGAAGGTTGTATGTTGACACTTAAACATTTTGTGATGCAGTGAGCAAAGAAGGTATTGAATGGCATGTGTTCAGAGGAAAGCAGTAACAAAAATAAACTGTGTTGAGTAAGTATATACTGCATACAAAGTCTTTATGGGGAAATTAGCTATAAAACCTTAAGTTCTAAATTTATCTAAATGTCATGGTCATTTCAAACACTAATAGGATCTCATCTATACATCACTTTTTTTTTAAGATTTGTTTATTTTAGAGCAGGGAGAGGGGTAGGGGTACAAGGGTAGGGGGTGAGAATCTCAAGCAGCCTCCCCACGGAGTGTGAGCCTAATGCGAGGGTTGGCCTCACGACCCTGAGATCATGTCCTGAGCCAAAATCAAGAATCAGACACTTAACCGACTGAGCCACCCAGGCGCCCCCACTTTTTAAGTTTTTGTTTGTTTATTATCTCTGTACCCCACGTGGCGCTCAGACTCACAGCCCCAGGATCAAGAGCCGGTGTTCGTGCAGCGGAGCCTGCCAGGCGCCACTTCAGTATGTATCTGGCATGTTAGTTGTGTTCTCCCAGTGGGTTTCATGAACTCCCAGGAGAGCCTGAGCAAAGAGGAAAGAGCAGGAAAGGGACTTGGGTGATTGCACCTTTGAAGCCAGAGCTTGACACTACTGTTCTGTTGCCTTTGCTTTGAAGAAATGATGTAACAGTAATTTCATTTTCTTTTTTCTTTTTTTTTTTTTTTAAGATTTTATTTATTTATTTGAGAGAGAGTGAGAGAGAGCATGAGCGAGGAGAAGGTCAGAGAGAGAAGCGGACTCCCCGCGGAGCCGGGAGCCCGATGCGGGACTCGATCCCGGGACTCCGGGATCATGACCTGAGCCGAAGGCAGTCGCCCAACCAACTGAGCCACCCAGGCGTCCCTCATTTTCTTTTTTAAGTTCTATTTATTTATTTAATCTCTGCACCCAGCGTGGGTCTCAAACTCATGACCCTGAGATCAGGAGTCACACGCTCTTCTGGCTGAGCCAGCCAGGCCCCCTACCAGCAATTTTAAGTAAAACAGAGGTGCTAATCTCATAATCCCTTTATGAATTTTTTATATAACCCTAGATAGTTGTCAATATTCATATATATTTTTAAACAAGTATTTATATTGAAACGTAAAAGATCTCTAACATTTACTCGTGTGGTAACTTGAGAGTCTATGCTGCTATAAACAAACTAGCCACTCTAAAATTTAGGAAGTGATAGTTGAAAATGTTCATATTCACACGTAACTAAAGGAGTTAATATTTGGTGTCTCTACCACTCACCTGGTGCTTTAAAGAACCTTAGTAAATGGTTGGTATGTAGATGGAAATATTTTAAAGAGTAAACTCCATTCCGAAGAAAACTAGTTTTTAACGTTCGTTATGATAATTGCATTAACAAAATATATCATAACCTATTAAGTGATTTTTCTTTTTTTTTTTTTAAGGATTATATGCGTCAGGCAGGAGAAGTGACCTATGCAGATGCTCACAAGGGACGCAAAAATGAAGGGGTGATTGAATTTGTGTCCTATTCTGATATGAAAAGAGCTTTGGAAAAGTTGGATGGAACTGAAGTCAATGGCAGAAAAATCAGATTAGTTGAAGACAAGCCAGGTTCTCGACGACGCCGGTCCTACTCCAGGAGCCGGAGCCACTCAAGGTACTGCTGACATTTGCGTGTCGGTGCTTGCTGTCAATTCCTTAATGAGTACATAGATGAATAATCCATTTCCATTCTCCTGTTAAATTCTTAGCACATGGTTCTGTCTGGTTCGGTAACTCCAAACTTTGAACTGAACATTTATTTGTAAAACTCTTGAACTCTTACATCATGTGCACAAATCGAAATTCTTTCTCTGAAGCAGATAACAGTGACCTATTTTCATACTTTTTCTTTGGTGCCCCAGATCATACCCTTTCTGGGGACAAACATGGCAAGTAGTCCCTTGGTTTACTTTCCCAAACACCACCTACTCAAGAGTAGAGACTTTTTTTTTTTTTTTTTAAAGATTTTATTTATCTATTTGACAGAGACACAGAGAGAGAACACAAGTAGAGGGAGTGGGAGAGGCTTCCCACTGAGCAGGGAGGCCAGTGTGGGGCTCGATCCCAGGACCCTGGGATCATGACCTGAGCCGAAGGCAGACACTTAACAACTGAGTCACCCAGGCACCCTAAGAGTGGAGACTTTCTTATTCAGCAGCTACTCAGCACTAGGCCAGGCACTTGTGAACGAGACAAATATGGTCCGTGCCCTCATGAAACTCAGCCTAGTGGAGAAAACAGGCATTGAGCAAATAATGACCGCTGTGATAAGTGTATGGCAAAGGAAATGTACACAGCACTAGTTTGGAGAACTGACAGGGGCTTCTCTAAGGATGTGTCATAGACGCTGAGCTCTAAGGAGAAGCTGGAGGTGGCGGATAGAGAAAGGATTAGTGCCCTTGTACTTCTGGCAGAGGGCAGCAGGACGAGAGCAGCTTGAGGTGGTGCAGAGAAGGGCCAGATCCTGCCAAGCCATGGGCCAAGTAAGGACTTCCGAGCAGTGGGAAGTCACTAGAGATCTCTAAGCTTTTCAGGTTTGGCTTTGTTTTTGTTTTTTTTTTTCTTAAGGAAAATGCCAAATACATAAAGCATTAGAGAAAACAGTGAGCCCTGCATTCCCTTATGCCTGTTCCCAACCAGATTTATCTCTTGTCATTTTGCCAGTCTTGCCTCCCCACCATTGCCACTGCCTCATTTTAAGGCAGGTCTGGGCATCCTGTCATTCTACCCAGGATTATTTCAGTGTGTACGTCTGAAGTCTAAAACCGTGATGCCATATTACAGCTAGTAAATTTGTATGCAGATTCCCCAGTTGTCTCAGATACGTACATATCTCTTCTTTTTTTAATCACTGGTATGTCCTCCTTTGTCCTTTTTTTTTTTTTTTTTTTTTTTTTTTTAATTCTCCATATATTTAGTTGAAGAAACCGTTGCCTGCTTTGAAGATTTTCTCCTAGTGGAGATTTGTCTGATCGCATCTTGTGGTGATACTTATGTTCCTTTATCCTCCCTCCCATATTCCCTATAAACTTATAGTTAATACTTGCGTTAGATCTTGAGGCATGTCGAGTAGGGCCGGTATTTTAGCAGGTCAGCTTCATAACTAGTACTTTATACTTCCTGTTGCATCCCTCGTGTGGTGTCTGGATGTCCCACTGCAAATGATGGGGAGAGCACACCAGTGTGCCGGGGCTGTGAGCCCGAGCTGTTACGGAGTCCTGCGACAGTCCGTCTGACGGTCTTAGCATCTTAGCATCCTCCCTCGCTGGAGCCAGTCAGTCACGGTTGCTAACTGATGACTTTCTAATTTCCTCATTCTTTCTGGATTTAAAGTCTGTAATTCTGTCAGTGATTTCCACTCTCGTTGCTCTCCAATACAATTTTTATAGGAAGTGCAAAATAAAAGTTTGACACCTTTACTTACCAACTTTTAGAATTTTAAATGTGCCCTAGGGTTCCCCAAAGGTAACGATAAGGGTGGTGATTTAGTATTAATATCATTTTGAATGAATTCTCAGATGTTGATGTGTATTTAATGTTTCATCTCCTGCAGCAAATTTTTTATGCTCAAATTGTTCTGTCTTTGGTCATTGGGAGCCCTTAAAGTTGGCTCCTGTGTCTTCAGTATCTTGGTTTTGTTTGGTTTTCTTTTTCTTTTTTTTTTTTTTTAAAGATTTTTATTTATTTATTTGACAGAGAGAAATCACAAGTAAGCAGAGAGGCAGGCAGAGAGAGAGGAGGAAGCAGGCTCCCTGCTGAGCAGAAAGTCCGATGTGGGGCTCGAACCCAGGACCTGGGATCATGACCTGAGCCGAAGGCAGCGGCTTAACCCACTGAGCCACCCAGGCGCCCCTTGTTTGGTTTTCTTATGAATGTGTTTCAGTGTATGTTTTCTCAAGCTTTTCATTGCGATCATTTTCAAACATCGAAGTTGCAAGAATGGTTCATGAACGCCTGTGTACCCTCCTGCTGTCTTCCTCTCTGTTCATATGTGTGCATATTTATGCATGTGCCCTACATGTTTACTTTGTTGTAGCGTTTTAAGGGAAGTTGAAGACCTGATGCTTCACCCCTAAATACATCAGCATGTGTGTCCATGAATGAGGAGGACCTCATTTATATTTTCCTAGCTAAGAACCTCAGCAGCGATTCCGTAGTTACCTTCTGTCCAGGCCATTTTCAGATCTACTTTTGTCCTGACCAGAATCTCAGTCTAGTCTTGCATTATAAGAGGTTGTGTTAGATCTCTGTGGTCTGAAGCAGCCCCCTTCCCTTTATTCTCTCCCCCCACCAAACAACATTGACTTTTTTTTAGCGGAACCCCACATTCTGAATTTTCTGTTTCCTTTTAGCATCAATGAACGTGTGCTTTATCCCCTGCTTCCCTGAAACTGGAAGTTAGGTCTAGAGAAGTGTGATGGCAATACAGGTTCAACGTATTTGGCCAACGTCCTTTTAGGTAGATGGTAGCAGTCTTTGAACGTTTCCCTCTTTCTGCCCTGAGGAGATGTTCTAGGCCCATCTTGTGCATTCCTGCCCTGCTCTTGGAATCAGTCGTTTCCCCAAGAGCCCTGTTTCATGTGGTAGGAAGTAAGCAGAGTTCACAGTCTTGGCCTTTTAAAGATTTTTCCAGAGCTTGGTTGTATTTTGAAAACGGCTCTCTGGGCACAGTGAGTGAATCCGGTAAAGGGCAGAAGTGTTCACAGGAAGGCTAGGAAGGAGGCTGCTGAGGGACCGTGATCGATGGAGTTGGCTTGGTCAGGGCAGCAGCAGAGGTGGGTGGCTGCACATGAAGAGGCAGATTCCTTTATTAGTGCAGAAGAGGATGAGGGGAGAGGAAAGAGTTCGGGGTGGCTACGGTATCTCTTGTAGGAACTGGGTAAATAATAGTGGCATCGGGGGAAAGAAGGAAGGGACCCAGCAGAAAGTGGGTGTGGGGGGAAGCGTTTCAGGATTCGAGGTGCTGAGTGTCAGGGAAGCTGTGCAGGTGGAACGTTTGCAGGTACTGGATCCTCGGACCTAGAACCCGTGGAGCGTGTTCTCTTTCAACTTTGAGCCGGGACACAGCCAGTGCCAGACATATTTTTCGATTATAAAATGCCTTCCTATTCAGCTAGCCTTTTATCAGCAAGTATTAAAGAATATTCTCTCCCCCTAGGTCTCGTTCCCGAAGCAGACATTCTCGTAAGAGCAGAAGCCGAAGCGGCAGCAGCAAAAGCAGCCATTCTAAGAGCAGATCTCGGTCCAGGTGGGTCTTCCCTGGTGCACGCAGAGGCGGTCTGCAGGGTGCACGCGGACCGCGTCCCACTTGGGTCTTAGGGGATAAGAGTTGGGGTGCAGAAAGCCGTCCTGGGCCCGTGCCCACCACGCGCCCCCCACTTCTGTCGGGACGTCTGCTTCCGCACAGCGGGGCTGTGTGTGAGGCCGATGCGGGTGTCTCCGCAGGTCAGGCTCGCATTCCCGGAGCAAGAGCCGCAGCCGCAGCCAGAGCCGCAGCCGCAGCAAGAAGGAAAAGAGCCGGAGCCCCAGCAAGGATGACAAGAGCCGCAGCCGCAGCCGCAGCGCCGACAAGCGCCGCAGCAAGAGCAAAGACCAGGCCGAAGAGAAGGTCCAGAACAGCGACGGCGCCGGGAAGTCCAAGAGCCGGAGTCCCAGTCGGCACAAAAGCAAGAGCAAAAGTCGCAGCAGGAGTCCGGAGAGGCGAGTGGAGGAGAAGCGCGCGAGCGTGAGCAGGAGCAGAAGCAAGGAGAAGAGCCGCAGCCAGGAGAAGGGCGTCCACAGGAGCCGCAGCCGCAGCCAAGGCGGCAGCCGCAGCCGCAGCCGCAGCAAAAGCAAGGACAAGCGGAAGGGCAGGAAGAGGAGCCGTGAGGAGAGCCGCAGCCGCAGCCGCAGCCGCAGCCGCAGCAAGAGCGAGAGGAGCCGAAAGCGGGGCAGTAAGCGCGACAGCAAGTCGGGCAGCAGCAAGAAGAAGAAGAAGGAGGATGCCGAGCGCTCGCAGTCCCGGTCGCGGTCCCGCTCGGCCTCCAAGGAGCGGGAGCACGCCAAGGCGGAGTCCGGCCAGAGGGAGGGCCGAGGGGAGAGTGCGGATGCCGGCACCAATCAGGAGACCCGGTCCCGGTCGAGGTCCAATTCCAAGTCCAAACCCAACCCTCCGTCAGAATCACGCTCCAGATCAAAGTCCGCTTCAAAAACCCGGTCTCGGTCCAAGTCCAGATCCAGGTCTGCGTCCAGATCGCCCTCTCGGTCTAGATCCAGGTCCCACTCGCGGTCCTAACTGGCTACGAGCACAGCTGGAACTCCCCGAGAAGTCTTTTGTACATGTTTGGTAGCCGTAGCACAAGTGATCCAAGTAGAACATATGTCACTGCTGTACATTTTTAACTCCCCTAATGGTGTGTCTACAATTGTTCAATCTAAGTGCTTCCTCTCCGTAAAGCCTCCTGGCACCAGGCCTTCCTGCTCGACTGAAAACAATCTTCTCTTTGAAAACCCCTTTACTCATGGCCCACAGTAGAATATCCAAACCACCGCGGCCCTCAGCCTGGCCTTTCCTACAGGGAGCTCAGTACCTGGACGGCTTTCAGGCTGGAATGCTGACATAGGTAGGTACGGTGAGTTCAGCCATTTTTGCCCTTGAATTGATGCCCTTTGATGTTTGCCATTTAGTGAAAGTGCGAAGTCTTAAGTTTCCTACCACTTTGGTTTCATACTTTTGGACTTAACAAAGTTGTGAATAGCACAGTCGAGGAAAATTGATACCTGCAGTAACCCATAGGAAATAAACTGTAGAGTTCCATATTCTGGTATTGTGATTATATTGTTTTATATTAAAAAAGAAAAGAAAAGAATTTTTTTTAATTTTATTTTTCCCCGTCTTGCAAAGTATAGTGACCCCTGTTTCCATTAAATTTGAATAAAGACTATTTTTGCTTGACAAAATTTCACGGTGTTTGAATCCAAGTTGCATCTCCTGATCTATCTCGGTATTCCTTTTCTTAGCATAAAAAGTTCAGTGTCACATTCCTGGTGGTCACCCACGAGTGGGTAGGGAGCCAGCCGTTATTCCTAAAGGGTTTTTCTCACCCAACAGAATAAAGACAGATTTCTTAGGAAGTTACAGTCCTTCCTCTCAAGAAGCTTACGGCCAAGCTGATGAGAGGGACGTGGATCGGCTCGGGAGCTCAGCATCACCGAATGCGGTGGCATTTCCTGCCACGAAGCCGAAGTAGTAAACCTCATCATCACCTTAGGATTTGACTAACTGAAAGCCGGGAAGAAAAACGATGTTGGATGACCTCTTTTCGCTCCTGGCCTGGCTGTAAAGAAAGGCCTAGGGTACAGTGGTTCCAGCGTGGTGTCCACCCAAGGGAGCGTTGCGAGGCGCCAGGAGCAGAGGAAGCTGAAGGGCCTGCATTACGTGCTATGGCAGGGTTGGGAGGAGAGCAAGTCGCTTCAGGGACTGCTGCCTACGGGTGGGCTGGGGGCTGCCCCTTGGTTTAAAATAATGTTCTCTCACCTTCGACAGAGTCCGCATTTCTTGCCCCTCCTGGGGTTCGTGGTCTGGTTGCAAATGTTGAACGTCACTAGGGTAAACAGTGGGCATAGAGGAGGAAGTTGTAACTTCCTCTGGGTTCAGGGACCTCTTGAGAAGACAGTACTGAGGCTGAACCTCTAAGGATGTAGGAGTGAGTGGAAAGCATTCCTTTAAAAAAAAAAAAATCTGTGTACAGAGCCATGGAGTTGGGCAAGCAGGGGGCAAGAGGCCCAGGGAGCGTGAAGTGTGATAATAGGGAATGAGAAGCGAGTTTGGCGGATAGATTGGGTCACGGTGTTTTGAATGCCAGGAGGAGGAATTTGGCCTTGGTCCTGCCAGCACTGAGAACACAGGAAATACTTAAACAGGAGGATAAGGGTTGTAGAGCCAGCCGCTGCGCTGCCAGGTCGATCTGACAGTAGCATGGGAGACCAGATGTCCCGAAGGCAGCCATCCGGGGAACGCAGTACACTTGACCTCGAACAACTCGAAGATACTTTAAGTTTTTTCCTTAGGGTTTTCTTGACATTCTCTTTTCTCTAGGCTGCTGTGTGGCAAGAACACAGTACAGAATATCTCCATAGCATACACAGCATGTGTTCAGTAACTTCCAGTCAACAGCGGGCTGTGAGTAAGAGTTTAGAGAGGGTCAAGCTACATGCAGATTTTTGACCGGAAGAGGGACAGCACCCCTAATCCCTGTGTGACGGGTCAACTGTAATTGCAGGTGATGGGGCCTGAGCAAAGGAAGTGACAGGAGGGACAAAACAGGTTTCAGTAGGTGACCCGGGAAAAGGAGCTGTCAGAGGTGATTCAAGATGTTCTGAAGCCTGAGGAATGGCAAAGACAAAGGTGAGTTCAGTTTTGGAAACGGAATTTCAGGGATTGAAACCTCAGACTCCCTGGAGCCTTGTCTCCATCGTGACAAGATGATGGCTCCAACCAGTAGAATTCCCACGGCCTCAGATCTCCAGTAAGTGATGAGAATCCAACATTCCCTAATTTTATAAGGATGGGAACATTGCTTTGGGCATTTTTTTTTCCCTTTCACAAGTTTAAAATTTTTAAAAGTTCAACTTCATTTTACTATCTAACAGCAGCACTTTCCGAATTCCATTCCAAGATTTTTCCTGTTCATCCATATTCTAAACATAGTTTCATCATGTTTGTATAATTTAACTTTGTCATTTAACTACATGAGCCTTGGGAAGTTCTCACTTTAAATGCTGAAAGCACATAAACTCTAGGCAAGTGAGTATTAACCCATCAAAGAGTATAAGGGAGGGACGCCTGGGTGGCTCAGTGGGTTAAGCCGCTGCCTTCGGCTCAGGTCATGATCTCAGGGTCCTGGGATCGAGCCCCGCATTGGGCTCTCTGCTCAGCAGGGAGCCTGCTTCCTCCTCTCTCTCTGCCTGCTTGTGATCTCTGTCTGTCAAATAAATGAATAAAAAAATCTTTAAAAAAAAAAGTATAAAGGACAGAAATTCCACTTGTACATAGAAGAGATTGGCAGTCATTTTTCCCCAGCAGTTTTAAATTCATTTATGTTGGATTCTGAACAAAAAGTTAAAGATCAAAAAGAAGATGGGAGCTCATCTGTTGGAGTTCCAGGCACACCAGAGACCAGCACTGGCTCGTCCATTCTCCGTCCTGTGCTCATGCCACCCAGGGGTCAGTACAGTTTGGTTCGGTTGCAGGTGAAGAGACTGCAGCACTCTGTCCACACATCCCCAGTGACGTTAGGTTCCTATTTGAGTGTGTGCCTTTTATATGCCGAGCACTGGTCTTTAAGGCACTGGGAATGGTGTAGGAAAAGACAGAAGCCCCCGTCTTCTCATGGAACATACTTGTTGCTTATGGATTGGAATCACAGGGCTTGTCTCATGACGGTGTCCGTACTCAGTGCCCACTGTGGGCCAGATACTGGGCCAGTCGGCGGTCACTGGCAATTCACTGTAAGGCTCTCTCTTGCCAGCCCTTAGGAAAGGTGAAATGCAGTGCTTGTTCAAGGCTGTACCGTTTCTTCCAGATAACTCTGGGCCAGAAGACAGCAATAACATTTGAGGGTAAAACTGGATACTGCCTGCACCTCCCTGCCCCCTGTGGCCCAGGGGAAGAAAGACCTTGGGAAGCTGAAGAGGAAGGCCCTAAATTTGGTTCATTTGCCTACTACCGCATCTACTGTGAGCTACAGGTGCTTCTGTGTACATCAGTACCTAGTCCCTTTTTAAAAGGCAAAGACAAAAGCTGGGAGAGGTGAAGTGATTTTCCCAATGTACCATAGCTAGTGACAAAGCTAGATTAATTTTTTAATTTCTCTGGTTCTCTTCCCTGGTAAAATCTCATCACTTGATGATGTAATTATGGGAAGATATTTGAAGTCACAACAGCTAGGATTTGAACTCAGGTTCAAGTCACATGGGCTTTCCTCAAAACGATCTGTTTTCCTAGAACAACTTCTAAGTTGCTGCAGGACGATGGCGTTGGCCCACTGCTGTGAATAAATTGTAATTGCTCCATCATTTGATCAAGACTCAAAAGTCTTGCTGGGGGTGCCCATTTGTCCCAGCCCAGGTCATCATCCCACATTCTGCATACCAAGGAGTGAAGAGAAGGAGGGTGGCTCCATTTCAGCTTCTACGGTAGGAAATGTGCATTGATGTTCACAAAAAATGCACTCAACAGGCAATTTTCCCCAAAGTAGGAGGCAGCCAAAGAAATACAAACTCATCTATAACCTCTTTGGATGCTCAAATCCATATTCCCTCTTCCATACTTTATCTCCTTCTGTTGCCCCTCCCCTCCCAAAAAAGAGTGGAAGACAAAATGAGAACAAAAAGGGTAAGTAAGGATAGAAAACAGTAACAAATGTGGTAGATAATAAAATATCAACAATTCAGGGCTCCTGGGTGGCTTAGTAGGTTAAGCCTCTGCCTTCGGCTCAGGTCATGATCTCAGGGTCCTGGGATCGAGCCCCGCATTGGGCTCTCTGCTCAGCAGGGAGCCTGCTTCCTCTTCCTCTCTCTCTCTCTCTGCCTATTTGTGATCTCTGTCAAATAAATATTAAAAAAAAAAAAAAACTATAATTCATCACAGGTGAATTCTACCGAACTTCTTTTTTTTTTTAAGATTTTATTTGAGAAAGCGAGCAAGAGAACACAAGCAGGGGTAGCGGCAGATGGAGAAGCGGGCTCCCCACTGAGCAGGGAGCCCAGTGTGGGGCTCGGTCCCAGGACCCTGGGATCATGACCTGAGCTGAAGGCAGACACTTAACTGATTTGCATGACCCAGGCACCCTGGATTCTACCAAACATTTAAAGAGTTAATACCTATTTTTCTCAAACGATATTCCAAAAACTGCAAGAGGAAAGAAAACTTCTAAATTCATTTTTCAAGGCCAGTATCACCCTCATACCAAAACCAGATAAACACCAAAAAAGGGAACTGTAGGCCAATATCATGAATATTGATGCAAAAATCCTCAACAAAATACTAACAATCCAAAAATACATTTAAAAAAAAATCATGTATTTCACCATCAAGTGGGATTTATTTCCAGGATGCAACTCTGATATTTGCAAATCATTCGTGATTGTTCATCAATAAGAGAAAGGATAAAAACCAAATGATGATTTCAATAGACGCAGAAAAAGCATCTGACAAAGTACAACATCCATTCACAATAAAAAAAAAAAAAAAAAAAAAAACCTCTGCAAAGTAGGTCTGGAGGAAACACCTCAACATAATAAAGGCCCTATGTGAAAAATCAATAACAACAACAAAATCCTCCATAGCCAACATCATGCTCAATGTGGAAAAGCAGAGCTTTTTCCCCTAAGGTAAGGAACAAGACAAGAATGTCCACTCACTACTTTTATTCAACATAGTATTGGAAGCCCCAGCCACAGCAATTAGACAACATAAATAAAAGGCATCAAACTGGTAAGAAAATAGTAAAATTCCCACTACTCATAAATGACATACTATATAGAAAAGACCTTAAAGACTCCACCAAAAAACTCTTAAGAACTGATAAATGAATTTCGTAAAGTCACAGGATACAAAAATCGATGTACAGGAATCCGTCACATTCTTACACACTAACAAAGCAGCAGAAAGCGAAATAACACAGTCCCATTTACAGCATTTGTTGCACCAAATACAGTAAAATATTTAGTAATAAACCAAAGAGGCAAAAGACTTGTACCCTGAAAACTATAACACACTGATGAAAGAAACTGAAGATAATGGCAAAGAAATGGAAAACCCTTCCATGAACATGGGTTGGAAGAACAAATACTGCCAAGATGCCTATTATACCCAAGGCAGTCTACAGATTTAGTGCAATTCCTATCAGAATAACCAACAGCATTTCTCACAAACTAGAACAAACCATCCTAAAATTTGTATGGAACCACAAAAGTCCTCGATAGCCAAAGCAATCTCAAAAACAAAAAACAAAACGAGGTATCAGAATTCCAGATTTCATGTTCTATTACAAAGCAGAAGTAAGTAAAACAGTACGGTGCTGGCATAAAAATAAACACATTGATCAAGTGAAAACAGAATGAAAGCCCCTAAATAAACCCACAATTGTATGGTCAGTTAATCTCTGACAAAAGTGAAATGACTATACAATGGGAAAAGGAAAGGCTTTTCAACAAATGGTGTTGGACAGTTCAAGAGAAACTGAACCACTTTATTTCACTCTGCACAAAAATACACTCAAAATGGATTGAAGACCTAAATATGAGACCTGAAACCATAAATATCCTAGAAGAGAGCACAGGCAGTAATTGCTCTGACACCAGCCATATTTTCTAGATATGTCTCCTGAGGCAAGGGAAATAAAACCAAAATAAACTAATGGGACTACGTATAAAATAAAAAGTTTTCTGTTCAGCAAAGGAAATGATCAACAAAAGGCAATGAGAAGATATTTGCAAATGATGTATCTGATGAAGGATTAGTATCCAAAATATATTAAGAACTGCTCCAACTCAATACCCCCCAAACTCCAAATAATCCAATTTAAAAATGAGTAGAAGACATGAAAAGATGTTCAACATCACTCATCATCAGGGAAATGCAAATCAAAACTACAATGAGATATCACCTCACACCTGTCAGAAGAGCTAAAATCAAAAGCATAAGAAACAAGTGTTGGTGAGGATATGGAGAAAAAGAAACCCTTGTGCGTGGTTGGTGGGAATGCAAACTGGTGCAGCCACTCTGGAGAATAGTATGGAGGTTTCTCAGAAAAGTAAAAATAGACCTACACTATGAGCCAGTAATTGCAATACTGGATATTTATCCAAAAAAATACAAAACACTAATTCCAAGGGATACATGCACCTCTATGTTTATTGCAGCATTATTTACAATAGCCAAACTATGGCAGCAACCCAAATATCCATCTATAGATGAAGGGATAAAGATGTGTACACACACATACACACACAAAGGAATATTCTTCAGCCAATAAAGAATGAAATCTTGCCATGTGCAACAACATGGATAGAGCTAGAGAGTATAATGTTAAGCAAAATAAATCAGAGAAATACCATCTGATCTCACTCATAGGCAGAATTTAAGAAACAAAACAAATGAAAAAAGACAAACCAAGAAACAGACTCTATATACTACAGAGTCTCAACTATAGAGAACTGATGTTTTACCAGAGGTGTGGGGGGAGGGGGTAGAGTGGGGGATTCAAGGATACATTTATCATGAAGAAAAATGAATGATTTTTTTAAACTCCCCCCCACAATAAAAAAATAATCACACCAAATATCAATGATTAAATAAAAAACAAGGACTGTTCGAGTGGATTAAAAAACAAGACCCAGCTATATGTTGTATTCAAGAAATCCATTTTAAATATAGAGAAACATTTAAAGTAAAAGGATGAGAGCACCTGGGTGGCTCAGTCAGTTAAACAGCTGATTCTGGATTTCAGCTCAGGTCACTATCTTGGGGTCCTGGGATCAAGACCCACACTGGGCTCTATGCTTGGTGGGGAGTCTGCTTCTCTTCCTCTCCCTCTGCCCCTCTCCCTGCTCATGTGTCTGCCCTTTCTCTCTCTCCCTAAGATAAATAAATCTTGAAAAAAGAAAAGGCTAGAGAAATAAACATCACAGTAATACAAATCAAAAGAAAGCTTAAATAGCTATATTAATTTCAAACAAAGCAGACTTCAGAACAAGGAAAATTACCAGGGGTAAAGAGGGACGTTATATAATGATAAAGAGATCACTTCTCTAAGAAGATATAAAAGTCCTTCATGTATATGCCCTAACAAAGTATCAAATACATGGGGTAAAAACTCATAGAACTGCAAGGAGAAAAAGACAAGTCCACTATCACAGTTGAAGACTTTAACATCCCTCTCAGTAAGTGATAGACCCAGCAGGCAGCAAGTCAGTAGGGACACAGTTGAACTGAACAGTGTCATCAGTGAACTAAATCTGACATCTATAAAATATTTCATCTAACAGCAGAATACACATATTTCTCAAACCTACATGGAACATTCATGAAAACAGATTCTGGGACATGAAAAAAACCTTAACAAATTCAAAAGAAGAAAATCATGTTATGTATGCTCTCAGACCACAATGAAACTAAACTAGAAATCAGCAACAGAAAGATAGCTGGAAAATCCGCGTCCCCCCAAATACTTGGAGATTAAACAACAAGCTTCTAAATAACATGAGTCAAAGAAGTCTCAAGAGAAATATTTTGACATAAATGCATTTGGCAAAGTACAGCATCCCTTCCTGATCAAAACCCTTCAAAGCGTAGGGATAGAGGGCACATCATTCTCAATGGAGAAAAACTGAAAGCTTTTCCGCTAAGGTCAGGAACACAGCAGGGATGTCCATTATCACCACTGCTATTCAACATAGTACTAAAAGTCCTAGCCTCAGCAATCAGACAACAAAAGGAAATTAAAGGCATCCAAATCGGCAAAGAAGAAGTCAAACTATCACTCTTCGCAGATGATATGATACTATATGTGGAAAACCCAAAAGACTCCACTCCAAAACTGCTAGAACTTGTACAGGAATTCAGTAAAGTGTCAGGATATAAAATCAATGCACAGAAATCAGTTGCATTTCTCTACGCCAACAACAAGACAGAAGAAAGAGAAATTAAGGAGTCCATTCTATTTTGACATAAATGAAAATGCAATTTAAAATTTGTGAGATGCAACAAAAGCAGTCCTTAGAGGAACATTTATAGCATTAAATGCACCTATTAGAGAAGAAAGGGGTGACTAGCTGGCTCAGTTGGTGGAGCATACAACTCTTGGTCTCAGGGTTACAGGTTCAAGCCCCATATTGGGTGTGGACCTACTGGAAAAAAGAAAAAGAAAAGATCTAAAATCAGTAATCTATGCTTCTGCCTTAGGAAACTAGAAAAAGAACAAAGTAAGAAGACAAGAAATAATGAAAATTAGAGCAGAAATCAATGAAAATGAAAACAGGAAATAAGTAGAGGGGAAAAAATCAATGAAATCAAAGAATGATTGATTGATTGGTTTTTCAAGATTTTACTTATTTATTTGACAAGAGCAAGTGAAAGTGCAAGCAGTGGGAGCAGGAGAGGGAGAAGCAGACTCACCGCTAAGTAGGAAACCCATAGCAGGGCTCAATTCCAGGACCCCAGGATCATGATCTGAGCTGAAGGCAGATGCTTCACCAACTGAGCCACCCAGACACCCCAGAATTATTTTTTTTTAATGAAGAACTTCTAGCAAGACTAACCAATAAAAAAAAAGACACAAATTATTAATACCAGAAATGAAAGAGGCCATCACTACTAATCTACATCTACTGCTAATCTACTACTACATCACTACATCTACTACTAATCTACTATTACATCACTACTACTAATCTACTACTACATCACTACTACATCACTACTAGGCCATCACTACATTCTGTGGACATAAAAGGGATAATAAAAGAATATTATGAACAACTGTCTCCAGACAAATCTGATAATCTAGAAACAAAATCTACCAAAACTAACATAGAAATAATCTGAATAGGCCTATATCTATTAAAGAAACTGAATCAATAATTAATAAACTTCCAAAACAGAGAGCCCCAGGCCCAGATGGTGCACTAGAGGATTCTATCAAACATTTAAGAAAGCATACCAATTCTCAATCTCTTCTAAAAAATAGATGCTGAGGAAATACATCCTAATTCATTTTATGAGACCAGCATTATCCCAATACCAAAACCAGACAAAAACATCACAAGAAAGGAAAACTACAGACCAATATTCATGAACATAGATACAAAAATCCTCAACAAAATAGTAGCAGATAGAATCCAATGTTGTGGTAGAAGAATTACATACCACAACCAGCTATTCCATGTATGTAAGACTAATTCAAAATTCAATTAAAACAATCCATTACATGACAGGCTCAAGAAGAAAAATGACACGAGCATACCAATAGGTGCAGAAAAAGCATTTAAAGAAATCTAATATTCATGACAAAAACTCACAGCAAACTAGGAATAGAAGAGTACCTCTTCAACTTGGTAAATCTACAAAAGACCTCCAGTTGACATCATGGTTAATGAAAAACTAGATCCTTTCCCCCTAGGATCATCAACAAGGCAAAGATATCCCCTCTCACCACTCCTAGTTAACATCATACTGAAAGTCCTAAGGAATGCAGTAAGACAAGAAAAGGAAATAAAAGATACAGATGAGAAGGAAGAAATAAAACTTTTTCACAAATGATATGATCATCTTTGTAGAAAATCCTAAAGAATTGACAGAAAAACTCCTAAAGCAAGTTGTTTTCAGGGTACAAGATTACTATGCAAAAGTCAATGATAGGGGCACCCGCGTGGCTGAGTCAGTTAACTGTCTGCCTTCAGCTCAGGTCATAATCTCAGGGTCCTGGGATCAAGCCCCATATCAGGCTCTGTGCCCACCAGGGAGTCTGCTTCTCCCTTTCCCTCTGGCCCTCACCCTGCTTATGCTCTCTCTCTCTAACAAAATCTAAAAAAAAAAAAAAAAAATCAACAAAGCAAAAAGTAAATTGCAGGGGAGCCTGGGTGGCACAGTTGTTCAAAGCAACCAACTCTTGGTTTCATCCAGGCCCAGATCTCAGGGTTGTGAGATCCAGGCCTGCGATGGTCTCCACACTCAGCAGAGTCTGCTTAGGACTCTCTCCCTCTGCCTCTCCCCCCGCCAATAAATAAATACATCTTTTTTTAAGTCAATTGCAATGAACAACTTGAAATTAAAATACCATTTAGATTAGCACACACCCTCCCAAAATGGAATACTTATGTATAGATCTAACAGAATATGTACAAGATCTCTGGTGGAAGAAACCAAAGATCTAAATAAATGGAGAGACATTCCATGTTCATGGATAGAAAGACTCAATATTGTTAAAATGTCAGCTCTTTTCAAGTGAGCCACAGATTCAGTGCAAACAAATCAAAATCCCAGCAAGTTATTTTGTGCATATCAACACACTGATTTTAAAATTTATACAGACAGGGGGTTGCGGGGGCGGGGGGGACAAGAATAGCCAACACAGTATTGAGGGAGAAGGACAAAGTCAGAGGACTGAGCCTACCTAACTTCAAGTCTGACTATAAGCTTCCATAATCACTACAGAGTTGTACTGGCTAAAAAACAAAACAAAACAAAAGACAAACAAACAAACAAAAAAAAAAAAACAGATAAAACTAATCAATGGAACAGAATAGAGAGCCTAGAAATAGACCCATACAAATAGAGTCAAGTGGTATTTGACAAAGGAGCAAAGGCAATTTAATACAGAAAGGACAGCCTTTTCAACAGATGGTGCAGATGGGCATCTACATGGACAAAAATGAATCTAGATATACATCTTTACACCTTTCACAAAAAACTAGCTCAAAATGGATTACAGACCTAAACATAAAACACAAAGCAGCTATAAGCTAGGAAAAAATCTAGGTGACCTTGCATTTGGCAATGACTTTTTGTTTTATTCTTATTTAAGTAATCTCTGTACCCAACGTGGGGCTCAAACTCACCACCCCAAGATCAGAGTCGCATGCTCTTCTGACTAAGTCAGCCAGCTGCCTCTTGACAATGACATTTTAGAGAGAACACTAATAGCACAATCCATGAAAAAAAATTGGCAAGCTGGACTTTATTAAAATTGAAAACTTCTGCTCTGTAAAAGGCACTGCTGAAAGAGTGAAAAGACAAGTGACAAATCAGAATTAAATATTTGCAAAATACACATGGATCCAACACAAGACTTGTATCCAAAACACACAACTCTTAAAACAGTAAGAAAACAAACACCCAATTAAAAATTAAGGAAAAGATCTGAACAGACACCTCAGCAAAGAAGGCCTACAGATGGCCAAGAAGCAAATGAAAGGATGCTCCACCTCATATGTCATCAGGGAAACACTGCAAAGTAAAACCATGAAGAGATACCACAACGTGACACCATATTGGAATGGCCATGATCCAAAACGCTGACAACACCAGATGCTGACATGACGTGGAACAATGGGAACTCATTGCTGGAGGGAATGCAAAGTGGTACGGCCACTCCGACCATCTCACCAAGCTAACTGTACCCTTACCAGCCAGCAGGCATGCTCCCTGGTATTTACCCAGATGAGCTGAAAATGCACGTCCCCATAAAGACCTGCACGTGAATGTTAATAGCAGCTCTATTGGTAACTGTGAAAACTAGAAGCCGTTGGGTGCCCGGCTGGCTCCATCTGTAGAGCATGCGATGCTTGATCTCAGGGTTGTGAGTTCGAGCCCCATGTGGGGTGTGAAGCCTACTTTATTTATTTATTTATTTATTTATTTATTTGGAGCATACTTTTAAAAAAACAAACAAACCTGGAAGCAATCATGATATCCTCCCCTAGGTGGAAGAACAGATAAACTGTGGGGCAACCAGACAATGGAAGGGCACTCAGTGATAAGAAGGGAGCCATGAAGCCACTACAAGACCCAGAGCAGCCTCCAATGTTACCACGAAGCAAAAGAAGCTGATTGGAAAGTCATATACAGTGATCCCAACTATAGGACATTCTGGAAAAGGCAAAACTATGGACACAGTGGAAAGGCCAGTGGTTGCCAGGAGTTTGGGAAAAGGGAGGGAGGAAATCCATGGGGGCACAGGAGGGGTTTTAGGGCAGTGAGACTCTGGTGCAGGAGACCACACTGGGGCTTGTGTGATGGCAAGCATTTATCAAAGCCCATCGGACGCCCAGCACCGTGAGCCCTCCCATGACACCCGGGTGTCGGTGAACAGCACTGCGTCAGGACGGGGTCTGCAGCCGGCACACACGTGCACATGCCCCTTCCTCATATTCCACAGCCACAACCCTTCCTCACATTCCATGGACCAGCCTGGGCCTAACTCCTGCCAACTGCCAGGATTCATGTGGCCCAGAAGTTAAGAGTGAGTTTTACATTTCCGAATGGTTGAAGAAAAGAAAATATTTCATGACACAGGGAAGTTACACAAATATGAGCTACACTGCCCACCCTCGGTGCCCAGTCATGTTCGTTTGTGAAACACTAAGTAGCTCTCAAACTCTAAAATATTTACCGTGTGGCTCATTTTGGTGTGGCGCGAGGGAGCTGAATATTTATACTTCTGCGTGTCTCCTCACAGAAAGTTTGCTGGCTCCCATACAAAATGGTAAATCTAACCACAGCCTACATATGATAATGAAGAAAAAGGGAAAGAAAACCATTAAAAATATATAAACGGAAGGGTGCCTGGGTGGCTCAGTCAGCTGGGCGGCCAGCTCCTGATTTCAGCTCAGGTCATGATCTCGGGGTCCTGGGATCGAGCCCCGTGTTGGGTTTCCTGCTCAGCAGGGAGTCCCCTTGAGGATTCTCTCTCTCTCTGCCCCTCCCTCCTCAAAAAAATCTTTACATATATTTACATATATATATGGATATATGCTGTCTCTAAAAAGTAAAACCAGGCATAAATATATAGGTATGGTCCTATGTTACTGTAACCAGTCAGAAGGCCTTGGGCGACCTTATTCTTCCCTCCTTCACGGGTGAATTTTAATGACATAAATAATACCTCAGTGAAGCTGATACTTTTTATTTTTTTTAAGATTTTATTTATTTATTTGACAGACAGAGATCACAAGTAGGCAGAGAGGCAGGCAGAGAGAGAGGGGGAAGCAGGCTTCCCGCTGAGCAGAGAGCCCGATGTGGGGCTCGATCCCAGGACCCCGAGATCATGACCTGAGCCAAAGGCAGAGGCTTAACCCACTGAGGAGCCCCTAGCCCCACTGTCTTTTGATCATTCCTCACTCAGGAGGGCACCGGGACAACGACCACTCTAGCTCCTTCCTGCTGACATGGGGTTAGATCAGGCTTAGACGAATGGAAACTTTATGTATTTAGCAATATTCTTTGACTTCTTGGGACCAGTTCTCCAAAATAGTAGTTTCAGGTCCCTCAGTGGCTCGCTAGTCAGAGCAGGATTCCTCTGATGTTCTCCTTCACAGGGTGCCAGGAACCTGAGGAATCTTGTGGAACCAGCTCAATGTGGTTCTGAACCCACCACTTAATTCTCTTCCGTTGCCCCGGAGAGTGGCTCATCAACAGCACCACGAAGAGGTCCTGTCCCGTGAGGGTGGAGTTGGTCCTCCACGAGCCAGGTCTTACGGTCTTCGTGACACCACGTCTCCAGCGTTCAGGCAGGGATAAGGGCACATCGGTGGCGTTCATCAACCTGCCTGAAATAAACTTTGAGTATTTCCCCGAGACTGAAGGTACCTGAGAATATCCAGTTCCCTAACATGAGCCCCATCGGGAATGCCTAAGTCACAAAAAGTGTATAGAAAACGTCTTCCATAGAATGGTTCAGAGGGGCTGAAACACGCCTACTTCTAGAGGCCACTCTTACCCAAAGCAGGGCAACCAGCAAAGCTTTTTCCCAAGTCCGCTTCATGGCACACTTTTTGCCAGAGTTCTTTTAAATAGATGGTTCATTTTTCCAGGAAACATGTAATTTCCAGGGAATGCTCAAGGCACTGGACACGTAGTGTGACTTTCGGCACAAACGCCACTCCCTTGTCACTCTGAATTGTTAGCGGCAATCCAAACGTAGGAATTATTTTAAAGTGTTTCAACAACTCCTGAGGCCTTCTCAGAATACACGGAAAAGCTTCCACCCAGCTTACACAGGAATCTACAGGAACTAGCAAATATCAAAAATGACCAGTTGGTTTTGGCACCACAGTAAAATCTACCTGCCAGGCTGTCCAGGTTCAGTGCCTCTAAGTTGTTCTAGAGGCCTGACTTGGAGCATCTTCCGATGGAGTGGGGCAGGCAGTAGCAACTGGATAGATCTCCCCAGTTTGCAACTTGAAGGTCTCCAGCGATCTTTCTGAGTGGCCCATAGAGCAACGGGCATGTGAATTCCTCTCTTCTCAAGGTCCCCAAAGTATCCTGAGGTTCCTGCACCTGCCAGGGAATAACCTTCCTAACTCACCTGGTAAGGCTGCTGGGAACCCTGTAAACCAGGGACCAGGCCAGTTTTCCCAAAGGGCTCATTGGTTCCATAAAATCAACCTTAGTTCCTTGAAGCTGTCTGGTCACATCTGAGTCTGTGCATGTGTCTCTCTCAAATATGACATTCCAGTCAAAGGCTTGGTCATAAGAGGTTTCTAATTGTGTCGTCGTCATCGTCGTCATCGTCTT